>NW_026267138.1:1646144-1647746 GCF_000697945.3 Frankliniella occidentalis | reverse complement strand
CACGGAGGGGGAGGGGGGGGGACTTGGTAATCTGATATTGGCCGGTGAGGGGCGTTCCTGGGCGGGTAGCGACGCGCCTACCCCTCGCCTACACGTACCTGTGGCGTACCTGCTGCCGCCGGGGATGAGGGTGATCTAGGGCGAGCGCCGAGCGCCCGCGCCTGTGTGTGTGTGCGTGTGTGTGCGAGAGAGAGAGGGAGGGGGAACAGGAAGGAAGATCGCTGTCGTGCGAGCCCGCCCCCGACCGCCCCCGCCCGTTCCCTGTAGCGGGAGGCAGTGCATACTAATGCCCAAGGCCTACAGGAACACATCCGCTCTCCATCGCCCCCCCCCTCCCCTCCCCTTGGGCACCCCCACCACCACCCCCGCGCTCTCTCTACCACATCGGCATCCACTGACATCAGCATCCAGAAACGAAGCGTCAGCCGGATAGCTCGCAAAGACACCAAAAGGGAGAGAGGCAGCTAGCAGCTCCTAAATCAAGGCCCCCGTGCCTGCTCTGCCTGCTCGGCCTGCCCAGGTGGAGGGTGCAAAAATTTATTCGCCTCGTGGAGACTTGCCGGGTAGAAGAGGATGAGAGCGTCGTGGTGAATAACACAGGCGTCCTTGCCCTCCCCTCCCGCTCCTGCCCCCCTTTCGTCCTCACCCCTCTCCCCAACCCATCTGCATGTTTCCCCGTTAGCCGCTTCAGTGGGAGGGACAAACGCTCATTACTCAACACAAAAAAAGTATGCCCGCTATATTATACCGACGTTTTCGTTGTCGTTACTATTGGGCTCCGCACAGGCTTAATCTGATCATCTTCATCATCATTAACCTGGCTCATAAGGCCGTCCCACTGCTGCTGATGTGGATCCGTTTTCTAAAGAGTGAAGAAATCCGATATTTTCTAATTTGTTGTCATATGTAGATCGACGTGGAGCGAGGCTGGCGTTAGCGCTGGAGCTGGCGTTGTTGCCGCGTGTTTCGGGCAGCTCGTTTAGGCCGCTGCATCAGTCGGCCATTGTGAAAAAAATAACTCCATTTTGGCCCGGCTCGCCGGCACTTTGAGGCTTTCCAGCCGCGCCAACCGCAAAAGGCAGAGTCTGTCCCATCACGTTTTTAAAATTTTATTTTGCTGCAGCGGATAGCATTTTCTATCTTTTAGACGACTGTCGAATCCCCATTTTTGCAGAGTTTGTGAGGAGTTCAGTGCTGATCCAAAAGGGACCTGAAGTAAGTTTCCTTCCTTTACTGCCGTCCGAGTATATTCTGGCGGAAAAAACCGTCAGTAAATACCCTCTTTTTTCTCTATCTCGCTCTCTTCACTCATCGCTGTCATGGAAGCCTAGCAGGAATTTTTAATTAACTTAATGCCCGCTCCTCATTGGTCTGCTGATACTTGTTTTACTCAAACCCCCCGTCTGGATTATTTCTCTCCTTTTGTCCGAAGCGGCAGTCGGGTCCAGTGGCGGCCAGTCCCGGCAGGCAGCCAGGCACAGCCGCAGTGGCCACCCGTTCGGTTTTAATCCTCTATTCCCGGCGAGACACAATATGCGCCCCGGCAATATCTCACCCCTTGTCCTTCTTCTCTCTCCCTCCGCCCTTCTATCTCCGCCTTCC
>NW_026267138.1:1643735-1645496 GCF_000697945.3 Frankliniella occidentalis | reverse complement strand
TGGGGCGTACATCGCCGCAAAACTGCGCCGCTCGACAAATTGATTTTAAACGACCGACTCCGACACGTCTCCCCGCATACCGACCGAGCGCGCCAAACGCAAAATATTTTCCGCCGGTCTCCCGTTAGCTCTCGGCTCGGCATAGCTTCAGCTTCCCTCTCCCAGCGCCGCAGACTTGCGCGCGGGGGATGACCATTTCTCACGCGGCTCCAGCTGACTTGGGACAGAGCGGCGCGTAGTTGTGACAGAACGCCAAGTTGCAAGAAAATCTGCTTCGCTGACAACTGCTGCTGCCGCCGCTGCCATTGCTGCTGCTGCTGCTGCTGCTGCTTAGTCGTGTGAGCCTGTCATATATCCGACCGTCACTCAGCTGCGTTCTTCCCGAAGAGACACAAGTTCAATATCTGGGGGCTGCAAAGCTTGAAACTTTTCGTGACGTTTATCGCTTATGGTACTTTTTAGCAAATGATAGCAAGCTGCTTCTTCATTAGCTTTTACAAACATTTTAACCCGTTTTAGGATTCCGACTTACAGTACTCTACTCTAAAAAAACGTGCAAGTTGGAGTCTTTACAAGTATTGTTCCTTGAACTCCGACTTCTATCATATGTAGGCCCCTTTAATCGAAAATTTTACAGGAAATCCGACGCTGTCATCTAAATTGAAGTTGAAACTATGGTGACTACTTGTACACCGCTGCCGCTCCGCGTCTCAACACTTCGACGTCCCATACGACATCCGCTCATGCAGATAAGCACAGAAAAAGGGATTGCGGCGGCCGGGGGTACACACATACAACACACTTCTTTAAGATCCAAATCAAAAAAGAGTCCGATAGTCGGAAGGACCCTCGAATCGAAGAGACCCCTCGGCCCCACCCGCTTTCTGTGTCGGGTATATCGGACCTAGCGGCTCACGAGCGGAGGCGACCGAGCCATCCGGCCGTCACAAAGCCATCATTCTGCATCGCCTTGCTCCGCCTTCCCGTCCCTGGCGGTAGGGCCCAGCCAGCCTGCCTGCACGGCCGCCCTCGGCTGCATCTCGATTGTTGTCTCTCCTCTTTCCAGCTCTCCTTCTCTGCTCTCCCCCAGCGCTTCAACGTTCTCTCTAGGCACACCTCAATCTTTCTCCAACCTTCTTCCCGTCTCATCCCCCCCCCCCTTTTCCTTCCCTCCTCCTTGCAGCGCGAGTGCATGCAAGGTAATGAAGCATGCATGATAGCATGAATACGGCGCCTGATCGCCGTGGCAGGGGCCTGGGCTGTGTTGGGAGGGGTGGGAGGGGCAGCGAGAGAGAGAGAGAGAGAGAGAGGGGGAGAGACACGCGGAAGAAGCCCGCTTCCTCATCCTGCCGGGCCCCTGGCGGCTGTGTGCGGCCGGCTGCTGAACGGATCTCGTTTCCTTCCCCCTCCACCTCCTCTTTTCCCCTGTTCCCCGTCTCCTTAATCTCAACATCTCGTGCATCTTCCGCCCCTTTAAGGACCACTACTCGCCGCAACGAGAAACACATGCAGAAGAGCGCAGCGCGCGGTGTGCAAGGCGGACGTTATGTTTTCCTCCTGTGGCAGTCGCTGCTTGCTGCCTCTATGCCGCTGTATTTTTTTGATTGCTTCCTCCTTCTATTTCTTATCTTCTTTGAGGAATGCGCGTTGCCCTGTCTATTGTGTCTGCGGAAGAGGCTCCGGGCGAGGCCGGCCGCTGCCGATCTGGGCCAGACGGCGTGGCCGCAGCACGGTGGCTGGGCGGGGGTGGGCAGCGGGGTG
>NW_026267138.1:1641126-1643685 GCF_000697945.3 Frankliniella occidentalis | reverse complement strand
GGAGGCCAGTTTGTCCCCGCGCAACGAGCCGCTCATCGTGACGGCCGCTGTGACAGTGGGACCGCTGCGCTGCGCGGTGAGTGCTTAGGGGACCGGCGGCCCTCGCCCACCTGCAGCACTCCGCCGCCGCCGCGACGACCGCCGCCTGGGCCCTGGTGCTGTCTCCAGGCTATCCTGGTGGGCAGCGGGGTGGGGCGGTGCTCAGGCGGTGGGTGTACGACTCCTCCCCTCGCCCGCCAGCCCCTCTTCCTCTGATTATTCGACCTCTCCGCACTGCTTTCCCATCGCAGCTTTCCCTTTAGGTCCCTCCAGAAGAATTATGGTAATCGCTAACCCCCCCTCCCTCACCCCCACCCCACATCCACTACCCCTCTAACCAACCGCACCTCCCGTCAGTCAGTACCTCAATTTCACCCCCGTCCACCCCTCCCGCCCACCACCATCCAACTCGTACACAACCCTATACTCTTCCGCAGAGCCACGTTGAGACGTCAGGGGGGTTCTTTTATTCCTCCACCGCTAATCGCTCAGGGAGCAAACAAACTCACACAAAAGCGGCACCGCCGGCAGAGACCCGAAGTATAAAATCCGGAGCTCTTCGAAAGTGCGCGCGCGTCCTGTCGACGAAATGTTTCCTTCATTCCATTTCGGACCGCCGGGCGCAGGGGAAGGTGGTGAAGGTGCGAGCGAGCCAGCTGGAATTAATGATTACTCTGGCATCCTCTTATTTAATATTAATTTTTCCCTTTGGCTCGCGTTTTTAAGAGCGAGGCCAGCCGGGCTGTCGGGCCATTAAAGGGAGGCGGCAGTGATATTGATGAGGAGCGCAGCTTTAATCAGTCTACGTGTCGTGAGGTGCTGCACAGCACCAGCCGCAGCCACAGAAAAGTTTAAAAAAATGTCTCGCGTCTGCTGTCTTTTCGTCTGTCTTGTCTGTCTGTATACACATGCTACTTTGAGAACGGGCTGAGATAAAAGAGCCGAATAAAGTCCCTTTTGTAACAGAACGATATCAGCATGGCCAATCAGAGCCATATTACTGACACAGAGAAAAACTCGCTGATCTGGATCTCGTGCAACGGCAATACGCCAATAGACGCAAGCAGAGCGCGTGTAGCTGGTGACTCTGCAGCCTGCGAGTGCGCGCAGCCTGAGCTACGGACGCAAGGCCACTACTCTCACTACGGCCTGTTGCTATTTTCTCATTAGCAGACCATTCGTCGCCGTGACGTATACATCTCTCCACTTCTTAATATCTTAAATTCTCACGCTGTGCATTCTCCTCATCAGCAGGGCACTACCGGCCGGCCGGGCTTCTCGGCGAGAGCCGTCTCAAGTTGGCGGGCGTAATTAAAAAGGTTCCTGAGTGTATTTGTGCCGAGGTCAGCGGGCCGGGCATGTTCCACGGCGGAAACCTTTCTCCCCTCAACAGTTTTATGGTCCTTACACTCTAAATGGGAAAGGACAAAGTTTGTATCCAGCAAGGATATGTTCTTCCTCAGCACATCTCCAAAGAACCTCTCTTCCAAAAAAATTCGGTGAAAATTTGAAAAAAAAACACACAAAAAAACTAAGGTTTTCGCAACTTTTCCTGTGTTTTTTCCGGCCTTCAAATCTTAAGATGCAATATCTTTAAACTAGACACACAAAGAACTGGTTGATAACAAGAAGACTTATTTAATTTTTCGAGTGCCTTTTCGCTATCTTGTCGTTTTTCCAAAGGGGTGAACACCATCGTGGCCCGTCTTCTCCCTTCTTGTGCCCTGGCCCTGATCCCTTCGACTTGCTGATTTTCACTCTCGCTAATTTAACAGCAGGCAGCAGCTTTCATCTAGATTCCTCTTTCATCTCTTGATCGTCTTGGCATGCATGGAAGGATGCGCCGAGATGAGAAATGGAGATTGGGGTGGGAGGCGAGGAGAAGGGTCGAGTGAGTCAAGGAGAGCGGGTGTAGGGAGGAAAAAGGGGGGGGGGGCTAGCTGAGCTGAATAAGGAGACTTCGAAATATTTCTTGACTACAAAAGAAAAGTGTCCAACTCCAACTGTTTTCCATATTTATATTTTCCCCTGAGGACCATTCAGTTAGTCAGCAAGACCACACTTTCCTACTTTGATGTCACAAAAAATTGACTGCGGCAGGTTGATGTTGATACGATTCTTTCTCATAACACTAACTTTGGGATTCTCCTGAAAACAGTCTGTTTTTATAAATTTCAATCGGCAAATCACAGGGCGCTCGGCGCCTGTGAGACACGGGGTAGGCCAGCCCGCAGTACACGTGTGCCCTGCGTGAAAGATGTTGCCTACCTGCCAGGCGGTTTGAGAGCTTGCGCGCTTGCAGAGGCTGGACTTGGTGCAGGTTTGTAATGACGAATAACGGATGAACGTTCTCGGTGATCCCTTCTGGTATTTAACTCTTCCCTCAAGGAATTGACTTTGTCTCGATTTTATTTTTTGTCTTATTTCTATATTACTTTTGCTACTAAACACGTTAACACGAGACATAATTTCCCTTGCCGTAAACTTCTCCCTACCCTACACCCTGATCCGCAGTCGCCC
>NW_026267138.1:1638203-1639026 GCF_000697945.3 Frankliniella occidentalis | reverse complement strand
CCTCCACGCCCCGCCGCGCCTCCAAAACGGTCCAGTGGGGAGCTACTGACTCACACACAGCAAAGCGGGCGGCCCACCCCGCCTGGGAGGCTGTCAAGCACGGGTCAGCGCGTCAGCCCTCACCAGTTACCCCACCGCGCGTTTGGCTCCAGGAGGAGGAGGGTGGTCGGAGGGTCCACCAGATTGCTAGACTTCCGGTGCCGATCTTCGATACACTCCCCAAAATGTTAGTTATTCTGTATACCCTTTTGAAGACAAAACTCGCACATTTCGTGGACTGTATCCGCGATTGGCAACGAAAGTCGCCCGCCCTCCCTGTCAAGGACGCAACCTGGACGCAACCTGCAGTTAACCGAAAGTACTTGGGTTGCTCCCCCCTCTCCCTGTTCAATCGTAACGGCACCGCCCTGCCACCTCGCAGAGAAATGTTGTTATCGATATCTCGAATAATATTTCATGGCGCTTGGTGTTCTCCAATCCGTTCCGCAGCAGGAGGTGGAGATGGGAGGGGGATGGGGAAAGTCACGCTGAAGCAGTAAAAACAAGGATGGATGGATTTCCCAAAGCAAGTTGATGATTTTGAGGAGATCCGATTTTCTGGTGTGCGCCAAGAATATGAAAAATAAATTCAACTCGTCGGATGGGTCCCCTGGGAGCCGACTGAATGAAATGCGGCAGAGCGTCAAGCAGCGAGCCTCGCAGCGAGCGGGGCGGAACGGAGGCCGAACCACACGTTAACATCGGAAAACAATACCGCGGCTTGTTGAACAGCACTGGACCATGGCTGGCTGTTGCTTGCCGTTACACTGTTGCAAAGCAAAAT
>NW_026267138.1:1633732-1637688 GCF_000697945.3 Frankliniella occidentalis | reverse complement strand
CACACGTTAACATCGGAAAACAATACCGCGGCTTGTTGAACAGCACTGGACCATGGCTGGCTGTTGCTTGCCGTTACACTGTTGCAAAGCAAAATGGGAAAAAAAGGGAATAGCAAGGGCAGGCTGATGCTAATGTGACGGCGAGTCAGCTTCATTCGCGGTTAACAGTCCACAGATTTACCAAAAAAATGCATAATGCATCAGTAACACGGGGGAGATCCCCTGCTCGGCTCCCTACCACCTCCTTTGGTCTGCCTGTCATATCTCTGGCAGCACGTATGGCTGTGGCGGCTCTGTCAATAAATGAAAACTAGACAACACAAACTCTTTTCCATCAGAATTATGTCAAACGTCTTGGAAGTATTGCTGAGTATAGGCAAACCCGCTCTGCTCGCGTTCATTGTGCTGCCCTACTCCGGCCGGACTATGCAGACGCTAAGCTCCACACCACAGCGTCGCCGTCCGTCTTGAAATGCCCCCCGGCTCGGAATGGCGGAGACGAGTTGTTTTATTTTACGCTGCTAACCCGCCTCTCCCCTCTCCCCTCTCCTCGCATCCCCGCTGCTATCGCTGCAGCCCTCACTCGCAGGGTTCTGGCTCTTGCGCTGCGCTCTGCTTTCGAAACAATTGTGGTCCCTGTCATCCCCCGGCAAAACTAGATTCAAATTAATATACAGACAATGGCCACACTGTGCGGCGCCGTCTGCCCCTCCGCGCCACTCCGCGCCACGCCAGGCCACGCCAGGCCACGCCAGGCCACGCTCTGAGCCGGACTGACCTATAATCCACACTTCTCTCCCTCCAACCCATCCGACCTCCCTCCACTCTCTTACCCTGCTCACGTTTCTCCAGCGCACGCGTCAACACGGCAGGACTTGACAACTAAATCCTGCCCCGTTAAATACTAGGGGCATTTCCCCCTTTTACTAGGGGATCCTTTCGAACACTTTATGCTGCTACGCCGTGCAAACAGAAATGGTGCAATTGTTTTGTCGGGCGAGAAACTTGATTTGTCTGTTCCCTAGTCAGTAACGTAAAACTACCGATCGACAGTCAGTCGCCCGACAGCCGATTGATACTTTCAAGTTAGTACGGTTATTACCATTTCTTCCAGAGCCTGCCTCTGTATTGTACAGGGCGATATGGGGCCTCTGGCCCTGGTAGAAAGGTAGGCAATTTCCGAGGCCTGCATCTTTCTGCTGCTATTGGGTCGCGGCCGAGCTGCGCCGAGCCGAACAGAGCCAAGCTGGGCCGAGCCGAGCCGAGCCGAGCCGAGCCGAGCCGAGCCGAGCCGAGTCGAGCTGAGCCGAGCCGAGCCGAGCCGAGCCGAGCCGAGCCGAGCCGAGCCGAACAGAGCCGAGCCGAGCCGAACAGAGCAAATGGAGCGGCATGAAATTTTACGGACGTGCCGATGTCGGCCTAATTTGGCCTGAATCGCCCTGATGCGCCTGGCTGCCTCGCCGCCGCGCCGCGCACGGCTCGCCGCGCCCCCAGGCCTCGCTCCACCAAAGATGACTTTCTAGCAGCCTCCCCGTGTCCTCCGCGCTCACGTACACATGCTCGAGCACACCAGCACCCCGAGGGGGCATGTGCCTGGTGACCTGGATCTCGGGTATGGCCAAAAACTGTGCCTGCAGCTTTTATAATATGAGGCAAAAGGTATCATTATAAAATACAGAAGCTGTTAGTCAACGTATGCTTAGTGATGATTCAAAAAACAATTTCTGATCCTGTTATGCACACGATATTACATTAGGCTGACTATTATTATTATTATTATTTTTATTATTATTCAATGGCAGAAAGAGGTGAGCTTGATGAGGGAAGTTAAGAACCCGCGGAGCCCCTGGACCACAGTGTAGGCTGAAACAGGCCGTCCACTTCACGCGGCCGCTCCCCCATCCCCTACCCGTCACTATTCCGCTCCTGCTAGCCGCTCATAACAGTAAAGGCCCGGCCGACAATTTGTAGAGCAGCGCGAGGCTTTAGGGCCTCAACTTGCGTCGCCTCAAAGCGCAGCAGCAGGCGGCCGTTCAGGCGGCCGGGCACCTTACTGCGACCAACACTTTATAGCGCGTCCGTCAACCCAACCCCATCCATTCATCCCCGAGGGGGTATTCACCACCACAAAACTTGTACAGAGTACTCTGTATTACTCTGAATTACGCGGTGGTATTGCCGGGTATGACGCCAGTATTACACGCAAAATTTTGAAAATTTATAGCATATTTTGTTATTTTTCGGTATTAGAATACAAGAAATACCGCATAATACCCAGGTGGGGTGTACAGGGTATCACAGGAGTGAACACCCCCCTCTGTCCATACATCTATCCATCCATACATCTATCATTCCCCTGTCCGTCTATCCGCCCGTACGTTGCCGCATGGAAACAACTAGCCTACAAATGTGACTGGCAAAAGAACACAAGAAGTATGCATTTTTTAGGTATAGATTATTGGAACGGCTTCTCTCTGCTACACTCGTGACACTTTCAGCATACTTTTTAGAAAAGTACTCTTGAAAGAGTGTCATGATATTATACTCATTTCCATGCAGGCTGTTTCATCTATCCCACATAAGTAATCTCCCCTCCAAAGCCTTCCTCCCTTCACAACACACACGACCCATGAAGCCCACCGCCCGTCAAAATCCATCGAAGTTCATCCGCTCCATCAATTCAACAAATCACCCTCCCTCCCAGACGTGTCCATTCGTTTCTAACTCAAACAAAGATGAAACTAATAATTTGTAATGGTGATGGTGATGGATGTGCGGCAGTGTCGGCCGGCGGGCGCGATTGTTTTATTCCTGTCGCCGCTGGGTTAGTAATGACATTGGAGAATCGGGCTCGCGACTAATAACGTCTCTCTTTGTCCCTCTCGGTAAAAGTAGTGCACGGAACTCGGCCGCCGTATCGACAGACTATCATTCTGTAACGTTGTCATTTTACTTCCGAGTGGATCGCCTCAAAACGACTAACTCTTCAGATTGAAAAACGAACGTTCAACTGTTTTAGTCTTGCAACTGGTCTAGTCCTCCGCCAGTTTCGGTTTCCTTAAAGTCTATTTCTCTAGTTTCGTTTCTGATTTTGATTTGCTCGTTTTGTCACTCCTCTAACATTTCGTATACACGATACGTGGGGCGGTTTAAAATGCACCACGTTTTGTTCTACGTCCTTACAAATTATTCAGTTGCAACAGGTGTATCATAGCACATCTAACTAGGGGGATTTGTTGTGTTGTGAGCGGTTGTGGGGGGTTGGCTTGGGCGCTGCCGCGGGCCGCGGGCTCATCCACATCGATTCTTCGACAAAGCTCCGCGGACGGACGGACGATGACGCTGGCAGGGTCGGCCGTCGATAACGATCCGCCGGAGAGCAGCAGCCATGTTTCATGAGGATCATTCGGGGCGGCCCCGGGTGCAGCAGCAGCAGCTGCAGCAGCAGAAGCAGCGTATCGCCCCCGGCCGGCAGCGGCAGCCGCTGTCATAACGGCCCATTGTGTTGCAGTACCTGACCTCACCCGTCCAGGAGACGTCAGGGATTGTCGGCGCTATGGGTGGGGGCGTGTATAGGGCTCGTAGGGGCGAGGTCCATCCCGACCCGACGCATTAAGGCCTTCGGCCTAGCCGCAGGGTCGATCTTATAGTAACAGCCCCCGCTGCGTCTCTCGCCGTATCGACCGCGCGCATTTGGGTCTCATGCGTCGGACATGCACGAGGATGCGCCTGTGACCGGGGGGGGGGGGGGGGATGAAGTGGGATCATTCGGAAAGTACACGTCCACCTCTGCCAACCTCACCGCAGTTGTTTAGCTGACGAGCTCTCAGTGTCTTGAATAGCCAGTTGAATTCTAGTGTAAAAGGGTCGTGTCATTATTTTCGCCACAGACTGCACTGGCCTTCGGTCCTGGCACAAGCGCCGGTGCGCAACAAAAATGATTTTGTAAACGGGAG
>NW_026267138.1:1630531-1633627 GCF_000697945.3 Frankliniella occidentalis | reverse complement strand
GAAACGAGCAGCATCATGGCGGCGACGAGGGACCGAGCGACGGACAGCGGGGCGGAATATTATACACAACAATAACAAGGGCGGGAAAGATTAAATTACAGCGAGAAAAGTATTAAATCCTCTCTTGTCTATAAAGGTAGCCAGCCGGGGCCGCATAGCTAGTCGCGAGGCTGGCTGACGCGGCCCGGAATCCCCCTGGGTGTAATAAGCCTGGCCCGGCCAGGCCCGGCCAGGCGCGGCTCTGGGCTGCTGCCGCTCGACCCATACTGGGCCCCGGAGGAGACCGGGCCGCGTGGTGTGGCAGGCCCAGGGCGATTAGGACGGACGAGAGAGGGGCGGGGGGAGGGGTCAAGGTGTGGACTAGGCTGAACCGGACACCGTTCGCGATGATTTAGGCATTACAATTTAGCTATTTAGGTGAAACTGGGTGATATTTTTGAAAATTTTGGAAATATAAAGATTACATCCCTCTGTACCCCAGGATTACGGGAGTGGTGCCGCACGGCGCACGGCTCGTGCAAAACCACGCAATAGAGGGGAAAAAAGTTGCACGTGTGTGTACGCTATTCCGCGCATTAGCATGTCGATATTATGGCGTCGTCATCGCCGTCATTACCGTCCTCGCGCACAACATTTTCAGTGCACTTAGCAGTAGGCGTTTCAGACCGAATAAGGCTCTAATCGAGGCCCATCTGCAGATGGCGCCGCTCCACTCTGTGGCTATTCCCGTAATGGAGCTGCCGCAATGAGGATCAGGATGACCAAATGGTAGACCGCGCCGCCCCCTCTCCCCCTCCCGGCCTGTTCCTTTCCGATACTGAAGGCACATTGATAACTCGACCATGTTTTGTTTTGTTTCGATGATAATATGGCTCGATTCCATTGCCAAGGCAATGAGGCTCTCGTGCACTATATACCCCATATTTGAGTCCCGTCCTCAAAAGCCGGGGCCGGGCTGGGGCTGGGAGGGCCCTGTGCCGCCACCAGGCGAGCACATCCCGGCGCAACTTTGCTATTATAACTTTTGGGCTGCGCGGATTTTAGCATTTGCCGGCAGCAAGTCCCTGAATGGACTCTGAGAGGCGCCACTAGCGAGCGACCCACATTCCCATAGGGAGCCTTTTCCCCTTATACCCCCCCCCCCTCTCTCTCTCTCTCCCTCTTCCGAGGAGTAAATGAGCTGCTCAGGTCGACGGTAGGAGCAGCAGCAGTGAAGGCACGAGGCGAGTTTGGAGTCCTTGCAGGCTGGCTCCGGCCCGCATGGCCCGCCAAGTGCCTCTACTACTTCAACCGGAAATTTATTTTTCATCACGATGCAAAGTGTGTATATCCTGCATCTCGGAGGAACCCTCTACCAACCGAACCGGAACTACGGGCTTACGCTTACTGCTACATTTGAATTACTTCATTTAAAGTGCATACCGTTCTGGATTCCTGAAAAAGGGGAAAAAAAAGCAAACCCATTGAAAATCAGTCTTCTTTTTTGGTCACTCCTCTTATCGCTTATTCCCTAATCACCCCTCGCTCCGCCAAGCCCCAAGCCTCGCTTGTGGTGCGTAACGCAGCCCCCTCACCCACCCACCGCCCTCCACCGCTCACCCACCCTGCGCCTCTCCGCCGAGTGGTTCGGCTAGACGGCCATCACAAAACAAATTAGGACAACAAGTAGTGGAGTGCACATCGACTAAATGGCTTTGAACCGCAGAGCAGACGGGGATGGGGCGGTGATGGGGGAAGGGGTCGAGGATAGGGGTTTGCTCTTCATCAAGTCACGGCGATGGAGATGACCTCATCCGTCCCCTTCCTACCCTCGCACTGCAAACAATACTGAGTATTTAAGCCCCCCTTCTAAATATAGATAACAATTTGTATTTCAATGTTTATTTTGAGTTTAATACTTTGCCGGGATATGAGTTTTAGAGGGATGACATACCGTCGTTCAAGGTTGCCACGATTATACATGTTAAGATAACCATCATGCAACCGTTCTTCGCCTTCTGCTGCCAAGGATGAGAGATGGAACGATTTTATCGAGCAATGTAGCAATGATACTAGTACACTCCTCCCAGCCTTGAGCAGCGACCCCCAAACCATTCAACTACCATTCCCTTCTTCAACGCTCGCTTGTCTCGTCAGCGTCGCTCATTCGTCTCGCCCAGCTCGGTCGGCTCAGCTCGGCTTGGCTCGGCTTGGCTCGGCTCGGTCGTCGATGAATCATTTCAATGTGTGGCCTTCGCTGCCTCCCGGAAACGCGTCACATATATCTCAGGACCTACCGCTGCCGGACCGGAAGTCCCCAGTAAACTTTGTTGTGAGCAGTCGGGAAGCGCGTGGGAAAAAGAGGGGAAAGGGGAGGGAGGCAGGCCTCAAGGCTCAAACGCAAACGATCACTTGAAAACGAAAACGTAAGTTGAGGTCTTTAGAAATAAGCGGAAAAATCCCGGAATGGTTGCTGTAAGTAGCAGAGTAAATGACAAAAAAACGAAAAAAAAAAACACTCAAAAAAACGAAACACTTCAAAACCTAATTATTACTGAACATTTTGTTAAGGGTCGTCCAAAGCGGTTGGCTCGGCGCCTGCGAGATCCAGGATAGGCCAGCCCGCAGTACATGCATGTGCTGCAGGGGAAATGTTGCCTACCTAGCAGGCGCTTTGAGAGCCTACATCGGGAGGGGCTGTCACACTCCTGGACTGTCAACGTTGTACGTTCCATTGGGGCAAACTCTAGGTGTGTAATATTTGCACTGAATAGAGATGGAAGGGTGTGTGCAGTGCATGGGGGGCTTGCTCGAGGAGGCTGCGTTTCGGCTAATGAGACGCTGTGCTGCACGTGAGCAGGTGAGGGGCGGCGGGGAGGAGAGCAAGGACAGGCCTCGAGGAGAGCGGGAGGGGTGCGGGAGAGGCACGGGAAAGGCGCGGGCGCGAGAGAGGGCGCGGGAGAGGCGCGGGAGAGGCGCGAGAGAGGCGCGGGAGAGGCGCGGGAGAGACGCGGGAGAGGCGCGGGAGAGGCACGGGAGAGGCGCGGGAGAGGCGCGGGAGAGGCGCGGGAGAGGCGCGGGAGAGGCGCGGGAGAGGCGCGGGAGAGGCACGAGAGA
>NW_026267138.1:1619072-1629421 GCF_000697945.3 Frankliniella occidentalis | reverse complement strand
GACAGAATGAATGATGTTTGACATGAGAAAAGGGTGGCTGGTTGGAGTAGGGGAGGGGGGGGGGAGGTGCCAGTCTTTCCCATTTCCACCTCAAAACACAGGCGCCCCCTTTGCACGTGGGATGCTAGAGCGCTTGCATTATGCACATACGCGCGCGCGCGCACACACACACACGTTTCCGGTGTATGTTGTCGGGGTACAAAGGTGAGGGCACTGCACACGTCCGAAGCCGCTGCACACGAGCCTAGAACCATTGCGGTACGGGTGGGGGAGGGAGAGAGGAGCAGGGGGAGGAAATCACAAAGTTGAAGGACACTCTGACAAAAAAACAAGAAGACAAAAGAGCGGAGCGTCGTGTTTGCTAAAAGCTGCGCGTCTGTTGGTGGAGGTGTCGACGTACTGCCTCATCAGCGGTGTGCTGCAAAGCCGCAATGGTGGTGCCGAAGTTCGGCGGCGATGCTGGTTCGGAAACCCAGCGGTGCGTTTCAGTTTGCCGCGCCCGTCGCCCTTCACGCAGGGTTGGACTGACTGGGCGGCAGAGGCGTGCCGGGGCGTGCCGGGGCGGGGCGTGGAAGGCGAGCGGGACGCGGTGGCGGCCACGGCCGAGCTCGGCCATTGCGTATTCAGAACATGGCGAGGCTAGGGTCGGCTCGTTAGGCAGTGATGGTCACCACACAGCCGGGGGGACGGGTGGGGGCGGGGGAAGGGGGAGAGGGTGCACGCTACATCCGGCCGAGTGAGTGTGGTCCGCCCAAAGGTGTAAAGTTATGCCTTTGACTACCAGAGAGAGGGAGCCCGCGGCCGCCATCACATTGTGGAGTGCACTGCGGTATAATATCTCGTAAGTGAGGTGCATCGCGAGAGATATTCATGCGCACCGTTTTATTGGTCAGGCCAGCACTGCACTGCCAACACTAAGCCGTCTGAGTTGCGTTTAGTCAGGAGTTGCGTGGGAGTTGGAATTGGAGCGCTCTGAGACCGCATACGCATGCGCGCTACCGGCCGTGCGCCCGTCAAAGCACACCAAACAGCTGTAAAGAAGTGGGAAGAAAGACCCACGAGTGCTCGATCCACTCACAATGGCGCGCAGCTAGGGGCGCTCATGGTCTAGCGGTGTCCCTAGAGATCACGGTTGCGTCAAAATTACACAAGAACTGTGTCAAGATTTGGTCCTTTTGGTGGTCTGATTCGACGACGTCATTTTATATTTCCGATGACCAAACTTGATGTCAAATTTTTATCGAAGCAGGACACCAAACTTGCTAAATTCTGACATCACTTGATGTCATTTTGACAAAATCGTGAGCTCCAGGATCAGCACGGAAAAAAATAAATTAGTTGCTCCAGCTTAACATTATTAGGTATGCGAGCTAACGTGTTAGTTTCCTGGAAGACAGACAAGAAAATTGGGAAGTGTCGCAGATAAAGGGTTCCCTGCAGTTGCCCAACTGCATTAGTTGTCCGAGCGAATGGTATCAGAAATGAATTTCGCATTTGCTTGGAAGCAATAATTCAGTTGGGCACCTGCAGGGAACGCTTCATGCCGCAACGAATTAAAGCTACTGTTCCCAATTTTCTTGTCTGCCCCCCAGGCAGCTAACATTTAGCTCGCAGACCTAATGTTAAGCTGGAGAAACTAATTTACTTTTTTTCCGCGTGAGCGCTCCGATTCTACCCTCTGATTTTCCCTCCCCGCCCTGCCCAGACTGGCACTCAGCAGTAAGGGTGCTCTCTACTGCCGCCGCCCGCAGCGCGCACCAAGAGCCTGCTGCACCTTGTGGACCCACCGCCGCGCCGAGGAAATTAGTAAGTTTCTCCGTCGCCACAGCCGCTGTATTCTTGATCTTGGCGGTGGCAACAGCGGCGACACCCGCCGGGCTGTCGGCTGTGGTTGCGAAAGAGGGGTAAGAAGGGGGAGGGGGGAGGACGAGGGCGGAGGACGAGGACGGAGGACGAGGACGAGGACGAGGACGGAGGACGAGGACGAGGACGAGGACGAGGAAGGAGGAGGACGAGGACGAGGACGAGGAAGTAGGAGGACGAGGAAGTAGGAGGACGAGGGCAAGGACGAGGACGAGGAGAAGGAGGAGGACGAGGGGTGGGAGGAGGGGTTGGGGGGAGAGAGGGCAAGCCGTTTCTCCGCGCTCTCGGGCAGCGGGCAGAAGTGAACAAACAGCAGGGCCGGCTGCTAGTGGTGGCTAGAGGGCGGCTTGTGTGAGTAAGAATAACGCCAAGGTGTTTGTGCTTCACTAATGAATGTCGGGGAGTCGGGACGCCCTCGCTGCTCCCTGGGACGCGGGGGCGGCGGCGGGGGCGTCTCAGTGTGCGTAAACCCGCAAAAACGAAGGGGAATAATTAAGGTATGAGAACGTCCGAAGAAAAAGAGGCCATGTACATTACTTTTCGTCTGACTGTAAAGAGCGGAAGATGTGTCCTCCGCTGTCTGAGCGACTCTGCCTCCTCGGCTTGAAGTTGTTTTTTTGGCCCAGCCATTTGTGCCGTAAAGGAATGCCAGTACGAGGGTGGGAGGGGGTGTGGTGGATGGAGGACGTCTGGGGTCTGGGGACCGGGCGGAGAGGGGGCAAAATATACCGCGCAGCACACGTATTATTGTCACGTGTGTATGACAGATGGTGATGGACTGGCTCTGCTGGGAGATGTGTGTGAGGGGGAGAGAGAGAGGGAGAGAGAGTCGGAGTGGTGGAGCAGGGGGCAAACGATCGGCAGATACAGCTTGGCGCCGGGATGCCCGCGCGATGACGGAGAAGGGAAACTCGCCCGCTCTTTATTAGCCCCCCCCCCTCCTTTTACTTTCTCTATCTCTCTGAAAATCTAACTTTTACTTTTTCAAATCTGGAATTTTGCATCCTATTTGGGATTTGACCTGGTCTGGACAGGGTCAGCATATCTCACCCCCCCCCCTCCCCCAGCTAAACGCTTCCCGTTTTCCCCCAGTAGAACACCATCGCCTTTTTGGCGCTTTTAGACGAACAAAAGGAACTAAAAAGCGCGATGTAAGCGCCAAAGAGGCGATGGTGTTCTACTGGGGTTGTACCCCTCATTCTTCCTCTTCTAACTCTAGCGGAATGGTTTATTTCTCATACCATACCTTACTAGCCTAGCCAGCACTTGTGAGGTTAGAGGAGGAGCGTGTTGTGGCTCAAGTGAAGATGTATTGTAGTGATTTAAAATATAAATCGTCCTTGTTGTAAATAGTGAATTGTTGATTTAGAAAATCATTTTTGTTCTTCTGGCCAGCGACTACTGCACTACTACTACTACTCTGGTGAGTGTTAATGCTTTCCGTGTGAAGCCTATCCCTGTGTTACCCAACCGTTACATATGTCGCGGACGGATTGGTCAAGTCACTGTGATTTGTTTCAAATCATTCAAGTTGATGTCATTGTGAGTTCAAATCGATGAAATAGTGACATAATGTCGGTGATTTCATAATTGGTATCAGCCCTATTCTGCCCCTCTTACTTCATTTTGAGATGTAATTCTTCTGATATCAATCTCAATTCACATTTATTATATGTCACCTTTACAACAGTCTTATCTCAAAATGACATCAAATTGAATAACTTGAAGTATGTAACAGTGACCTGTCAAATTCATCTCTAAGTTCTTGAACTTTGATCTATTCAGTACGATTGTGTTTGTTAGGTGGTTTATAGTTTTGTTTTCACTTTTGGGATTGTGAAACATTCTGTTTGTTTTTGAAATTAGTTTTAAATTTACTTCAATACCCAGTTATTCTTATTTTGAATAAGTTATTGGTAAACCTCGTTATCGCTAACATTATTTTCCGTGATGTGATAAGTTTGTTGTTTGTAAGTGCTCTTTGAATATTTGTTACCATATTGTCTTGAACGAAAGAGTTATACTCCTACGTACGTTCAAGATATTGTTTACTTGTCGGTTTTCTCTTTTTACAACCACATACCACATGCCTTCTATATTGTATTAGGCACAGGTAGTGACTTCAACTTTTCGAGTTGCCAACTATTCTTTGTAGTTGGATGAGCAGAGCAGAGGAGTAGCTTAGTGCTAGTGCTACTCTAAAAGAACTTCTCAGCCAAATAAGTGCTCAGTTGGAGAATAAAGGCGATGGAAGTAAGAGGGGGGGGGGCAGGACGGTCGTCGTACGGCCTCTGTAAATAAATGGAATGAATGGGATTAAAGAGATAATTGAAAAAAAAGAAAAGAGGGTCCTGAGGATGGGGGGAGGAAGAGAAGCAGAGGAAAAGCGGGGGGAGGGGGCGGTCGAATGACGTTTTGATAAGGCCCAAGGGTAATGGCATTCATAAAACGCAAGGAAATAGATAGACGCGCTGCAGCACTACAGGCACAGGCCGTCGCGTAGGGGGAGTGGAAAAGGGGGGGAGGGGGAGAATAGGTGAATAAAAACGCCGTTTGAGAGCGCGGAGACTGTCGCGCTCGCTAAGTGACCGTGGGCTCGTCCCACGATCAGAGTTCGTCTCCCGGGTGCGCGAGCGAGGAGGCACTTGGGCCAAGCAAATTGACTGGAATCTTTGAAGTTTGGTGTTTGGTGGGTGGACGGGGGGTGGCGGGGGTGGGGGTCCAGCACGCCTGTGCAAACTTGGCGCCCACCGGCGGCCCCTGTATAACGGCCCCCATAGGCCCGCATCCCGATCCACTCCCCTCACCATGGCGGGCCTAAGCCGTTTGGGGGATAATTGAAATTCATTCGAATCTCTGTTTCGCTGCCATTTCGGAACGCAGTGGAAGAGTGAAGGAGGTGGGCGGAGGGGGAGGGAAACATCCACATCGCTGGCCCGTGATCAGCTGGGGCTCGGTCGAGGAGTGCGCGGACTTGCGTCTCCTCTGTCCCCTCGGCCGGTCAGCCGCAGCGGTGGCGTACCCGCGCTCGCCCGCTTAGGCAACTCGTTGCTAGCGAGCGCAGAGTGGGTGGCCAATGCGGACAACTTTAGGCGCCGTGGGCTTTCATAGGCACTTCCCACTGACACAGTCACAGTACACTCGTGCATCATGTGCCTCGGTGTTGGTCCGTCTTTCTCCCCTGGCTTGCCGCGGTCACGCACGTGCGCGTGCGCTCGCGCGCGTGCGCGCACGCACGCACACGCTCGCACACGTACGCTGATTCGAAAAGGTCAGCCAGCGGGAGGCGTCTTGAAAATAATGGCGGTATATATGGGGCTGCTTTATGGACCATTAAGAGGACCGGGCACTTTGTACGTCAGCCGGCGCGGAGGGGAGCGAAGACGTCCGGCCCCGAGCCCGTCCTGCTCGGTCCTGCCCGTCCGATCCCGGAGATGGATTTCCTCGCCGCCCTTAAACTCTCGCGCGGCACCTTTCTCTCCCGGGCCCGGGGACGCGTGGGCGGCCTCCTCCACTGCAGCCGGGAGGCCGGAGGCCGGAGGCCGCCCTCGCCGCTTACGCCAGCCGGACCCGCGCGCCCACGCGCGTCGTAAAGATGCGAGATGACGATAGTAAAAAACAATTCGAAAAAAAAAGAACAATATATTACTGGTGAAATGTGTGAAAAGGGCGTAAGTCCTCTTCCCATTGGGTCTACGCCCTTTTCACTTTTTACCAGTGATATATAAAGATATGAAGGTCGGGAGTCCGTTAACGTGCCAGAGGCGTTGATTAAAGTCAGGTCGTACTTGTCACGGCGTGCGGCGTGGTCCCCAGCCGAGTTAACCCCAAACCCCCTTTCCTTTCCTTTCGCCCGCACTCCGTCCGTCACCACGCCGCTTTGTCACAGACGCTCTGATTAAACGAGTTATTTATTTGGCAGTCATCCGCCGGCTGCTCTCTGCCGCCGCCCTGGTTGCGTCGCTCCCCCCAGTCTGTGCAAAAGTCCTGGTTCAGCCCCGGCTAGCTGAAAGGGGCCAGAATAATCCCTGATTTGGGAGACGCTACCACTTTAAGTGTGGCTTTTCGGAGGTAAAACAAAGTGTCCCAGGGCAAGTTCTGTTGGCTCGTTACATTCCAATCCAGCTTACAGTCGACGCAGTCACGAGCAAGATGCTTTTTGTCGCCCCCGCCCCCGCCCGCCCCCAGGGCTTCCCATCCACGCCAAGCCACCACCACCAACAACTTGGTTAGTGTCAGCTGTCAATAGTTACTATGACATGTGGAGGGTGTGGGGGGGCTGGGGTGGGTGAGGTAGGGCCCCGGAGGAGCCACGGGAGGGCTGTGAGGAGGAGGGGTGGGTGGGAGCGAGTGAGTCACCGAACAAGACGTACGTTGTGGTCGCGGAACGGACAGTTGGAAAGGTTAGAATCACACACCAGAAGCCACGGGGGCGGAGGGGCTGAAAAGGCACAACACTGCAAGGGAAAGTCAGTACTAAAGGTGTGACAGGTTCGAGTAGGTGCATTTGTTTCAGTTCAACTGTTAACTGCTCCAGAGGCATTGCGCCATTGCACTGCGGTATCGTTTTTGCAGTGTCTTGTCTTCTCCTCGTCCTCTCAGAGGTGCCCTGCGGCCGGACCAGACAGGACGCTCGCACAGTCTGGGGAGGAGGGAGTGGTCCGTCTGGGTGCTTGTGCTTCTCCCTGCGGACGGGTCGCTTTGAAAAGGAGGCGCGGGGGACTCAAAGCAGCGCGCGGCCGTGTCAGACTATGGATGGCGCCCGGTCGGCACGCCCGGCACGGGTCCCGGCCGGCATCCCCTTCACTGCCGAGACCTCCTATTGAAGTCCATTTCGCCCTTCGTGTTCTCGCGTCCCGGTGCACGGCTGGGAGCGGCGCGGGCCGGCTCCGCGGGGCGCGCGAAAGCCTGGGCGGCGCGAGCAAAGTGCGAACCGGACCTGGGGCAGTTTCTCGCCGGGTGGGCTTCCGGTGCAGAGCAGAGCAAGTCCCCCACCCACCACGTCCCGCTGGCTCTTTCTCCCTACCCCTCTTGTATCTCACATCTTCTTGTCGCTCCCTCCCCAGTAGTGTGGCTGCCCCCCCCCCCTCCGTTCTAGCCCCAGTGCAAACGCAATCCCTCTGCTGGGCTATCTGAAGGCTGGCCGTTGGCGTACATCCATACCTAGTTTAAATTCTCTGAGATGTGGAAAGGATGTGAACAAATCGCCGCTAGTCCGTAATACAGTGCCCCCTCTATCTGCTCTCTGTCGCTGCATGTATGTCCCTCTCTGTCTGCCCCCTTTTTGCCCCTTTCTGCTCCGTCTCCCCCCCCCCTCTCTCTCTCCTTATTCTCTTTGCTCTCTCGCTCATTCGCCTCAACACAAAAGGCTCTATTCGCTGCTCGTAATATAATGCTTCATTACGGGAATATTTCTTTCATCGGCCGACTGCAGTCCGGCTGACAATGGCGCGCCCCGCATTTAATTACACACAAAAGATGTTTCCTGCCTTAGCGTCGGTTGTTCTTATAACTTCTCTTCTTTTTTTTGCGAGTTATTATTACTTTAAAAAATCGAGATATTAAAAATTGCAATAAAGTACTATAGCTGCGAAGCGAGATAAATAAAAAAAAATAGCACTCTAGCTTTTTTCTTTTTAGCACTGGTGCAAAATATTCGTCAGCATAGGCCCAGCCAATTTTTTATAGCTTCTGTGCCAAACTTTTAGTTGTACAGCAAACTGAAACAATGCACTAGCTTTATCGCCAATACTATTTCGCAGTACAGCTGTAAATATGTTATCCTTTAGCTAATTTTTTGGCAGGCTTGACAAATTTGCCTGCAAAATCTCTTGGTACGGAACCGATTTTTATTTTTTCCGTGTATATAAAACTACAACCAAAAACGTAAGTTGGTTCTTGAATCAAATAAATTTTCTTCGAACAAAACAAGTCATTTTTTTAGACGTGTGTTAGGAAATTGATTTGTTCCAAGGATATTTACTTCATTCAAGAACCTGTTTTCAGTGGTCCGTAACTTAACATGAAACTCCCCTTTAGCGGTACGTTATCCGTTAAAGTTAAAACTTATAACTTTTGACCATAACATGAAGCGTTTAGAGTTGTAACTTATAACTTGTGGACCATATACAATGAAACGTTAAGAGTTAGACTCAAAATGCCGGAACAAGCTCCAACTAGCAGCAGAATAATTTTTGACGACCCATAACTTTAACTTTTATTTCAAATTGTTAAACGTCACGTTAACGCATAACGCTAATGCGTTATACGTCGTTATACGTTAATTTATATAACTATCGCATAACGCTAATGCGTTAAGTTACGGACCCCTGCCTGTTTTGGGTGTAGATATACGACAAAAACAACCTTGCTGCCAATGCTCATCTGAAAATCTGACACTAGATGCATACGTATTCCGAATAAGTTAAGGGAATTGCATCTGAATGTGCGCCGCTGAGGTTCTCCTCAGTAATCCAGTTTCAACCTAATTTTCTGTTTGTCAGTGTTGACAAGGTTCTGTTCTGCGCACACATGCGCCCGCAACTCTACACGCCCCCTCCCTCCCTCTCCCGTATCCCTCCCCCGTCCCTTTCTCTTCTGACACACATCGCCCATCGCATGTGCGTCCTACGGTTCAATCACTCTCGATAGACGTGGATTAGCGTCCTGGGATGAGCAAAGTTGTGGCGGTGTTGGGCTGCTTCGTGGCGCGTGACTCTCTGTGGACGCAAACCCCTTGTGACGACGACACAAGTTTGTACCGTCGTTATTATGTCCCAACAATGTGGAGGCAACTTTGTTTCGAAAAGGCCTCTTGAGCAGTGTCTGGCTGCTTCATGCGTTTCGCGTCTCGCTTCGTCCCGACCCCGGCGGCATCACACCCGCACCTCGCACCCGCACACCTCCAGGACATAACGAAGCCATACAGCCATACACGGTCTTCCTGTTTCTTTTTGTACTTGTAATATTTGAATGATTGGGAATGAATAATAATTTATATATTTTTTTGTCAAGGGCAAACAAACGTGGATTGCGACACTTCTTTCAGGGCTGTGCATGTCCTCATACTTTATGACCCGACCGCCAAACGACCCCTTCCACGGAGGAACACGAGACGTATTGACTGCGCCGTCCGTGCGGACGTGCGGTGAGTGAAGCAGTGGTCATAACCATAACTAATGCGGTGGAGGGGGGGGGGGGGGGTGGTCAGAGAAGTAGCCCCCGTAGCCTAGCCCCTCCCCTCCCTCTCTCCCCTATCCCCTTATCCTCTCCTCTGTCTCATCTCTCTCTCTCCTCTCGCACTCCCTCCCAAGGTAGTTTGCAAAGTTCCAAAGTTCGCACTACTGGGCCAGTCTGCCTCGTCCAACCACACCCGCTGCGCGCCACCGTAGACACCGGCCATGATTGGCCCATCGCACCAGGAAGAATCGCAACCCCACAACAGCTACCACAGTATCCAAAACTTGGAACAACGATGTTCGACTCACAGATGCGCCAAAAGTCGGTTTAGCTTGGCCGGAAAGGGGGGGGGGGGATCGATGCGTCGATCTCCCGTATAGTTTGCCGAATTAATCTGAGTAAAAATAGACGTACGTTCTGTTGAACGATCCATCTCTCGGTCTCGGAACTCACCATCGTACGTGTTTTAGGTTTTGTTCGTTTTGTTGTGTGATATTGTTGCCAGTTTTAACCGCCCGCGCCGGCGGCGAGGCTGCTGCCAGTGAGAGCAACATGACACAAGGTTTCCATTTGAAGGTTTGGCAGCTGTGCGGTGGCGGCGTGCGGACGCGACGTTTAGCGTGAGGCTCCCCCTGTCATCACGATTCGATAGCAATCGGGGAAATGGAGTTTCATTCAAACGGGAGCGCCGGGAAGAGGGAGAAGGGGTGAGGGGCGCCAGCGCACGTCACTGAGGCCACAGAAAACTCCAGTCAGTATTTACCGAGATTTTCTCCTATAGTTATGCGTTATTTACTGATTACATTCCAAGCACGCGGGAGATAGTGAGCATACACTAAATTGTTGTGTACAGGTTGTTGCTCAGTTAGTTATGACCCTCTGCTGCGTGCAGCGATGTTCTTGCGTTTAGGTTTTGTTTAAAATTACAGGTAAAACATTCAAACTGTTTACAACTTTTTAAAAAAAAAAATCCATTATCATGCACACAAATTGTGCACGCAACAGTAGCACACACACGCACAACTCTCTAAGTATTTAGTGTGTGAGAGGCCAAAGTATGGGCAGCCAGCGATGGCTCCGCTATGGGCCGGTTTAGTCATCCTTGAGCATCAAAGACGACACAAGGGTCACCGAGGATTACACAAGAGGTGGTGGGAGGGGAGAGTGGGGTTGGGGGCCCCGTCTTCTCGCTGCTAAGGCTCCTCGCTCCTCGGCCGGCTCCTCCTGCGCTGTCAGGCTAGTGAGACCACCTAGTTAGCGAGGATCCCTGCTCCGCTACAGTCCTGGAGGGCCTTTAGCCGCCCCCC
>NW_026267138.1:1605669-1618452 GCF_000697945.3 Frankliniella occidentalis | reverse complement strand
TCGCAGCCTGCTAAATGCTGGAGCCCTCTGCTCAACCCCCACCGGGGTCTTGTTGGAGTCCTGCGGGTGCCGACCGCCCAGCCAGGGGCGGCAGCAAATAAAGGGACGGGAGGTGGGTGCACGAGGTGTTTATGCACGAAATAAAAACTCGACAGCGCGTGCTTTTTTATCCCCGCAGAGCAGCGGCCTATCCCCCCAGCCGGACTGGCCCGCTGGCCCCCGTTGGCGCGGTGGCTCCTAGCTACCCCCTCCGGCGAACACTTTCACGCCATCTTTTTATGGTCCTATATTAAAGCAGTGGAGGAGCCTGGAGCTGGGCAGAAGGCGAGGACGTTCTGGCGGCACAGCCTCTTCGCACCCTGCCCCGCTGCGGGCCGAAATTCGAGGTTAAATGGGGTTAGGTTACCTGCATATTAATCTTTTTTCGCGCATATTTTTTGTGAGAAGTATATACTTTTTCCCTCTTATTTCCACAACACAAACCCCTTTCCTGAGGCCTAACTACGAACAGTATTAAAGCAGCACGCTGGGCACGCTCGCGCTGCGCTGAATGCAGCGCGGGCCCTCAGCTGCACTTTGGCCTCTCAGGGGGGCTAAACCGACCAACCGCACCCACGCCGCCGCCCCACCGCCCCACTTTCGTGTTAATTCGTTTACCCCTGGCAAAGTGGCTCTCCCGGGATAATTTGCAGCAAGATGTTGTGGGCGCAACAACATTGCCCGTAAAGCTCCCGTGCCCGGTTGAAGCGCCCTCTATCGGCGGAGCATCTTTCAGTCACGTCACTGCCGATAGAGCGCGCTTTAACATCTTCGGGCGCGGACGGTCCCTTCACTACCAGTAGAATCGGTCGTGGTTTTCGTACAAGGCATGTCGTTGGGCACGAGGAAGTCCGAACTGTGTCACAGATTACGATATATTGGTTATTGGTTGACTGCGCGCCATTATTGAGTACCGCGAGAAGCTAAACATAGCATGTAGTGTGGCGGGTGTATTCCGCATCTGGTCGCCTCTCTTTTCCGTCTTGAAACACTGTTTGCTCACTGACTGCGTTCGCAGGTCCTAATACAGTGTCGAAACGAAATTCCTACAGTTTCATTCCTACAGTTGTCGATGTGGTGATCAAATTGCGTCAGTTGTGACAGTTTATCGTGTAAGTTGCAAAATATTGTCTGCTGCATCCAATATATGTTTGCCGTGGCAACCAACTTTTTTCGTTGTCACTGATTTAACTGACTTCTTAGTTGTGAGAAGTAAGTCACTCTACTTCTGTGCAGCGCACCCCGTTATGCGTATGCGTCCGTCCCGGGGTCGCCTTTGCACCCTCCAGGGTGTCATCGGGGACGCCGACGCGGGGGGTGCCGCCAACCCCTGCCATTACACACGACGCCACCGCTGCTACGGGGTCTTGCGCAGAGTGGCAGTCCTGGGAGTGCGACCCGTTGTAGGGGCGCGGGGAGGGGCGCATCGCGTGGCCCCTGCACAGATAATGCCCCACCGAACGAACGAATGCATTAATCAGTAAAGATTAATGGGAAACGAACCACTTCGCTTTAGGATGTACACAGGAGGATTACGTGAATACGGAGATTACACATGAGTTTTGTTGAAATTCTGGGGCTCAAACCATTAAATTTGAATAATTATGTGAAATTTGGTGATAATTGTTGAAAAATTTTGTGAAGTATTACACGGATTGCATAGGGATTACCCTTCTATCTTTACAGGATTACGGGATCGGTTGCCTTCTTGAACACACACATTTACAAATAAATACATTCGCAACACGGATCTATTTATTTCCGATCACCATAGAAAACAAAATTGTGTCCCCTGCTTCCTTCTGGAATTGCCTCAGTGTAGCGGGTGGGGCGCGCTGCTGGCGGTTCTGTTGTTTCCCTTCGGCCGCCTCTGTCTGCTGACGAGCGCTTCTTCCCCGCTCTCGTCCGTCCCGTGCGGCTCCAGGGAGATCCCCTCTCCTCCAAAGGGATCAAGCCGTGCGCCCGCCTTCAATCAATCGTCCACTTTTGTGGCATAAAGGATTGAATTCTTCGTCCGTAACGTTCTGCGTTGTCTGGATGTCGCTGCCGCTGACAGAGCAGAGTGCGCCTGTCGCTGAATATTGACGCCGCGGCAGGTCGGCGGCAGCAGCTCGCGTCTTTTGCTCTGAATGCTGGTTGCCGCGGCGCGCCGGCTCGACCCGGCGGCCCTGCCCGTCAGGAGATGAACAATGGCGCGGCCTTACTAGGTTTCGCGCGCCGTTTTTCGAAAATAGCTGGCTTCGTCTTGGCCCTTTGTGTCGCGTCGGCTACAATGTCTGTAAGATGGGCCAGCCAATTACGTGTGCCCTTTGTCGCCATACATGCGAGGACTAGACAGGCGGCAACAGGGAAGACCGAAGAACCACCGCCGCCTCTAAGACGCGGCTCCAAAGCGTCGTCAGAGTGGGGCAATTCCAGGAAGGGGTGTCCGAACCTCATGTGATTCGTGAGCGACTGAGAGGTGCTACGGCTTCGTACAAAACATGACGTGACGCGTCTTCAGATAGGGAGTCAGAACATGTGTTGTAAAATAACGTAGCGCCTCTCAGTCGCTCACAAAACCGCGTGACAAACGGATATTTTTGACCATCTCTCCTGGAATTGCCAAGTGTCGCTCTGACCAATGTTTGCATAGCGCGCTGCTCGTATGTTTGGCTTCGTTGTGCTTATTGGCGCCGTCGTTGCACCACTTGACCGATGGTCGGGTGGTGTCATCGAGACTCTTGCAGATAAACAGAAACGCAACGGGTTGGGAAATGGTGGTCGTGCTTTTCTGAGGAACGCCACCCTTGCAATTTCTCTTAAACTTGAGGAGTTAATCTGAAATACAGAAAAGAAATTCGATCGTCGTTCTTCTGCATCGCATAATCTCATTTCTCATAGGTGTGACGCTACACGGGGTCCTCCATGCATAACAATTCCGCAGACAAAACTGAAGCACAGTCTATCGCTGCACTGTCATTGTAAGATTTTGGTTTGACAGTTAATAGAAAGTTGCGTAAGTTTACGTTTTATGTAATGTGAGGTGAGGGGAGTGATCACAAGTTATCACAAGTTTATTCCTCAAAGGGATAACACGAACTGACTCTTGTTCTAAGAAAATTGTGAGTATTTGTTTCATTATAACCGATGTTAAAAGCTCCGGATCATGAAAAAAAGATGACGCGAATTTGAGACGCGTCTTGTTTTTCCCCCGGATATTTTGATCAATAAGGTTATCAAGCATCATAAATACAGAGAAGGTTCTCGAGCTAACAAGTACATATCCTTGGAACAAGTCAATTTCCTAGCATATGTCTATGAAATTAAATTTTTGGGTTGCGGAGAGAGTGAATACCGTTGTGCTATATCACTGGTAAAACAAGTGTTCAATTTTGCGCGTCAATTGATTTTTAAGTTTGTTTGCATTTTATAGACACTAAGAACTGTGTCCAAGTGAGCAGAATAAACGTTTTAAATTTGCACACCACGCAAGTTTGCAACTTGAGTTAAACATCATGTAATCGGCAAAATCTCAAAATCACACGTTGGTTTGCAAATTATGCATACTCTTTACCAGTGTACTGTCAACGGTACTTGACGCCTCATAGGCTACCTACTCCTTTGATATCTGTTGACGTACTTTTCCAATCCCAATCAAGTCCACTTTTCACGCATCTGGCTACATTGGGCGGTGATAGAGATCTCGGCATCAGCGAAAGCACTTCTCACTTGGCTACCCGAACGCTCTGGTCGAGAGTAAATAGGGACTAATGCGTTCCGAAAAGCCCCTCGAAGTCGAGCAGTCTGTTCATGCAATCAGTGTCGGTCGAACGCACGGCGCGCCCACACACTTAGTGCACGGATCGCGTGTATGGGCTGACCTTACGATCCCCCACGACCCCCGCGTCCCTCCATTTCAGTGCCGACAAAAGCCATGGCGCAGCGCAAGCTTAACGCCAGTGGACCGCAAGGTTCGCGGAACAGCTCCATCAGCAGCGCTGCGAGTGATGCACCAGGTAAAGAGAATGCTGTTGACGTTGATGCCAGAGGTTGGGAAAATCCTATCGAAATGTTCACATTTAAGGGCTGCAAGCTTGTCGATCTTTTCTATACCTCCGTGCAGATCTTTTGCGGGCAGGGGCCGGGCCAAGGCCAGTCCACTGAGGGTCTGGGGCCAGGTGGGGCCTCTTTGACGTGTTCTACTGCCGGGTCTGGGCAGAGCAGGCGGGGGGCCGGGGGCGGCCAGGTGTCGGGCTAGTTGATTCGTGTATCGGGGAGGCGAGAGGCAGCCGAACCCTTGTGCCCACCCTGCGCGCTGCAGCGGGTGTGTGTGTGTGTGTGTGTGTGTGTGTGTGTGTGTGTGTGGAGTGAAGTGGCCTTTCAGCGCGATGAGGGGTGTGAAGAACTGAGGCCTGTGGGAGCCCTGTGGAGCGAGCGAGAGGGAGAGGAAGGTGCGGAAGAAGGGTATAAGAAGAGAAAGAGGTCCTGTTGCGTCTGATCGAAAGAGGAAATAACGTGGGTGGATAGGGCCCGCGTGGCGCGGAGGCGAGCGTGAAGGTGCAGAAGACCCCACCCTCTGAGAAACCACTTCAAATAATTCTTTTGACTCATTCGGCGGTACTTCGACATAACTGTTTACAGCCCTTCACTGTTAAAAATACCGTACCCAACTACAGCAGATACTACCGTATTTTGTCTACTGTTTGTCACAGTACGGAACCGTGCGCCATATTTTGCCGTATAGGATACACTACAGGCAAACCGTAGTCCAAAAACAACATCTTTGTTCTGTACTATACCCAGAGCGTCACTGGCCTGGAGATTGCTCTCGCTGATGATACGTCACGCCATATAAGTCATACGCCAGAGGTGCCGCAGGGGCCTGCCTGTCCCAGTACCTAGGGATGCAACTATTTTTGAACATTGAAGTTGGCGGTCAATTCCCGACCCAATCCTCATACAAAAATATTACAAACGGCAAACCCCTAGATATACTGTAAGGGTACAGCAACATCATGACTACATTTTTGATACGGTGCTCCTGTACCTATTCTGTATGATGTACGGTTTTGGTACGGTGCATCCTGTACCTCTTCTGTAGGATGTACGGTTTGACCACAGACGTGTTAGGCAAGTGTATGACCAATAGTTTCCTGTACCTATTACTGTGGTTTTCTGTTACAGTGTTTATGGACAAAGTAAAATCAATAGCTGACGCAGGTGTGGAATGTTTTCATCCGCGGGTTTCGAGGAATATTTTTCTTTTTTTTATCGCCCTGCATGCATGGCTGCCCGCGCCCGAGACCTATGGTCCCAGCTCAACCTGTTGAGAGTCCCTGAACCCCGCTGTGTACACCATTTCTTGTCCGGGCGAGGGCTAGCTCGGCGTGGAGCAGAGGGCGTGGGGATTCGGTTTAGGAAAGAAGGGCATCGGCAGGGGCAGCCGCGCGATGTTCATCGCCGGGGTACCAACCCAATTATTTCCATATCTCTTCAAGTTTTCAATATTATTACCTTGCGACTTTGCTCCAGCAAAACGACTCGATCGAACAATAAAGCAAGGATAGAGTCACGTTTCGAGAATAGGGTGTGCTACAGTGTAGGGCGTTATCATCTTCATCGTAATTCGTCAGTGATGTGTTTCTGAGTCTTTTTTTTTGTCAGTCTAAGTTCGTTCCCGTCAGTACAGCACACTGTACTCAGGAAACCACTTGTTTCGAGGAACAAAAACGAAAGACAAGAAAATTTTACTCCTGCAAAACAAGTTTTGATTGCCCCGATTACATGATTTAGTCATGTTGATAACGGTGTGATCGGCTTGATAGTACCTTTTCGCCTGGTCATATTTTATGTAACATTCTTGATCAAACGTTTAGTTGGCTTTTTTTATTATTATTATTACAAATTGCTTTTCTCAGTGTGGAAATCGGAGTGTCAAGTTTGTCGCCCTTAGGAATTTGACACTTATAATGAGGACTAGATATGGCATTTTGCAAAGAGAGATGCAGACACCCAATTTAGCAAAGAAACTAACACAGACGTTAGCGTGCAGCGGGTGCAAACGTTCGCGTGCTTCGCGCAGCGGCGCACTCAGGTACTTACTGATGAGATGCAAATTAGGGGCAGAGTGAGAAAAGGGGTATGAGGGGGGAGGTGTGGACAACGAGGCTGGTGGTTGAACGATGCGGGGTGAGTCGACCGGCGTCCGACCGAGCGATCCATCATGATGTGGGAGAGAAAAGGGGTTGGCGACGAAAATAGGGGATGGGGAAGAAACGAGACCCGACCAGAGCACACTGCGCTCCACAAAGCCGCTCGAAACGTGTGCTATACCCCAAAAATAGGCGTACAGAAGAATCCCGATATTCTGTAGCCAAGACAGTATTGTTCGGTCTTCGCGCACCCCCGCCGCCAGGTAGAGTGGTAGGGGATGCCTTGCCAGTGCAGGGGGAAGCTTTTCAACCACCCTGCTGTTCTTCGGCTGTGACTCTTCCTCTGCCCTATAACCCCAGTCAGTCGCTATCAGTTGTCGTCCGCTGGACCACGCGGGGAAAAAAAAGGATCATCCAACGACCGTCGTGTTCTTGTGGCCTGGTTGTTGTTCCAAAGACACGATGTTGCAAATCCTGACAGCCGGTGGTTGTGCCACCGACCATGTCGTTGAGCCATGTTGCTCGTTGGAGTAGCATCCTCTTTTCTTGAAGCTATTTCAAGTACAAAATGTTATTGGTCCAGTGACACGTGTCCAATGACAATTTTTTTGCGTGCATGTGGCAAACATTTTCGGCAGAAATTGGTTGCATTTTTTTCACTTTTTGACTTTGCTTTTCACTCGATGACCGCTTATCAGAACCTCTCGAGAGCCATCTCGTACTTGTTACTTCGTGCGGTGACGCTGATATAAGAGTTGTACTGTACAACTACAAAAACTCTTAAAAAATAAAAACAATAAGAGTTTTAGAGAGTAGGATTGCCAGTGCAGTGTAGGTCAACAGATGATATAACCGCTGCCTGCTGACCTCAGCAGTAACAGCGGCACTTGGGTGATGAGGCGTAGGTGACACAGCGGGAAAGGTTATAATGTTGGAGGGGGGGCATCAAGGCACTGAGGCAAGAAATGGGTGGGAGGGGGTAGGGGATGAGGAGGGTCGATTGGATGCATCAACACCGTCGGTGTGGAGAGAGCGGAGTGGGGACATGATCGAGGCTTGTAAGCGGATTGAGCATCAAGTTTTGGGACGGCAAAGCCGACTACGTGCGTGCCTCCCAGGCTGGCAGCCACGCTCTGGGATTGCTTGACGAAGACTTTATCTTGATGAACTTGGTGGCGCTCTTAAGGTACAGCGCGACGAGCCACAACGAGCTCGGAATATTCCGAAACTAGGCTGTCAAGTTAAAGATTACATATGTGAGTGATTGGGGTTGCTGAGTAGGGCTTCTTAAACTGAGTACAACAAACATAGAATTTTCAATTTTAAATTAAATTGCCGAACTGAGCTACTAGCGCAGAAAAACGGGGGTGTCAACAACTTCTGTTTGCGGTAGATCGGGACTGACTCAGATATGAACTCAGGATCAACTGTTCAACTTGAGTGCAATTTAAAAGATCGAATAAGTGCCACTCAGAAAACAATGAGTGCACTCATGTTTAGTGCGGAAAATCATAGGTGATCTAATTTCTGATTGGATTGATAAGATGATATTAACGATTCTTGCGCGTTACGGAAGGTGACACATCGTTCTGATTCCAAGAACATCAAATACGGACAACATCGTAACATTAAACTGATACTCGCGGAAGCCATCTTAGCTGGGACTGCATAGTCCCAACCTGACCGGCCAATCATTCCGCTGAGTCAACATAAAACTCGCAAGGTGATTTCCATATGAAGGTCAAACTGGGAAGGTCGAAGTGCGCAGAGTAGGGTTTGAAACCACTTTCAGGTGGAGAGATATGCGAAGGGCTCGGCGGGGCGTAGAGAACTGATTGAAAAGGGTGGGTACGAAGATGGGTCGGGCCCGGCGCACCGTTCCGCCATCACAGCGTGCAACTCGTGCGGACTACGTCCTCGGCTACTATGTGCCATGTACAACCACGTCGTTTATACGAATACTTATGAGCTCTTCAGAGAAGCAAGCCCGGAGCGATCCCAATCAAGTTCAAAAAAGCTCCGGCTGGGAAAGTTTGGGGTGGTTAAAATGCTATTAAAAACACCTGCAGGTCTTACACAGGTATTTCACCCTAAATTATGTGCCATTTTATATCGTATTCTTCTATTTTGGGATATGACATGATACGGAGGGCTCCGACCATATCTGGCTATGGTAATTGTGCGAGCAAAACCATCTTCGCTCGGATTGACCGACAATTACTTTATTTTAAGGTGCATACCTTATCGAATATGCTATGGACACTGATAAATCAGTGGATTTTGCCTCTCCCCTGATAAATCACAATCAGTATACATGAATGTAAACTATCAACTTTCAGTGTGCCATTCCATGCTCTCTGTATCAGAGCGGCACGGCGCAGTGCCACGGCTCTGCGCTTTGCTCTGCGAAATTTATGCAATAAAGACGTAACTCGACTCTCATATCGCCGGCGCTAGTTCACTGTTCTACACTCAGCCGAGCTGGGCCAAATGAATATGCCATTTCTGCAACACGGCTGCAGCGCAACGCAGATGGGGGAGGGCCTGGAGGGGAGGGGACGTCGGCATGTGAAACTCCCATATCGTGCTGGATTTATGAGACTGCTCTACGGAATGCAGAGAGGAAAAAACGACGCATAAACAAACTGCGTTTAAATTTTGTTATTAAGTTTCCATCTCATTTTGAGAAAATAAAGAGTTGCCTATTATTAACACTTAAATTCTTTCAGGGCTTTCCTGCGACAAGCTGCCATTTCTCCTGAACAAACTTCAAAGCAGACAAAAATTTTGGTGGAAACATGATTCCTGGTGTCTGAAGCCGCTCTTAATATCATCGCGTCCGCAGCCCCGAGGCTGTGGCTTAATCGCTTTTCCCCTGCCTCACCATCCCTTACCCTAACTTCAGTTTATTTTCAAGTTCTCTCCAGGTGTTGCCCGCCGACAGCTAGTGTCACAGTTAGCTAGGCACCTTGTAGTTTATAAGCCGGGATAGAGAGCGGGCACAGTCTGCTTCCATTCGTCTACCAGTCCCTAATGTAAACATTTTCTCTTGCAACGTTCTTCCTTATCATTTTCAGTGCTCGGACGTCAAAAACTGGTGTATTAATAGCAACATCTAGTCTCTGTGGTCTGTCTTTTACATCCCACGATTACAAAACTACCGCCTCTCGTTGATTTTGATGTCTCTTTTCTAGGCCTCCTAAAATGCCGCTACATCTTCGCGTTCATCAGCTTCCTGGGCATCGCCATTCTGTACGCGCTACGGGTGAACCTGTCTGTGGCCATCGTGACCATGTCCAAGTCCACCACCAGCACCAGCACGTCGGCCGCACGCCTGGACACGTGGAGCGGCATGCTCAGCCTCAACGCCGCCCAGAACGGCTCGGAGGACGGCACGTGCCCGTCAGAGAGCAGCTCCTCCGGGTCCGCGTCCACGTCAACGACGGTGAGTAAAACGATGCAGCGTCCCCTCGCGTGGGGATGGGGGATGCCACGGGTTCCATTTCGCTCTACTTCTCAAAAACTTCCCGTGAATCTGCATTCAACGCCATTCTCGCTCTCCCACAGGAGCGACTGGTTTATAAACTGTGGAAACTTGTACTACTGCAAATTGCGACGGTTCGGAATTGAATGTCCGATCCTTGTAGCCGACGACATGCCGTTGGGTGCTGATGCTGCATTCCCGAGCGGATATGACGTATTTCTCATATCCAGTTGGCAAACCATAATCTCTTGAATAGATGGTCGAAAAAGGACGAGAGGGGGAGAGGAGAGGACAGAGCCGGGCAGAGCGAAGGTGAAAATTGGAGTCGTTATAAAAGAAGGCAAGGAGGGGTGGTGGATAAGATGAGAAAGGCCACGCCAGGCATCGGCTGACACCGGAAGTAAGCCCGGAGGTTGGAGGAGAGGCGACCAGGCCGGTCCCGGCCAGGAGGTAGCTAGCGGAGGATGTTTTGAAGGAAGGAAAGAGACATAAATCGGACGGGGGATTTAATTTCCGCGGTTGAAGCATGCCTTAGAGAGTAGGGGAGGGAGAGAGAGAGAGAGAGAGAGGGAGAAGGGGGGAAGGAGGGAAAGAGAGAAGAGAAGTAGAGGAGGGGAAAAGAGACGAGCCCAAATGATGGCAGGCTAGATGATGAGCCAGCCAGGCCCTAATCGCAGCCGTCAAGCAATAATAGCTGCGTCCGGGACGTGTGTCGAGCTGATACCGCGCACCTATGTACGCGTATATTCATTGTTCTCTCCCTGTCTTTATCTTTATCCCCCCACCCTCACAAACACACACCCGTTTGCTCTATCACCCTCTCCCCTAACTCCCACTACCCCCTCTCCCCTTTTCTCTCACTCCCTCTCCCCCATTTTTCACTCCACCTGGTTCGCTCTCTGAAGCTCCGGCTCCGTGTGTGCTTTCGAGTGTGTCCCTCCCGACGGGAACCACGCGAAGACCCGGGAAATAATCCCTTTCCGACCCGATGTCAATAATTAAGTGGCCCGGTTTGTTTTGGACTCGCCTTGCCATTGCAGTGGCACAGCGCGCGCTGCGCTCGGGCTGGCTCGGATGTGGAGTGGACCCGCACTGTACAGCCTGCGGCGCGCCCAGGAGTCATCCCCTTGTGTTTCTACCCCGTTATCCCATTTCGCCAGGCGATTTATGAACATATGAAACGTGAAATGCTTGTCTGGCAGCAAAGCTTGCTCTTGTAGCAAGTTCGTTCTGCTGGATAAAACGTTGGAGAGAGGTTCCTATATCCACTGTCTCGTCCATACACAATCGTCTTTTTACGGATTTCCCCTGATAATCCCTTGTACAAATTTTGCCCCCCTGGATTTGTCTGGGAGTGGCCTTCCCGTACCTTCACTGTGCACCGGACCTCTCCTTCTGCTGCCATTTCTTTAAGGTCGTTATCGTCGTGACGATGAAACAATGAGGGTGCGGATCGTTATCTTACCGTGGCGGCGATTCCAACGCGATGATGATAGACGACAAGAAGCAAGCCGTTATCGTTTTCGCGGATAACGTTACGGCAGAGAGTAGCGAAGCTGTATTTGGGTCAGGCCCCTCTTCGTTGTTTCATCCGACGAATGCTACGCCGTGTTCTCAACCGGCGCAAAACACAAAACTCCACGAGCCACACTTGTATTTTCTTTCCGGGTGCGCACGAGCCGAGCTGGAATCCCTCTTTTATTTTCATTTTTCCGTGTCGTGGGCGGCATAGTGGGCCGGGCGTGGCCTGTTTGTCTTCCCAGGGACACATCTGCGGACGCCTCTCGGTGATGGTGAGTGATGGTATAGGAATCCTAACGCTCCGGCGCGTCTCGTGGGCGTGGCGGGGCGGGGCGTGGTGGGGTGGGAGCTGTGCCGTGACCGAGGCGGCGCGCATTGAGAGGAAAGCGACCGAAAAGTCTCGATCAGAGCAATAAGAGAAACACCCAAACGGGCACATTAGCTCATGGGATTGGCAATAGTAGCTGGTGGTGAAGCCTTTTTTATGTGGCATTGAGTGAATGTGTACTCGAGGCTTCAAAATGATCTAAAAGAGCTCGATAGAACCAGAACCCAAACAGTCGCCTGATTCCCAATACAGGATAACCAGTAGCCAGCCCTGCCGAAGCAGCGAATAATTGGTAAAATAAACCGCATCCAGTCGTTTGGCACAAATTTGGCGTGCACACGCTAAACGGTTATTTTGGTGACAGCAGTCCTCTGCCCGCCGTCCACAACGATATTTTGCATAATTTTTCAGAATTGCGTGCATGCAATTTTTCAAAATTAATGTGTAGGATGTAATACCCCATTGTAATGTTGATGTCACAGCAACAAACGATTTTCTGTGTGTATTAGATCCTACATATTAATTTTGAAAAATAGCATGCATGCAATTCTGAAAAATTATGCAAAAAGTGGTTGTGGACGGCGGGCCGAGGGCTGTCACCGAAGTAACCGTTTAGCGAGAGCTGTGAGCCCTTGGTTAATTCAGTTGGTCTCAAGTAACTTCTAGTGCCAGAGCACGGGTTGCATCGCGCCGCGCCGAGAAATTTTAAGCGAGTTTGGTGCGACCGAGACCTTCGGCCCGGCCAACAAGGCGAGCTCCGTGCCCGCCGAGCCGAGCCGCCGACGCCACGCGCCCTTTAACGAATCTTAGCTAATGCTTCTATGAATTATCCCCCCCCCCCCCCTCACTGGTTGAAGTTTTGAAGTCTGTCGGCCCCGGTCCCCTAGATCGCTCAACTTCAGAAGCGTCCCAACATCAGAGGAAAAATGATCCGAGCGGAGCGCCTAGGCGAGGCAGCCGAGAGTCCGAAGCGTGCAGCCAGGAAGTGCGCAATAGCTGTGTGCTTGCAGCCCAAGTCAGTTGGGCCGGTGCGCCAGAAAATGAGAGCGTAATCTGATTGTTGGGATGGTTAGGGCGCCTCTGCTCCTCCCCCCCCCCTCCCCTCCTCCCCACCTCACTCGGCACGGGCCGGCGGGATTAATATGCGGACATCAGAAAGCAAAAAGGGGGGAGAGATAGGGGGAAAGAGTGGGACGGCAACGGAGTGGGGGAGAGGAGGGGAAGTAAATGACATAAATGAAGTCAGAGCTGGGTTGTGCGAGCAGGGCATACGCGGG
>NW_026267138.1:1603794-1605144 GCF_000697945.3 Frankliniella occidentalis | reverse complement strand
TAGCGAATAACTACTGTTGTTTATTCTAGCAGCTTTGCTATCAGCAATCTGTACACACCACCGCCAGTATCTCGAAATTGCGAGATGGGCGATTGCTCCTTTCTGCCTATGGCCAGTCAGCCAATATTTGAAGCAGGTCTCACTAACGCGCAATCTTTCGTGGAACGCGCGTCGTCGGCAGGTTGGCACGGTGGTGTAAGCGAAGCGTGTGAGCTCGAGCGCCCCCATCCTTTTCCCCCCACGCAAGGAGGACCGGCGGAGCACCAACCAACTGCGCGGCCATCCAATTAGTGCTTTCCACACCTGAGCAGTAATAGCTAGAGCCGCTCGACCCCCACCCTTCCCCCGCACGCCGCCTAGCCACCCCTCTTTACCTCCCACCCGCTCCCTCCTCCCCCTCTGTGTCTCTGCCCGGATTATGGCATATCTGTCGCCATATAACGGCACTCTGGCTTAGTCGTGCGCGGGGGTGGCCGGCCGGCCGAGCCGCACCCGCCGGGTGAAAGGTGAAGCCTTATTCGTATAAAATATTTATCTGTCACGGTAATGGCGCCTGCCAACTTATTTCATCCGAGTCGTTGTCTCTGGCTGGCGGTTAGAGGAGGGTGTAAAGTGTGTGTGTGTATGCAGGGTGGGGGGAGGGGGGGGGGTATAGAAGAGGCACGGTCAGTTTGATCGTTTCTCGATCGAGATACGGCGTGGCTATAAAAGAGGCGGAACACGGCCCTCTCGATTGGCGCGAAAAAAACAAACAAATATAACACTGCACGTCGCGGACGAGCGCGTGGGCGCTTTCATTGTCATGTTTTATTTTTGCTGTTTTAAATATAAAAACTCGTTCGTGGCATAAAATATTACACTGTTGTTGCTAACTATACCCTCACATTCGCTGCTTTGGGTTTTGGTTCATGACAGAGTAGATCCGCACGACCAACGCGACCCCCTTCCCCCTCCTATTTTCCGGCCCCCGGCCCCCGAGCGCGCACACGCCATCATCCCGGGAGACTCCCGCCTAGCGTAAAGGGAGAGGGAGGTCGGGTGGGGGAGGAAATGGCAATTAAAGGGAGATTAAGGGGTGGCCAAAGGAGGAGACAGACAAGGTCGGCTCACATGAGCCATGCGGACCTGCGGGACCTGCTCCCTTCCTCCCGCTTGCCGGCGCTCGCTTCGCGGACTCGCGCACTCTCGCGCCTCGCAGTGAGTCTCACGGGCGCGAGGGGGAAAGGAATGCGCTAACGATATCTACCTAAACGCGCAAAATTCCCTGGGATTCAAAATTGTACTGTGGTTTCAATTTAATCGGAGTGAGCCCCCCCCCCCTCTCTCTCTCTCTCTCTCTCTCTCTCTCTC
>NW_026267138.1:1592142-1603744 GCF_000697945.3 Frankliniella occidentalis | reverse complement strand
CTCTCTCTCTCTCTCTCTCTCTCTCTCTCTCTCTCTCTCCAGGCAGTGTATACGCAGATATATCTTTTAGTACACTGTGAAATTTTGACAAGTTTGTTAAACAACGCTGCTTGAAAATCCTTCGTAATCTCCAAAAGTTTTGTTCGGTTTTGTCCTTCGTAAAGGCAATTTGCAGTTCAAACGGATCGCACCCCCCGTCAGCGTGCGTTGTACGTCGTCCTGACAGCATCCATCGCCCTGCACCCCTGCACGCCAACCGATGAGCGCCTCCCGGGCCGCACTGCCCCCCGGGGAACGTAATCTCGACCTTTGTGAACAGGGTGTGTGGCAGAGGCGTACCCAGCTGTGGCGTACCCAGCTGTGGCGTACCCAGCTGTGGCGTACCCAGCCGAGGGCGTACCCAGCCGGGGCAATAGCGTCAACGTGCCCTCGACGGAGAGGGGTGGGCGCGCCGTACGCTATGCCCCGGTATTCCCTCTAGCGCTGAACGCAGCGCGCAGCAGTTTAACAAATGAAGCAATCCGACCCGCTCTTTTCATACTCGGGATTAAGTTTTCACAAATTTGTTTACACTGAAGCTAAAAGCGCCCCCTCTCCCCCTTCCTTTTCCCGCTCTCCTTCGCCCACCTGACTCGTCTGAATTTTATTTTCGTTTAATTTCTGTTGCGGTGACACTCCTTTACCCTCCTATGCAGTACTTGAGATTTTTCTACGCGCTCAACGAACGTCAGTCTCACCGAAGTAGTCATGTTTTGTGCGCTGTCATTGATATGCATGTGTTTTTTGTGTGGAGGTAAATGTTCAAACTTTTTCAAATAAAAATCACGGTTTTTTACTTGGTCAATAAATGTCATAAGGTTTTCCCATCTGCGTTATACACGTAATAATTTGATATTGACGGTTTTTTCAGTTATTTTATTTGCTAGGCATCTTTCTTCGGACACGTAAGCCTACGAGTGTTTTCCCTCCAAGTTATAAAACTAGAACTGTGCTGTGCCTTTTTCTAGTTCCCAACCTCGCTCTCTTCCTCGACCCGAGCGGTACGACCAGCTGGGTCAGACCTCTCCTCGCCACCGCCACTTCGCCGCCACGGTGGAGCAAAGGTTGAAGTTGAAGGTAATTGTTTTTCGGGCAAAAGTTTCCCCGAGTCCCATCTAAAGTCATCCCGAGCGAAATGGGTTCTCATTGAATGCATTGCGAGTGCCAAACCCACAGGAGGCGGGCCGGGCCGGGCACTCGGTCAAGTGTTTTTCGTCCGCGCCTCGCTGCAAGGCATCGTGAGCGTGAGTACCCGGATAAACCAAACATGGCGGATCTTATACGTCAAAATCTGCGCCAGGGGCGCCAGAGCACTCCGAGCAGTGCCCCCCTCTACTCAAAGACACCTACCCCCCGAGGCTCCGCTCCGCCCGACCACCTCTCTGTGACATGTTTTCCTCTTCCTTTACCATAGCGACTGTATGCCCGTTCGCCTCCCCTCGGCCCTCCCTTTGCCCCACCCCCTCCTCTCTATCTTCTATATCTCTGCCGTCGTTGCGCTCATGAATACCAAGCCGCACGAGGATTTTCTCCGGTGCAACCCGTGCAGCGCTGCCTGCAAACATGCAGGTTTTGGCTCAAAGAATGTAGTTTCAAGTTTCCTACGCGGTTAAAACTGAGGCAAATATGCTAGCAGGCTAGATCGCGGTGACGCATCCTCAAAAGCTCTATGTATGCAGTATGCAACGCTTATTACGAAGTGATTCTCGATGTTTTGTCATGCGTCCCCTCGTATCTGCCAACTCGTATCAGGTGTGAGGCCGTAGACGGAGCTATAAATGTGGCTTGCCATAGGCGTCTCACAGCGTAACAGTATTTTGCGAGATACTGCGAAGCCTGTTATGCGAGACTTGGTCTGGCTTACGTATAGCTGCCGTAGGTACCAGTTTTTCTATGCAGTATAAATGGACAGGATTAGGAAAACAATAATAACGATTTGCCATACTGCCAACAACGCACCTTTTTTAGAAAGCTTAATTGAAGATGTTTTTATCCAAGGAAAAGATATTTCAGTTGTAAGGAAGCTAACGCCTGGTAGTTAGGCGAACAATTCGTCCGGAGTGCAGCAGAGCTGAGTGGGTAGCCTACCCGGGTTTCGACAGGCGTCCAGAGAGCGAAGGTCCCCAGAGTGCTTGCACGGTGAGAGCTGGCTGGCGTTGATAGACTCTAGAACGAGAGAGACACCAGACACAGACATTGGGGTAAAGGATTTGGATTTGGGGGGGGGGGGCTGTAACACTTAGACAAGGTGTGAGGCAATTAACGTTATCAGCGTGCGTCACGTCCCGCCGGCAATAATACCTGTGGCGGCGTCGGCAATTACTCGCCTGATTATTTGCCACTCAACTTCAGAGCATCCAGATTAATAGCTCACTTATCTCTCGATTTTGCTTATTAACATGGGAAGGCACGGCGGGGAAAGGGGGGGGGGGGGAGTTAGTGAGACAAATAATTTCGAGATGAAACCGTTTGTGTGCGTATGGCGGAAAGAATGGGGGGGGGGGTAAGAGAGGCGGCAGAACCTTGTGTTTGACTGCGAGGGCAGGCCGGGAGGGCGTAGCGGTTGGACTGCCGCTCCCTCATATACCCTGGCCCCGTGGCCCATTCGTCACACTCGGCTCTCCCCCCCTCGCCCCCTACCACATCGTACTCATATGTGCCCCCCCCCCCTCCCCATCTTCCCCTCTGCGGCCCGGTGCGCGCGCGCAGGAGGCCACCAGCGCCGCGTAAAGCAAGTCAGGTTCAAATTACGCCGGGCCTAAACGACCCTCCATCCCGCTCTGTCACCGTGTCTCCGCCTTATCTCTGAAGGGGACCGTTAACCCCCTCCCGCACCACGTCGACCACCCCTTCCTTCCTTCCGAGTCTCTTAGCACGCGAGCCGGGCGAGAGGCGACACGAAGAAAAGAAAGGCAGCGTTGGGGAAGGCCCAGCACAGCCTGGCGAGACAGCTGACCACGGCACCGGCACCTCGCTAGCATATACACACACCTCTGTCCCTCTCCCTTTCATCCCCTCTCCCCCAGGAAATCCATGAAAAAGTAATTTTTGATTCCTCAAAACACTACTTACTTTCTGCGAGAGAACGCCTCAAAATGAGTTCTGATTTATTTGTTAGGCCGCTACTTGCAGATTAAGAGCTCGTTCAAAGCTGTCAAAGTTTGATTTCAGTCCTGTATATTTGCTCAATAAGGAATTAATCCGAGTGGCGCTTAAAACTGCTTCAACACTCACGTTCGGGGGGGTTACTATGCGAAACGATCCGGGTGGCGCCGTGGACAACCAAGCGTCTGGGAACCGATGTCATTGTATGAAAATGAACTTCTCTTCTGCTCTTGTGTTTGCATTCGTAGAAAATGTCTCTGAAGCACGTCCACTTGGAGTTTAACACTAGAAGGACCGGGATTTTCATATACCTAGAAGGACCGGAGGGGTCATTTTGACCCCTCTACTATTTTTGGCCGTTTTTATGGCTTCAATGAGTAAGGTGTTGTGTGTTTTAAGGTACCTGATGCCATGAAGTGACATTGGTTAGGTTTGAAGTGCGTTTAGGTAGGCAACCGGCACGGCATAAAACAACTTTTTTGCAATTTTACAGCTATTTCTGTTAATTGTTCGCACCATTTAAGACATTTTTAAACTTTAAAATAAATATCCGACTTAGTTCACATTTATAAGTACGTGATCTTTAGAACACATACGTACTCTAAAAGCGGGAGTGTGATTCACACAGAAACATTTTATTTTTTACCAATTTGGCACTGACAACAATGTGCGTGGCAGTTTTGGCATTCGCAAAACCATACGTACTTTGTGCTAGACGCCCCTCTTTGCCATCAGAACGCGAGTCCGGTGACGCAACTACCACTAAAACCTTGGATGTGTTGTAATTTAAAAACGGGGTTTTGTGACGTGCGTGTTGCCTACCTTCCCCGAATTAAGGAGTTAAAAAGTGTCACATGGCCGACCAAAAGTCATAAGCCACCGTACATAACAAATACGGTCAGCCTTATGATGGAAAAGTAAGTCCTCGTCAGTTTACACTTATAAAATCTCGTGAAGGGGTCAAAATGACCCCCTCGGTCCTTCTAGGTATAAGTAGTAATATCTTCAAAAGTTCTTGTCGCAGAGACCTCCTATTTTGCGTCCAAGCGTCTTTCGTTAGTACATGAAAAGTCGGAAAGTGATGAATCGCTCAAAAAAATAATTCGTAGTTCCTTTGGAAATTAAAGATCAAAAGGGGTCATTTTGACCCCTCCGGTCCTTCTAGTGTTAAAAATGATGAAAGTAAAAAAAAAAGCTCAAAACACTGGTTTTAATTTATAAAAGGTTCTTAATAACATGTCCCAGTGGGCGTCTATAAGTATTCCTATCAACTTGAAAAATCTTATATTTTCCTTGAGCAATAGTGTATAGAAAAATCAAGAGTTTATCTTTTTCGCAGCCCCCCTCCCCCCTTCCTTTCCCTGCCCACCTGCTCTCCCACTCCAACTGCGATCCATGACTAACATTGTGAGTCCTGCGCGCGCTGCTCGCAAACACATTTGGTTTTGATGACGCAATGACGCGCCGCATCGCGCTATGGCCTAATTATCTGGATTGTAATCGGCGTGGTTTCGCAATCTAGCGAAATCAATCGTGCATACAGCAATGAAAGAACCTTGTCAAATAGCATCGCCCGGAATTTTGAAGAATTCAAGTTCAAAGAGATTTCTTTTTGTCCCTAATACACAAGGGGTATTGGACTGTGACTTTGGGCTGGGTAAACAGGCATCTATGTGCTTATGCTGATCGAAAATCATCCTGATCGTCACGAAAATCGTGTCGCCTTTGGTGTGTGTACTAAACGCGTGAAAGGATATTGGTCGATATGCGACATCAAAGCGACCCCCCTCTTGCTCACGGGGAGGAAGGGGGCGATCTTCGCCTGCTCGCGCACTTCAAGAGGCTCCGCTAGCGATAAGAAAACATACGCGCCCGACGGATATGAGCAATCTCCTGCTGCTCAGACCGCCCCAATCGATGAAGGGGTTTTCAACGCTTATACAAACGCCTACACTCTAACTATTAGTGTTAATGCCCGATTTCGTATGGGTGGCTTGCATTAGTGCACAAGAGTAAAATAATCAACAATGCTCATCAATAATCAAATTCTCACTGAGACACGTTTTACAACATAAACCAAACCAAGTGCTTGCGCTTTCACTAACCACCATTTTCGCACTATGCATGGTGCAGAAATCATCCTGTTAAAATTGAGACAGTCGCGCGGATTCGATGATAGTTTTTACTTTCCGTGCCCTCCTTGGTTTTCTCCGGATCTCAATTTGCGCGCCAGCTGTGTGCCCGCCCCGATGTACTCGCAGTCACGGGGTCGGAGCTGTTGCTGCCGCTGGCTGCATACATTTGCCCGCTTGGCGTGAGTCTGCACGGGGCTGGTTTGTAATCACCTCGTTTCTTTTCCACGCCTGTCTCGCGGGTGCCGGAAGGGGGGGGCGCTAGGGGGAGATTGGGGAAGGGGGGTCAGTAGCAGTGTCACGGGGCTCCGCTCCGCCTCCGGTACACAAAGGACAGTGACAATTAAGGAAGGAACCTTTGCGGGATATTTAAGAAGTTTGCCGCTGGGCGCGCCGCGCCGCCAGCGTGAGCGGTGGAGGCGGAGGAGGTGGTTCGGAGGGGGTCTTTGTCGATGGGTCGGATTGGGGTCGGCGCGGCGCTCGCAGACCGGGCTATGCTGGGCCACGCCGCGGCCCGTCTTTGAAACCCAAAACTTGGTGGTCTCGGTGATAACTCAGTCTCGCTCTGTTGTGCCGGGCGGGGCCCTGGCGGGGCCCCCGCGCGCGCGCCCGCCCACGCCCACCCGCCTCTGTAATCGGCCCGCCGGCCCGTTTGGCAGTTTGGCAGCCCCCGCGCTCGGCAGCTGCCAGCCCCACCAGCCCCGCCGATGGATGGCCCACGGGCTCCCCGGCCGGCTTATCCGCGCGCCCAACTCCAACAACTTGCGCTACTTAACTTATTTACTCCGGCCGCAGCCGCACTGCACTCGGCTTGCTTGCCCCGCAGAGGCCGCGCGCCCGACCGCCGCGCTGGCCTCGAGCTTGCGGAGCCGGGGCCTGAGCCTCCAGCCGACGGCCTGGAAGCCATCCAACAAACACCATGCGCATGCGGACCGCCCCGCTGCTGCTGCGCTCTGCGCCAAACGGCTTTCTGTGGCGTACATCAAAAGTAGTGTTGATAAGATACCGTATGGGAAGTTCTAAATTTCAATCGTTTGTATCTCTCAGTGCGTCCTTTAAGCACGTCTGTTTTTTCTCAAAGTCATTCGGTATCCTCCGCCAGCTTGGCGCCTGCGGGACGTGGGGTAGGCCACCCTGCAGCGCACGTATGCAACAGCAGACAAGATGTTGCCTACCTATCAGGCGCTCTCAGAGCCTGCGGTAGTTGAACTTCGCAGGTTCGTAACGGCGAACTTGGACTTTACTATTCTGCGTGATCCAAGATAGAACACAATATCGTGGACCGTTGTGGGTCGTAGCTCTTCGCAAAAAAAACTTGCTCAGCAGAGGATTGAGGATAGTGGGCACATTTATGCATACATAAATGCTCGGATCATATTTTAAGATTCTTTCACCGGCGAATCTGTGTGCTTTTGCTTCACGCTTAGAAGGGAAAGACCTGGAAGCACGGGCTGTCGTCGTTGCCGAATCAGACTGGAAAAACCATCATGTGACCAAGACCGGTAACGTTTTCTGATGCGACCTACCCCATGCAACAGGATAGGGCCATCACAAAATGGTTGCATCACCAAACCCACCAAACGTTACCTGGTGTAGTCGCGTCAAGAAACGTTACCTCGCTAACGTTAGTTTTTCCAGTGAGACTGGCTCAAAGCGGCTGATTGTCCGCTCCACTCGAGGCTCCAATACTATTGTGCCGGGATGCTTACGGCTCTCGTGTTGCCTGGGGGCGCGCGCTCGAGCGACGGTCAGGTGGGTAACTAAACTGTCGAAAATAAACAGGAATGCTGAATGGCGGAACATCGTGTTTGTGTTGGCGACAAATTGGCTCCATCATATTCCCCTGTCGCGGGCGCACCCCAGCGTGCCACCGGCAGCGCGCCCCGCCCCCCGCCACGCCCCATCTCGTTACGCTGCTACCCTCCGCCTCCCCTTTCCCCGTCCCCTTCGCCCCCTCCACTCCACACGCCTGTCTAAATTGGGGGTAAAGTTTTGGCGCGCGTCTGTCTGCAGCCCGGCCTCTGGCTCGCCTCTGGCCCGATGAGATCAATGGAAGAAGCTCGGGCCACCGCCGCGCCGCTCGAGTTGACGTCAATTTGTTGGCTTTTCGAAAGAAGATTGAAACATCGGGGGAGTGCGAAATAGTGAGCCACCGACAGCGGGAAAGAAAGTGAAAGAAAAGGGGGGAGGGAGGAAGACATGGGAGAAACACAGAGAGAGAGAGAGAGAGAGAGAGAGAGAGAGAGAAGGGTGTAGGCAGAGAAAGGGCCCAGGTGGCGCCCCTTCTTGATTCTGTCACCGCCTCGGCCGGCGGCCCGGCCCGCTCGGCAGCCTCTACACGCCTGACTCGCTCTTCTTCGACCAGCAGCGGGGCGGACCTCACCGGGAAATAGCGGGGGGAAGAGGAGGCAGAGGCTGATCCACTTTTGTTTAAGTTTTAGGCTTGAGGGAGAGGGGTTAGTGGGTGATGGGGGTGGGGATGCGGGTCTCAATACGGCGTCCTGACGAGCCCTTAGACACACGGGCGTTCACGCACGGACGCGCCACACGCACAGACACACGGCGCTCTTTAGTGAAAATAAACAGAACAACACCCTGCTGTGTCATACCTCATGGACTCGGTCGTTTGGCCGTGGGAGCAGGAGCATTCGTTTTCACTGGCTGGTTTGTTGTTGTTTTCCATCACGTTGTGTTTTTTCTTCCCTTTTTCGGTGAGAAGGGGCGAAGAAGAACGCCGCGCGGCGTAGGACGCAGGGTGGAGGGCGGGGGTGTGGCGGGCGGGAGCAACCACATATACAGCAGAGGAGGGAATCATACGTCAACGTGGAGGAAAAGCCCGCGCGCGCGCCTCGCCTCCCATTTTCACGGCGACGACTCCCGTTCAATTCTGCTGATGGACGCCCTGTTTTCTGTCGACTGGTGCTAAAATGACAGCCAGCGCGGTGACGACGACGACGCACTTCTCGAGGAAAAGGGCGAGGCGGGGTCGGCCTGGGGGAAGAAGGGGTGGAGGGATTTTTCACCCTTCCTCAATGTTCCCTAACCCAAGGGCCGTCCCCGGGCTAGCAACGGGAGCTCCAGCAGTGGTGTGGTCAGTCCGTCATCTTCAGCTCCTCTCCGCCGCGTGCGTGAAGACTGTTTAGCGGCGCGGGATGAGAAACTCTGCCCGCGTTAATTGGAGATAAGGCGGAGCACATAAATGCTGCACTATTATTGCCCATCCTCTCTGGCCGGTCCCATCTCTCTCTCATTCTCTCTCTCTCTCTCTCTCTCTCTCTCCATCTCTCTCTCTCTCTTTCCCTACCTCCCCTCTATCTCTCCCTCTACATCTCTCTCCCCTCCTCACTTCTGCACCTCTCCGCCTTTCTCTTCTGCACCTCTCCACCCCTCTATCCCACTCCTCTCTCTCTCCCTCTCACCCTCTCACATAGGCCTGCTTTGCTCTCCGGCGTGGCTCACGTACGGCTGCTTTGGCCACCAAATTACAAAGGATAGTTAGGCAAATGGCAACCAGAAAACGGCCGTTTTCCGCAGCGGCAGCAGTTCTAGTAAGGCTGGCAGAAAGGGGTGCTCGTGGCGGCGGGGGCAGGGGGTAGGAGGAGGAGGATTCGGGGAGGGGGAATAAAGGGGAAAGCGGCTGTATTCCTCCTGTCGAGAGCGCTTTATTTATTGGGGGAATAATACTGAGACCCATAATGGGCTGCGCGTTGAAATTGGGGGGTAAAATGAAGGTGCGCGAGCAGCGCGGGTTTGGGGGCGGAGGGGTCTGTGGAAAGAGTTTTCTGAGGTGCGGCCAGGAAGGGCGGAGCAGGGGAGGCGGGTGGGCTTTGAAACTGATCCCCTTAGTGTAGTGCACAGGACGCCTTGCTGTCGGGTATCGCGGTTGGCCGCAGCCAGGTTGCTTAGCGCCCGAGTCAAAGGGTCAGGGGGAAGAGGGTATGGGCGGTAGGTGGGTTGCGCACGCCCGTGGTAGCGACCACACTGGGGGAAAAACATCGCACACCAGAGGAATGCCCGACTGGTACACAATTAGTTCTTTAGTAGAAACAGCTTGCCCTGACACGGGAAAATCTAATGTTACCGAGGGAACGTTTCATCATGTGACCAAGCCAGGTAACGTCCTGATGCGACCTACCCCCTACCCCACGCTAAAGGATAGGGCCATCACAACAGGTTTCATCACCAAACGTTTCCTGGTTTGGTTGCGTCAAGAAACGTTCCCTCTGTAAACATTAGTTTTTCCAGTGAACAACATTTTTAAAAAATCAAAAGAAAAAAACTGTATTTGCTATACATGACAGAAAGAATCTCGGGACGTACCGGGTGATTCCTGCGTCTTCTCTGCAATCAGTGCAGTGCATGACCGTGCGCAGGACTGAAAATCAACAGGCTTGTAGCTCAACTGATGCACATACCGCTGGCAAGTGTGTGGTCTGCGAGTGCGGTGCGCGGTGCGTAGGTATGGGGCGAGTGGGGCGGCGGCCGGGGAGCAAAGAGGCATAGGGGCTGGGAGGGGCCAGAGGGGCCAGGGGCTTCACGTGTGTAAGGCGGCCTTGTGCGGCTCCACCGGACTGTGCTGGACCAAACAGGGGGTAGGGGTAGGGGGGTCTCTTTGCGAATTGCGATCGGTATCGGTTTGCTACTGCTCGCCTCCCCCCACCACTCGATGGCCCTGTGGAACACTCGCGCCGGGGCAGCACGACGGGCGGGTCTCTCCATGGCAAACATTGGCCATTATCAGACTGGGGAGGGAATGGTGACGGTGGCAACTCATCTGGAGGGAGAATGGCGCGGGAGAACGACCAGCTTTATCGAAAAGGCGCCGCGAGTCGATGTCGTGCGGATTGTCACAAACTTTTTCGAGCCTTATACTCGAGTACGATCGTCACTTCAGAACAACAAAAATAGCGAGTACAGCAGGTACAATAAGTTGTATTGAAATCGATTGGAATGCCTTCTCTGGAAATACACGAGTCACACTACGCTACTTGGGAAAATCAGCATCTGGGTCTCGGAAATGTGACACTGCTTTTCTATCCTCGATTTACTGACAAGGTAATTGTGATCAGCGTTTCTTCGCACGTGTGCTCCAGTGTTCTGTCGGGACTGTACATACTCCTCCGCATTCGGGGCGTACCCGGGTGTATTCTACAGATGTGCGCACTTTCTGTACCGCGTATAGCACGCGCACGCTCTCCTCTCGGTGGTGGGGCCTGGCACGCCCGCGAGCAGCCCGTGTCACTGATGGCCTCAGGCGTTGCCGTCTTCTGCCGCCGCCGCTGACGAGCGTGCATCGCGCGGCACACAGAGAGGCCTTTGCGGACGCCCTGCAGACGCCCTGCAGACGCCTGCGGATGACAGAGACGTACGGATGAGCTCGTAATGCCCTCCATGTGCTCGCGGGGGAATAAAGAAGTTTCTCGAGAGCCGCCGCGCCGCCGTGCCGCCGCCGCCACCCCTCCCGCCACCTCTCGGCATAGCGGCGGCGGCGCGAAAAACTTTCCTTATGTCAGGAAGAATAATCAGACAACTGCTCGGCGAGAGTAGCGGGGAGGGGTACGGGGGAGGGAGGGGGGGTTGTTTACGCGTCGGCATGCTTGTGTTGTAGGCGCGCCTCCGAGTAGTGCGAGGGGGCCCCCGGGTGGGAGGCGCTCTGGACAAAAGGTCCTGGTCCTGGCATGGAAGGAAGCAAATTGTGTGCGAGTAAATCGGTTAGGAGGGGCGTAACTGTACGATGTGTTATCCGCATAGGATAGCGTATCGCGGGGGAAACCATTTATTACAAATAACGTACAACTTTATCCTCTTTGTCCGCCGATCTCTTTCTCTTGCCCTGCCTTTTCTCAGCGATCTCTATCTCGCTCTCTCTCACTTTTCCGCAGCGAGATGACCTGTTGACGGCTGACCCCCCTCCCCTTTCGTAACCGAGGAAAGAACAACTCCGCAGAGGCTCTGATCCCATCCAGACAAGTGATAAGAAGTTTCTCTCATGTTCTCTGTGGCGCTGTCTTGATGCCGCTCTGTCTGCATGTCCCCTCTCCCACCTTCCTTTTTTCTCTCTCTCTTCCTCAACTTCACGGCACGAATTGTTCAATGGCCATGGCCATCGTAAAGACTACTTCAAACGGGATAAGTTGCTTCGTGCGTCCCTCTCAACCGCCTGTACTCACCGTTTTACTCATTCACACTCACACTCACTCTGACTAACTTTCCATCGACCTCTTTGCTGCATCAATCAGGACGTAAATGATATTGCCCCCCCCCCCCCTCCCCTCCTCCCCGTCGCTCTCCTCGGACCGATAATGGCGTGTTGTGTCTGAGACCGC
>NW_026267138.1:1591470-1591817 GCF_000697945.3 Frankliniella occidentalis | reverse complement strand
CAAACTCGGCTTGCAAAACCAGCAGAATACAGAGGTCGCCCGCTGAGGGTGACTGACGCACGGTCGTCCCTCACCAGGACGAACCCTAGGCGGTGGCGGCGGTGGCGGCGGCGACAACGGTGGCAACGGCCTGCATGGCCAGACTCGGGGCCAGACTATATTTCGCAATTTTCTCTGCTGCCCGTCAGCATTCCCCTTCTATGGTTCGGCCGGCCGGCCCCGCGCGGCAGGCACGCCCGCCGCGCAGCCGCGCACTGCAGGCCCGGCCGGTGCATGCCTCCCGGGCGGCAGCGCTATGGGAATGTCCGAAGTGCGCCGCCCGCGGGGAGGGGAAGGGCGTGAGGGGG
>NW_026267138.1:1589098-1590683 GCF_000697945.3 Frankliniella occidentalis | reverse complement strand
GGATGTTTGGGTTTCGCGTCTAATATAGCCGAAGCGTCCGATGGTCTGGCGACTGCATATCCCTGCTTGCCCTTCCCTGGCCCATCCCCCTCCCCTTTTCCCATCGCCGTTCCGGTGAGCCGAGGTCCGCCCGCTGGCGTCCTCTCGGGCTACAGCAAAGTAATACCAAGTAGTTTTCTGTTGTGGGCCAGAAGAAGCCGAATAGCAGGAGTTTCGCGAGGGGTCAAATAAAAACAAAAAAAAATCGTATTTATAAGCTGCTGTATCGTTTCAAAAATGCTTGGTTTTTTTTGCAACTATTTTTAACAGCGCACACCGCACACGCTCCTTCCCCTTCCTCTCTTGCAGACCAGCTGGGCTTTAATACGCCTCTGTTCACACGGAACCGGAGCCAGGTCACTGACTGGGATTTTCAGAGCGTGAACAAGAAGTCTCGAGGACCCACGAGCACTGGGAGAGCCCAGCACACAAAAGCAACACGTAATCAAGGGAATTATTATTCCTCGTGTGGCCGCGGCGGCGGCGGAAAGAAGGAAAACGCTCGCCTCCCGGCCGCGTGTCGCCGCGCTGCTGCATGCGCTCGATGCGCTCCCACACCGGCCGCCGCCGCGACACCGGAACGTCGGCAACACGTATTATAAGACACTGTCGCTGACGGGCTTCCGCCTGCTCGTGCGGGGACACCGCCGGCAACACTTTGGATTTCCAACCGCGGCGGATTTTGCTTTGACGTTCTGTAAACTTGCCCCGCTGACGCTGATAAGCATCGTTTTCAGTCTGATTGTGAGAATTGTGAGCTTGAATTAGATCGCTGCACTGGGAAAAAAAATTAGTCCTGGGCACTGGACTTTTAGTCCCCCAGACCGAATGTTTTTGACGCATTTAAAGAATTTGCTCTATGGGCAATAGTTTTGTTGCCGCTGGCCTCACATGTTTAAAGTCTCTCACCAAAGTTTCTGATCGCGGGACTAAATGTTTAGTGCTGGGATCAAATAAATACGACGCAATAGACAACTGTTTTGTCCTTAAAGAGAAAAAATGTTCTCAGTGTGTATCATTCGTACGATTTTGTAAAGCGCGTAACTAGAGACACGTACCGGGTGTAACTGTGAATACGCAGCAGTATTGCGGGTTTGCCTATTTGCATCCGTAAGCGGCCAGGGCTCCTGCGTCGATATTGGGTATGCAATCCCTTAACACAGCTGCGTATTCACAGTTACACCCGGTACGCACCAAAGCAGAGAGTAAAGTGAATGAAATTTTAAGAGAAGTAAGTTCCTTTTTTGCCAGCCTGAAAAGGACTTTGTTGTCGCGGTATCTGCGAATCGGCTCTTGATCCTCTTGAGGTTTTAGGGCAACAATATGGCCATCATCAACACACCATAACGTGGGCGAGGCGAGCTTCTTCGAAGTTTGTGACACCGGCGATGACGCCACTGGGCAATAATTACTTTGGGGGCCACCGCCACCATTCCTTTCGGTACTGCATCAGCGGGAGCTAATATCGTATTCGCGGGGAGGATAGAATCTGGCCCGGAAGGAGGTCAGCAGGAGTAATCTAGCCGGGGGTGAGAGAGACTTAGGC
>NW_026267138.1:1586007-1587056 GCF_000697945.3 Frankliniella occidentalis | reverse complement strand
GGTAGAGAGAGAGGAGGGAGGGGAGGGGGAGACGGGCCTGGCGGCACGGCACACGGCCTGCATTTCTGGTGCCTTTCAGTCCACAGTGCAGGTGGACGGCGGGGTTGGGACGGCCCCCTGGGAGGGCGGCTCGGCTGCCTCGCCGGCTGCTTGTGTAGGGCCTTCTTTGCGTGTGTTCGTCACCGCGGGGCTGCCCTCGCTGCCTCGGCGCGACGGGGGCGCGGGGAGGGCTGGGGAGAGGGCTGGGGATTGGGGGTCTAAGAGGATTCACTGGTCCAGCCGGAGACCGGCAGAGAGTGCCCCCGGCGGGGCCCGGTGCCGCCCGGGGGTCCCTGTGGCGGCGGGTCCATGCAAGCCGGCCAGCTAGACCCCCTCGGGCGGCCCGTGCACACACAGGTCTGCGCCGACCAGCGCGCGCTGCCCACGGGACTGGCAGAGGAGAGGCACACTCGAAAAGAGGGAGGAAAAAAACACACACGCGGTGCTGCTCTGGTCGTTGGTGCCGCCGAGGCCCAAAGGACGGGTCGGTCGGGTTCCAGGCAGACGTCTGGATGGGTGGTGGAGTGGTGGTGGGGAAACAGCCAGAGTGACCTAAGGTGAGAACGTGAGCTTAAGTGCGTTTTAGTTCCATCTTGCTTCACGCACGCAGCAGCAGCCGGTCGGGTCGTGGTCGTGGTCGGGTTTGGCAGTTTGGTGTTTGGCGCCGCCGGTGATAATGTAGCATCGTCTGGCTGCAGGCTGAGGGGTGGTGGTGGTGTGAGAGGCTAACAAGGTTAAGAAGGGTGGCGGAAGGGGGGCAGAGTGCGAGCGTCGCGACGGCGGGCGGGCGAGCGGGGCGGAGCTCGGCGGGCGCAAGTTCGCTCGCAAGGAAGCGCTCTGGCCCCCGCCGCCACGCCACGCCCCCGGGGCACAAGCAGGCCTCTTTATTCCGGGACCGGTAGCCATTAAGATTCCTATCCGCCGCACTGTTCGCTGCGGATCGCCTTCCCTCCCTCCCTCCCTCCCTCCCTCCCTCCCTCCCTCCGTCCCTCCGTCCCTCCCTCCGTCCC
>NW_026267138.1:1580623-1584242 GCF_000697945.3 Frankliniella occidentalis | reverse complement strand
CTCTCTATCGTGCCCGCTGTGCGAAACGCGCGAGAAATGGGCCCTGCTGCTGGGAAGAAAATCAATGATTCAGAGAACATGCCGGGGCTTCGGCAGCTGCAGCTGTAGCGGTTGGCGCGGAGGTCGCGGCGGAGGAGGTGGCCGAGGCCGCGGCGGAGGTGGCCGTGGCCGTCGTTATTATGAGCGCCGGCGGTGATGTAGGGCCTCGCACCGCGCACCTCCTCCAGTATACCGCCCCCGGTAATGGCCACGACCAGGGCCGCCCCCGCCGCCCCCGCTGCCGCCTCGCAGACTGACCGACCCGACCAGCCCCCGACTGCTATGATGGCCGCGCCTCTGGCTAATAAATTTGGCAGCCAATTTCGCCGCGCTGCAGCGCCGCTCCACTTCGCTTCCGTTTCCATGCCGGGCGCCCCGGCGGGCTGGCTGGGCCTGGGCGGCGATGGATTGCGGCGGCGAGTAAACTCGACAAAATACTCTTGCGCGGCGATTGCGACCGTATCCTCTGCGGATATGGAAGAAAATAAAAACCGTCTGGAATGTGTGAGTTATGGGCAGAGCACGGAGGGCCGTCGGCCGTCGGGTCTATGGATGGGCTCGCACACTTTTGCGGCCGTTCTTTTTTTTTGTTTTAGTTTTTTGTTTCCTCTCAACCTTTTCCACACACACATACTGGCCGATCATAAAGTCCCTCTTACATTGAAGTTGTTGAATAAGCCACGCACGAGGTTCAAGTACAGCTGAGCAGTTAGTAAAAGCCGGATGTTTCTTTGCTCACTCCAATGCGAGAGGTGGTTTGCCTACTTACATGGGCTAAGTCTCTTTACGGGCAGAGAAAGTGCGCAAACCCGCCCGCACCGGTGCGTCGGCTGAAACACTCAATGTGTGTGTAATGATCTTAATAGTTGCCGTTGAAAAGAGTGTGATGTTGATCGTAGAACTTTTTTATTCTGTTTCACAGACGGGTGAATTCGACTGGAACACTGAGTACCAGGCCTTCATCCTCACGGGTTTCTTCTACGGCTACGCGCTGGGCCAGTTCCCCGGCGGCCTCCTGGCGGAACGCTTCGGCGGCAAGATCGTCTTCGGCCTCGGCACCCTGGTGCCGGCCGTGCTCACCATCGTCAGTCCCTTCCTGGCGCGGGCCGGCGGCGGCTGGTTCTTCGCCGTTCGCGTGCTCGAGGGCCTGTTTGAGGTGAGTTTCGCCTCGAGTGCACAACGAAACAGGACAAAGCTATAAACAGGAAAATCCGCACCGGCGGCGGGAAGAAGGAAGTAGTGCTTCTGCTAGAGCAGAAATGAAAAGAAGAAAAGAAAAAAAAGAGAGAGAGCCGCAAGAATAACAAAATGTTGAGGGATGTGGCGCTCAGGATAGGGCGCCGGGCGGCGCTGCAGGTAATCTTTCGGCCCCAAATTGAATGTAACTAGCTACTTGCGCATTCATGAACGAGGGAGCCGCTCTGTGCTCCACCCGGCTCCAGAAGCGGCCCGGCCCGAGTATCTTCAGGTAATGCGCCTCTGAATAAGCCTGGTACTCGTCGGGGCGCGCGCTGTAAGCACCCACCGAGGCACGCGCTGTAAGTACCCACCGAGGCGCGCGGTGTAAGCACCCACCGAGGCTATGCCCGTTTGGAATTCCTTTTGAAAGGCATTTCCAAAGACCAATATCTTAACAAAGCCACGTCCATTTAGAAATGGATATTGGTCGGTTTTTGGATCAAGTGAAGTAGTGAGAAAAACGAGAAAGTTGGGTGGGTTGCTTGCTCTGGAAACGCAAGTGCGTACATGGATGCTGTACCTGCTTCTAGCAGAAAATTTAAATTCGACTCATCGTTGAATCGACGTCGAAGTCGGAGTTTCGTTGAATTTCGGACCATACAATGGTCAGATCAACGTTGATTCATCGTCGACTTTGATAAAAGGCGATGCGTTTCCACATATGTATTCAGGATGAAAACTCACACGTGTATTCACGAGGCCGTGTGTTCATGATCATATACAGGGTAAGTGATCCGCGCCGTCTTTTTAAAATAATGCTTATACTACGGGATTCACACTTGAGTTTCCAGAGCAGTGGGGTAATGTAAAATCGACACACCACTAAGGTACTCGCCGAGGTATACTCGCACTGATACCAGCCTCCGCAAAGCCCCGTGTGGCGTGGTCGCCCGGCCTCAGGCCGCCTCGCAACACTAACGAAACACAACACGCCTGTTCATTCAGATCCGATCGACGTCCATTGGTGTGGAATGTTTCGAGATAGCACCGCCCCCGCGTCCGTGTGTGGTGTGTGCACATTGCGTTGAGGGGGGGGGGGGCTGTGTCGGCAGGGCTCCCCCGAGAGAGAGAGAGAGGAGGGGGCTGCAGGCTGTTGGAATGGAACTGGCCAAAAAGAACGTACGTAACATAGTGCAAATAAACCCATTCGCCGAAAAAAACAACGTACTGTACGCCATGAGAAAATTATCGATCGGTTTGATGAATAAGTAACCCGCGAATATGTTGGGAATCAGAAATATTAGGGCGGGAGGTGGAGAAAGGCAGGCAGGAGGTGGGGGGTGGGGAGAGTGGGCAGAGGTGAGTATGGTAATCGTCCGGCCGTCTAGACGTTATTCACTCTACTGCAACTCCACGTGGCCTCAATTAGGAACCTCAAAAAAAGGAAATGCGAAAACAAAACAATATCTCACATTCTTTTTCTGTTATGGCGCTTGTTTGGCGGGAAGCGCCTGATTTCGCCTATCTTATTTCCCTTATTTTCTCCCGATGTTTGCCGATAATTTCCTCCCTCCAAGCCCCCTTGCCTGCTCTTCAACCCTCGCGCCCTCCGATACCAGACGAGACCCAACAGCAGCAGCCGATTTTTACATGAGTTAGCGCGGCTCATTGCCGTCCCCCAACTTTGTTCATTTCCCCCCCGTGCGCCTTGAAAAGCACGCGTATGCCCCGTCACGTGGCAGAGCGCCACCTTTCAAAAACTTGGCGCGCTTTTGGAGAGAGAGAGATGAGGAAGGGAGGAAGGAGGGGGCAACTGTCACTCTGGTAATAATAGAATCTAAAGTACGTGTCAGTCGAGCGGGGGACGCGAGCCTCTGGGAGAAGAAGTCCCCTCCTCCGGAAAAAAGAGCACAAGCACAAGCACGACAAAAACGCACCGCCCGCCGGCCGTGACGTTTCAATCGCAGCGTCAGGGAGCGGGTGGTGCCTTTTGCGGCCCCAGCGTCATGTTCGGGGATGGGGGGTTGGGACACGTGTTTGGGTCGGGGTCAGTTCGTCTGGGTGTTTTGGGAATAACGAGGCCTTTTTACATCATGTGGCTGTGAGCACACATTCTTTATTGGTCTTCGACAAGCATTTTCCGAAGCAAGTAGACAGGATTTAATCCAGCAAGGTTATACGACACAGCTTTTCTAGCTTGTGCGTTCGCGTTTAAAAGGTAGAGCGAGGCCCTGGGGGATGGAGGGAGTGAGGGAGGGCAGGTCACTCCGTCCTGTGTGCCGGTCTCAGGCTGGGTGCTACTGCTTGTGAGGGATGCGTTGCTGGAGGCAGGAGGGAGGGTCGTGTTTGAGGATGTGATGGTGTCGTAAGCGAAGACGGCTGGTGATTGAAGGCGTTTGTG
>NW_026267138.1:1574366-1578958 GCF_000697945.3 Frankliniella occidentalis | reverse complement strand
ATCTTTGCCGGTCGCGCTCCTCTCCATTTCTCGTCTTCGACAAAGTAGTATATAGTAAGCGCCATCGCTCACGGCATCTTCGCCCTCGCAACACTATACTGGTCGGAGGAGCGGGCGGAGCCGAGGAGCGGAGCCGGGGCGCAGCCAGGGAGTGACATGGACCGGAACATTCAAAGGGAGCCCGCCCCGCCCCCCGCTCCCTCTCTTCCGCCTGCAGAGGAGGTCGATCCTGTTTCCGTCTCTTTCCTCATCTCATTTCGCGAGACCTTGTCGAGCCATGCCGCCCCGCGCCAACCATTTTCGCTAAAGCAGCAGCACTTCTCGAGATCCGTGCCCGCGCTCTGGGAATGGAATTAGTACTACACGGGAGAGACCCCCCCCCCTTTCCCCCGGCTAACCGGTTTTCGTTTTCTTTCTCCTCCTCTCCTTGCGCCGCTTTTCATGTATCATTACCATAGTCATCTTCAGCAATTCGACGTTTTATGCCCTGTTTGCGCCCGTTTGTTTGCTTTTCAACGTCCCGAACAAACGCAATAATAAAACATTTCCAAATCTGTTTTTTGACGCAACGAATGTCTCTGTGCAGGGCGTCACGTTCCCCGCCATCCAGTTCATGATCGCCAAGTGGGCCCCGCCGGCGGAACGGAGCAGATTCGCAACCGTGTACACGGGTGAGTAAGATGCGCACCGGGAATATTCGATTCCGCTGAAACGCTGCTGCGCTGCTGTTTTACGTGTTCAACGAGGAACTCGTTTCTTCCTTCTATTATTCAGCCTAATGTTTCAACATTGCCAGTCGGCCTTCTCTTTTCCTTTTACTCGTTTACTGTCCTTGTCAATCTAATTTGAGATGTCACTACCTCCCCTCGGTCCGCCCTGCTCTTCCCCTTCCCCCTCCCTAATCACTACCTTGGAGGGCCCCGCGCAGCTGGCGCCGCGAGCCCTGCTTTTCAATTTATTTGTGCGACAGGGAATATCGCTGGCCCGGCCAGAAACAATGGCCTGTATCAAAGACCCCGCTCGCGCGCCCGCCTCGCCCGCCCGCCGCGCCCAAGCCACTCCACCCCACAACGCTACGCCACGCCCCACCATGCTCCACGGCGACCTCTGCCGTCACATTTCCTCGATTTTCTGATCAGAAGGACTCTTACTTTGCCTTGCCCCACCTCGCCCGGCTCCACCAACCTCACCCTCCGACCCATCGGCTCTTTAACTCCTCCGGACGTAAGTACCGGGTGTTTCATAGAAGACGCAGGTGCGGGCTGGTTATTTGCCTACCTAAAGAGGCTATGGCGCCTTACGGGTGGAGCGGGTGGGCAAACCCGCCCGCACCTGTGTCTTTCATGAAACACTCGGTACATGTCAAATGACCCAAAATGGGTAGTAACAGAACTCCAAGCTCAAATTGTTATTCGTGCTGACGATGCCGAGACTTCATTGTTTGGCTGGTTCCTCCGCAGCCGAAACGAAATGTTCTGCTCAGTTTCGACTTTGCCATGCGCGAATAGAGGTGGACCTTTCTGCCGTGCCATCGACCCCATCGCCCCGTGAAACAAAGGCATAGTAGTCTATGTAGGACACTTCCCCTCTGTCGTCTTGTAAAGGCAATTTATACTAGCATGTTCCGTAAATGTCCACAGATTGGTGCGGGTTGGTGGTGGCATAGGGGCTTTTAAAGCCTTTCGGTGTTAATTATTGCATCCTCCAAATTGCAAACAAACACTAGGGTCGCTTTGATTAGAGACGAAAAAGGAAAAACTGCCTTATTCGTTTCGAGCGCGGCATCTCACTCAAAAGGTTGCGGTGATAGGTGCGAAAGGACCCTTCTGTTTCAACTTTACTCGAAACCTTTTTCATCTTTTCAATAACACAAGACTTCGGGTGTAGCTGGAGGACGGGTGTAGCTGGAGGTGGTGACCGGGGGCAAGGGGCAACATCGACGAGTCCATGAAGCACACTGAGACTGAGACCCTAAGATTTGCGCCGGCCCAAAGCAATTACCCTTCAAATAAAAAATCTTTCGCTTTCACACTTTCTTCCCTCGTCGCAGCACCCCTTGCTGACGCGATTTGTAGACTCCACCTGTTTCTGTGCTGCTGCTTGGTTTCGGCCGAAGGGCTGCCTTTGCTTTGTAATAAGCAATGTTTTCTCACTCTCTTTTATTTTTCTTCTTCTCTCAGTCCCTCGTCAGTGTATACCCCTTTCACCTCAATTTTTCTTATTTTAGTCTTCGGGAAAACTTTTGTACGAGTCGTGTCAAACGTTTTCGCTTCGCGCCGCCCCGTGAGAGAAGGGGGAGAGGGGAGGCGCGGAACCGAAAAATAATACGAGCAGAATGAAAACGGTTTCTTTTGTTGTACAACTCCGCGGACGTAAAAGTATAGGAGAAAGACGGCGAGAGGTGGTGTGCGCAAGTGAAGCGAAAGTATTTACTCTCTGCTGTTTCCTGACGTCGGCGTCGCGACGCTCCGAGCGACACCGCGGGGACGGGGGCGCGGAGAATTTGTGCCGAATGTGGCCGAGAATCTGAATGCAAGCAGTGTGTCGGGGTGGGGTGGGGCGGGAGTTCGGGGGTTGGGTGCCTTTCATACAAGTTGAGCCACGTGGGAGCACGGTGGCCGCCACCCAGCGCGTGTTTGCTTGCTGATTATTATTTGACGTCTGGGCTGGTAGCAGAGTGGTGGAACGTACCGCCGGCGGGGCGGAGCGTGGTGGTGTGGGGCGTGGCGGGGCGTGGTGGCGTGGGGCGTGGTGGCGTGGGGCGTGGTGGGGCGGGGCGGTTGAGTCGTTACGCTGCGCAGCGTGCGCACACAGGCGACAAGCTCCCCAGCACAATCCGCCCGGGGCCACACGTCATCAGTCTCAACTCGGCTGGACGGGTTGTACCTGCCCGGCTGTCAGTTGGAATGATCAGCCAGTTGCCGCGGCGTACTTTTGCCGCAGGTGAGGGGCGCGCTAGGGTGGTTCAAAATGAAGTAGAGAGCCCGGCTTGCACATGGTCCCTGATGTCGAATTTCGACCGAACGTGGATTGTTTCGCAAAGAAGGTAAATTATATTTCAGACAAGCCGCGTTCGGTTAAAATTTGAGATTGGGAACCAATGCACAAGCCGAGCTCAAACATGCGGAAATTGTCATTTTGAACCACCCTAGCGCGTGCCAATGAGCGGAACATGGGGCCGGGGGTCGTCACAAGTAAAGTGTTAAAATTGGTTCCGAGCAAAAGAATCGCGCCCTTCTAGTCTTTTTTATGTTTTTAGAGAATGGAGAGAATTCGAACCCCATTCGTGCACACCCCCGCTTCTTCCGTCCGTATTGTCGCAGTTAGTGCGCTGTGCGAGTAGTGCACTTAAGGATGTGGCGCGGCGTGGCGCTCGCCTAGTGAGGAACACTATGCACAGCACGCGGGCGTGGCGTCCCCGCCGCGCTCCCGGAGGAACATGTGCCCTCCACTCGCGCTCCTACCCTCATTCACACATTCCAAACACCTACGAAGCGCAACGTGTACGCTTAAATAATCTCTCTCAAGCTTACTTCATTCGGCTATCTCCAGCTTTTCCATCTTTTGGGGGACAAATTCTCTGATAATTATTTTAAATGATTTGTAAATCGGACTATCTTACTTTCTATGCGGGGGGTAACGACTTCTGCATAGCAGCCCAGGCCAAGAGCAGCGTTAACTTACTCCGTACAATTATGGCACGAAAGAAAGATGAAGAGACAGAGATTGGAGAAGGGGGGGTGGGGGGAGACCGAGTGACGGGAGGAGTACTAATCCTCCCCAACGGAAGAACTTTTTAATCCGGAACCGCGAAATGAGTATGCCGTCTGACCTTCCCCCCAGCCCTCCCATCCCAGCTTTGAGTTAGAGCTCAATCATCAACACCATCTCCTAAGCTCCTTCATCTGGGCGACAGAGGACGGACTGAATCCGTGGGGACTCGAGGGGAGACGGGGGCGGGGAGGCGAGGCGCGAGGTGGCGGAAAGGAGTCTCGTAATGTGCTCGCCGCACGCACGGCGCCGTTTCGGGGAGCCAAAAAGGCGTCGGTCGTGCTGTGCGCAGCCGTGCGACAGACCGAGCGCAAATGGAACAGTCGTATCCACCACCGCGACCCCCTCACCCTCCCCGCCTTCCGACTCCCCTCCCCTTTAAACGCAGCAAGAAAATCTCATTTCTCCCCGGCGCCTCCTTTTCTCTCACCTTTATGCTCCCGCCGCAGGTCCACCTCCTTTTATCGCATCACTACCGTCGTCTCCGCATTCCCACACTGCCTCCCCCGCGCGCCCCCACATGTGCTCCAGCCTCCCCCTCGGCTTGTGTGACGCCGCGCGGCGCGCTCTATTCCTTGTCCACGCGTCGAGACGAGGTGCCCCCCTCCCCCTCTTCTCTGCCTTAACGTCCACCTTGTTGGCCTCCGCCCCCACCCCCCTTCTTCCTCGACCCCTTACCACCAACCCCTCACCCCTCTGTTTATTTTCCATTTTCCCAGCCCCGTTTCTCATCTTCGTCTTATTCTTCCCCCTCCCGCGTGCCTGCGCCCTTCTCTCTCTCTCTCTCTTGTCATCCACCTTGTACTCATCTTCGCTGCTAC
>NW_026267138.1:1572167-1573461 GCF_000697945.3 Frankliniella occidentalis | reverse complement strand
GTGACCAGCGTGACCGTGCTTTGTAGCCAGATTTGAAAGGAGAATAAAATAATGACGTGAAAGTGACGTGCGCTGCGCGGGGGTGGAGCAGGCGGGCGGAGACGAGTGGGACGATGAAATGTCCAAACTTTTTTCTGCGCGTCGAGCGTTGGACCCTCTGTTGCGCCCCGCACCAGGCCAGGTCCGGGGTCTGGGGCTCGGCTGGGCCCAGGTAGACAGGTAGGCAGGCAGACACGAAGAGTGACGTCATTGTTATTTTGAGGAGGCCAAACGTAACATTGCTGTTAAATTCTGTGTAGAACATTACAGTTTTTTTGGTTTTGGTTTATACATAACATGGCGTTACATATGCCAGTTCGTGTAACAAAGTGTAAAGTGTGAGCGCCATAAGTCGGAGAAAATTATTCAAGGTGATTTTTACAGTTTGCACAAGTCGAGTACGACGAAGCGCAACCGCGGAAACATGAGTGACGTGTGAGTATGCCACACGAAAGGCAGTAGCGGTGAGTTGGTGAAATTGACAAAGTTGTAGTGCCCTTTGCCTCATCACGCGCGCGTGCCTCTGCGTGTGTGTGGGTGACGTCTATGTTAGGAGGTGAACCGTCCGAACGGCGGGGGGAAAATAGCGCCAGGGCAACAAAAGTTACGTCCCCAATGACACTACCCCCCTCGCCCCCCTTCCCCCACCACCACAACCACCACCACCAACCACCACCACTACTACTTCCAACCCCGGTGTGCACTTTCCTTTACGGCCTCGGTGCCCAACTTGGCCGCGGCTTCTTCATTTTTCTTTTTTTTCCCTCCATTTTTTACGACTTGCAAGGCAAATCCGTCCTGGTTTAACTTAATTCTAAGTCGACGTTGTGTTGGTTGGGATGACGCACGGCGAACCGCCAGCCCAGCCATATGTCCTTCCCCGCTTGCCAACAACCGTCTGCTGCCTTCACTGATAAACTAAGTGTGTGCAATTTCGTAGACCTCCAAGTGTTCAACTCGGTAGGTGTGCACTTGCAAGTGTGCTACTCCTCATTTGAGCACTTCTCACACAGTAAGTGTTCAATCTCAGGAAGTGCTCAGCTGAGGAGTTGCACACTTCAAGTATTCAACTTGCAGTTGCACACTTTTATGTATTCAACTGGCGCTTACACACTTTACACGTGTTAAGCAGTTGCACACTTAGTTTATCAGTGTTGGCCTTCATTTTGTTTTCTCGCCAAGTAAAAACAACGGCGTGTCGATAAGATGTCTGCGGACCCACGGACTGCTGACGAAAGAGCCGGTGAACAAAGGG
>NW_026267138.1:1571044-1571638 GCF_000697945.3 Frankliniella occidentalis | reverse complement strand
GGAGTTGCACACTTCAAGTATTCAACTTGCAGTTGCACACTTTTATGTTTTCAACTCGCGCTTGCACACTTTACACGTGTTAAGCAGTTGCACACTTAGTTTATCAGTGTTGGCTTTCATTTTGTTTTCTCGCCAAGTAAAAGCAACGCGGCGTGTCGATAAGATGTCTGCGGACCCACGGACTGCTGACGAAAGAGCCGGTGAACAAAGGGGAATGGGAACGAGGAAGGTCGTCGAGAACTCGGCAGAAAGGTCGTATTCGGCTTTGTACTCCTTACACTGCCCACCCGCACGGGGACCTCCAACCCTCCCCCGGTCTCGTCTCGTCGCTCCCGACCCCCTTTCTCTTTTCTTGAGACAGACGACTGAGCCTTTCTCTTTTCTTTCTATAATTTTTAATTATGTCAGACCGCCCAGCCGCGGCCGGCGGCCTCCTTCAAGAAGTGTGCGTAGCAGTGGGCCTCTGGTGGAGACGGGGCTTGGTGGTGGTGGGGGTGGTGGTGCTAGCCACGTCTGAGAGGGGTCGACACACAGTGTTTGTTAGAGAGAGAGAGAGAGAGAGAGAGAGAGAGGGCGGGGTATTGTGGCGTGTGA
>NW_026267138.1:1570200-1570507 GCF_000697945.3 Frankliniella occidentalis | reverse complement strand
CCGCCGCACTGCTTGCCGCCGGCCGTTTTTATGATGCATTTTAATGTACATTTCACTGTTTGTATTTCCTTGTTTTTTGGTGTGTGTTTTTTTGTGTGTTTTTTTTTTTGTAGAGGGGGTGGGGGGATTGGAATAATTGTGTCCTCTCTGGGATAAATTATCCTTTGTGTTTTCTCCTTTTTGTTGTGTGATGTTGCTTCCGGCCGATAGGCAGACGGAGGGGCGCTCGCGCTTATCGGGTCGGCTTTTAATTTATGATCCCAGTTTAAAACCTGCGCATCTTAAACGGAGAGCAAGAGATTTCGGA
>NW_026267138.1:1566956-1568773 GCF_000697945.3 Frankliniella occidentalis | reverse complement strand
CGACGGGCTCGTCTCGCGTGACATGTTCCCAGTTTTACTGCGTTGGAAACAGTTTTCGCTCCTCGCCCTTACTTCCCTCACGCGCCCTCCTCTCCCCCAACCTCCCTCGCCGCCGCCACCTCGGCTCGTTGTTTGTTCACGCAGAGTCTGTACCGCGAGCGCGTCGTAGTGGCATGCGCGACGAGGCTGTTCGCTGGAGAGAGTCTTGTGTGTGCGTGTGGCTGTGGCAGAGAGAGAGAGAGAGAGAGAGAGAGAGAGAGAGAGAGAGAGAGAGAGAGTGTGTGTCTCGGTGTCTCCTGGTGAATGGATTGAGTGTTATGTGGTCTGGTCTCGCACGGTCGTGGAGTTAAATTTAGGAATGTGGTCCTGCTCCGCCACGCCCCGCCACGCCCCGCGAAAGGCCATAAATCGAGCCCTGCTGCTCGCCGCCCTGTTGCCTCGCGCCCTCCATCACCGTTGTATGCACCAAACTTTTGGCGCTCGAGCAGCAGCGCGTGCGTGAGAGAGAGAGAGAGAGAGAGAGAGAGAGCGAGAGCGAGAGCGAGAGCGATGAGGGGGATGGAACCTGGGGACGACCACTCGTCTTAACTTCTTCTGAGCTTCTGCTTCCCTTGTTTATCGTTTGTTTTGTCATCGCCACCGCGCCGCGACCACACGCATCACTTGCTTTTTTGTTTGAGGACTTTCACTTGTGAATTCCGAGGCAAAAGTTTCCTTTTTTCCGATTCATAACAGGGCGACGCGGGGGCGTTGACAGCTAAACAAAGTGGAGAAACCTCCCTCTTTCCTCCTTGTCCTACATCCCAGTGCGTCTCTCCGTTGGGATCACGCCTCGCCGGCTGCTGGCAGGTTTAGGTGCCCGGCCCGCGGCCCGGCTGGACGGTTTAGTGCGGGCTGCAGGGTCTTGGGGACCCTCGCAGCGCTGGTGCAATAACCATGGGTTATCGTGTGAGTGTGTGTGTGAGTGTGTGTGTGTCAGGCGCTTGACAGTTTCGGTTAGATTGAAGGAGGTGTTATACTCCAGCTGCCAGTTTACGAGTAGTAGGGGGCACCTTGCAGCGGAGCCTTCCGGCCTTTCGAGTGGCAAGTGGCAGAGACAGAGAAAGGGAGAGAGAGAGGGGGGTGTGGAGGGGAGAAGTGCGTATGAGAAAGACAGAAAGGGAGAGGACGAGCGATTGTGGAGGGATGGGCAACGACGCAAGACACAGCCGAGGAGAAAACGGATAAAAGGTCGAAGGAAAACATATATATGGCGGGCACAAGGAGATTTGTATGTATTCCCCCAACGGATTGAATCCAGGGGAACCGAAGGGCTCAGGCATTGTGGCGTGCTATCTCCACCGCGTGAAATGGCCGACAGAGCGAGCACAGGGAAGGGGGTGGAAGGGTCCGTCCTACATGAGCCGAGCGCACGATGCATATGATTTGAACGGCAAACAAACACCCTATTGCTTATAAAAGGCGCGGCCGAGCAAAAAATTAGACGAGCATGCGAGCTGGGTGTGAGAGAGATGGAGTGCTGTGCCCGAGGGAGGGCGGCTGGGTGGTGTGTACAGTGTGCACTCTAAAGGAATTTCTTGACTGTTCGAGTAAACTACCATTCTACATATTCAACCTGTACTAATTTAATTGAAAACCAATTCGCACTTGAGGTGAGAAAAATAATATCTTCTTAACTATTACAACTAATGGTACAGTACGCAATGGAAATGGGGCATGGATGTCGTTTCTTTGGTGCACTTCATCGTGTGCAAAGTCGCTTTCATTCGATCTAATGCAAAGTGTTCTAGGTACGAGAATATTCCTTTATTAAGAAC
>NW_026267138.1:1561759-1566276 GCF_000697945.3 Frankliniella occidentalis | reverse complement strand
TAGTGATCCACTCCGTAGCTATGTGGCACTTGCAAGTGTTCAACTTCCACGCCGCAGTGATCGTCGATCGTCCAATTTAAGAAAGTGTTTTAACTCTTTGGAGTTGCACGCACACTAACCTGTATTTAAATCTTTTATTCGCACGGAAATTTTTTGCACACATTTCCCCGTTAATTTAAACTTTTTTTATGCATTTCTTTGTAAGAAATGATACAGTTGTGCCACACAAATTCATACAAAACGAAAAGTTTGCACGAAAACATACAAATACATTTAGCGTACGTATTACCGGTTGATCACTTGTTTATCAGGTGTACACACACACATCCTCCGGACTTACGTACCAAGATCTTAATTATACCTGCTCTGGCTCGGGGCCTTTCCGTTCTACCTCCCGCGCCCAGACCGCCGAGACTCACGGCTTTGGTTGCGTACCCGCCTCCACTCTGCGGGCCGCGTGTTAGACAACGGAGGACTATGGAGAAGTCTCGCAATGGAGATGGGATGTAGTAAGAGTGAGGGTCTACCTCTCTCAAAAGCGCACACGGTCTCGCCCTCTCTCTCTACGTCCCCTTTCTCTCTCGCCCCTCTTGTATCCCACCCTTCCCCGCCATCTCCTACGCCTCCGCATAGTAAGATGTATTCCGACGCGGTTCAAACCCGACCTCGGTTGCCTCTGGGCGCCTAATAGCCGGTGGCCCTGCCGAGGGCGGCCCGAGGCCGAGCTGCCCCTACTGACTGGACGGGACTGGCATTATCGCTGGCGGCCGATGATTGCATTCGGATTGCGATTGCGTTTCGCGTCCCCGCGGAAGCGCTACGGGGTGCCCGCGGAGTGGAGTGGGGGAGGGAGAGGGGGGTGGGAGCGTTGAATTACGACCCGATGCGCTCAGGGCTGATGAGCTCGATAGGGACGGGCGGCCAGGGGCAGCGCGAGCGACCCGCGTCACCGGGCGAGACTTTGAAAAAGAGGCAAAGGTCGACTCGTCTCAAAAGAGGCTGCCATTCAAGGTCCCTGTGGTGGGCCGGGGAGGCGGTGGAGGGACCTGCTCGGTAGATGTCACTTAATTAGAGCCCGCTAAAAGGCGCGCGCGCGGGGCGGAGGAGGTGGTCGGGTGGTGGAGAGGTAAAGAGGAACGGGGCCATGACGATGATGAACAGATCCAATCGTTGTCGTAGTTGCCGTTCTGCTTTGAAAAAGCAACGAAGCGGACACTCGTGCAATGGACCTGGTGTCTGTCAGATCTGTTCGACTGTAGTCTCTTGTACTCTGTCAATTCGATTAATTAATTGTCTACTTTACAAAGCGCACACTTACTTCAATTAATGTAGACATGTCCCATGTACTCCTTTAAAAATGTATACATACCCATGTACATGTACCCATGTACGCTGTTATAAGTGCGCATATACCTTGCATGTTAAAAAAAAGTTTCTTGCTATTCAAGACCCTCCCTTGGATCTTATGGAGAACGCCAATGGCATCCAAGACCAAGTCTTGAAATACAAGGAACTATTTTTACCGTCTGTGCGCGCATTAATGAAAGTATACATGTCATGCATACTTTATTTACAGTATACAATGTACATATTTGAATTGACAGAGAAGAAGTGAGTTTAGCGAGGAACTCGGACTAGATCAATTCAGAATATCTTAAGACACCTAAACGGTAAGTAGGAAGTTCAGAGGACCATATACACACGTTTGCGTCAAACTCTGCGAGCTTGCCAAGCAGGCTCGGCTCTTGCTGACGGGAGTTTTGCCAGCGCAGAGAAGCTGAGCTTGCAAAGGCCGTTCGGTGTGAAAAGGCGGGCCTTGCTTCCTTTTTCTTTTTGTATTTTTGTTTTTTGTTTTTTGCCTGCCATTAGAAAAATGTTACCATCAGCGCGGTCAGCAGCACGCTGTGCGCGGACCTGAGCCAAAAGTTCCTTCATGAAAAGGCCCATCAGTCAATGTTTCCCATCGATAATCCCCCTCCCCCGTTTCCTCTCATTTATACAGTCCTCTCTTTGGAGCCCATCACAGCAGCATGGGCCGTTGCGAGTGTGGGTACTGCATGGCGGGCCACCGCCCCTCTGCGTCCTGCGTGCCAAACGACCCCGTTAAACACGAAAACAGTAACTTCGGGCCGACGCTCGTTCTGTTGGCCACCCTAATTTATTTAGTTCCTCACGCCCCGTCCCGCCTCGCCCCGCCTCGCCCCGTCCGGGTCGGGAGCACCCTCACTCCACCCGTCCTCCTCGTCTTCTCCGCATTACTCGTCCCGCTTCACAACACGCACTGTACTGTTGCGAAACGCACCCCCAGAAGTTTCTAGGCGCTCATATTAAACTTGCACGGACGGTTTGGCCGAGAGTTTTCTTTTTGTTGTTGTCTCTGAATGGAGAGCCCTTTCCACACATCCCCGTCACGTATCGCTCCTAGAGACACTCGCTCCGAGCCTCTAGAGGATCAAGTCTACCGCGACTGGCATAGTTTGGGGAGCAGGAGAGACGGTCGGAGACGAGTTGGGAACGCGTCGACCCGCGCTTCCTGCCGACCTGTCTCTCTCTCGCACCGCCACGATAACTCCATCACTGGTCGCGTCTCACTCGCACTCGTGTATCCCCCCGCCCCCCTCCTGCCATCAGGCCTGATTACTGAGTCCCTCCATCGGACGCATCTCCCCTCCCTCCGCGCCGCGCTGCGACACGACTTGTTGTAAATATATTGGAGGCCCAGGACCGGGGGAGGTGCTGAGGGGAAGGGGACGGCGGGGGGCTTAGCCCCGGGGATTCAGTTTGTCAGAGGGAGCCGCGGGGGTGGGGGGCAACGGGGGCAACACTGCAGCTGGCTATTGTTGTGTAACAGGTGGTAAAACTGCGGGCTCAAAGGATGCCCGCCCCCGGCAATGAGAATGTATGGCCTGCTGCTGTTGCTGCTGCTCCTGCTGTTGCTGCTGTTGCTGCCGCTGCTGCCGCTGCTGCCGCCTGCCGCCGCTGCTGCTGCTGGTGGTTGCTGTGTTTTCGTGGCAGGGCCGGCGGTGGTGGTGGCGGGGTATAGTGCACGGGGAGGAGGAGGTTGTTCTGCTGGAGGATTGTTTCAGTCTGGTGATGAGTTGCGGCCGCTGGGGGAACGGTGTGCGTTTCTCGGTCGGACCGAGAGACGGACGATTATATGCGCTTGGGGCTGGGCGAGTCGTGGGTTGGGTTGGGTTTTGGTACCAACATATCGCGAAAGCCAATTCTCTCTTCATCTCTCTCTCTCTCTCTTTCTCTATCCTCATAACCTCTTTCCATTTCCTCTGCTCGTACTCGCACTCTCGCACTCACAGGCATGGCAGAGTGCATTTGCCCCTTGTAAACCGGTCGTGCAGCGGCTCTCTCCTCGTCTCCACCCTGCCGACCCCTGCCCACTGCCTCTCTGTGGTCGCAGTGCAGTAGAGAGCGTCTCTTCTCGGTATAGTCTCTGTTTACTGGGAACGGGAGTGAGAGAGAGAAGGGGTGTGGGTGGGGGGCTACTGATGGGCCCGAAAACCAATCAGACCCACACAGACACGCTCACAGACACACACACCCACGTGCGTGCATCCAGTGGTGCGGTCTGATGCCCCAATGGCTCGTCTGTTCCCTCACTGACGACTGGTGAGTGCGTGCCATGGCTCGTGCCACGCTGAAAACAACGTCCTGGTTTCCAATCCTATTTTACCGATTTTCGTGCATTGCAAAGTGATATGCCATCACCATCGTCATTAGTTTACAACTTTTTTTGTAGTTTTGATTTTCAAAATATGATGTAAATTTCTGAGTGCCCATTTTTGCTCGTTGATAAATTCCAAGTTGATAGGAACTGCGTGTGATTTTACAATTTTGGGTTGTAATTTTTAAGATACACATCAGGAAAAGTTTACCTACCACCAACTATTTTCCACAGTGATTGTCTTATGCCCATAGTCAGTACGGTCCCTCCCTGAATATCAGGGAGAGGAGAAAAGCCCTTGGGTAGAACTGGAATAATCGCCTGAAAGGTATATGAATCTGTGAATCTGTCCTTAGAATCTCTACGTTCCTACCTCTCTGCGGCCCAGGGAGGCACTATCTCTTTCAGTTTTCCGTTTTCCTAGGGATTTACAGCTCCGTGCGGCGCCAGCACGGAGCACGGCGGCCAATCGCGAACCTCCGCCCCGGCCCGCCCCTCTCCCACTCAATACCTACCCCGTTAAGCCCCGCAGCGGCCCCTTGAAACTCCTTTCGAGGGTACACACTGCCCCCCACCGCTGTGTGCTCGGGGCCTCCCGCCCGCTCTGCGACCGCGCCCAGCGCCATCAGACAAGGGTAGTCGTAGTTGGCCAATGCTCGAGCGGGTACGGGTAAAGAATTCCCGTGCTTGGCCGGAGTTCTGCTCTGTCGGGCTGTAGGCCTAAATCAAACTGGCTACTCTGTATAATCCTCGCGAACGTTTGCAGCCAATTTTTCGGAATATCGTGAAGAAATTCCTTCGCTGGATATGGGGCCATCCATTAAGTACGTCCGAGCTC
>NW_026267138.1:1559331-1561382 GCF_000697945.3 Frankliniella occidentalis | reverse complement strand
GTCATCGAAAACGGACGTGCATGGACAAGGGGGAGGGGGGGTCAATTTGGGGTCAAAAACCGCGGACGTACTTAATGGATGGCCCCTATACACAGAAGCCAAATCCTTTGCAATATCTCCTAGACCTTTGGTGAGATGACAAGGAGAGGGCAAGAGACGACGCCGTTGACCTACTAATTAACCTCCATTTTTATACAATGAAACAAAGGTTGCCAGCCCTTTCCCCCTTTTTCCTCCCTCCTGCTCGATATTATTTATGCTTGTGTAAAGAGCACGAGCCATGCACAAAAAAGGGGGCACGTAATGAATGATAATGTTCATGCCCGTCGAGTTTGGGTGGGCGCCGTTTGCAGCGATGCGATGTCTCGTGGTTCTGCCCACTCCGTCTCGCTCTGAGCGCTCCGCTCCCCGTTCTGCCCCTCGCTAAAAGTCGTTTCCACGCTCTGTTGTTGTCTTTTCTCTTCCTGATTTTCTCCATTTACCGCCCCTCCCTCCGGGCCCATCTCCCGTGCTATGCAACAGGCATGAATAAGAGGTACTGTCCTCACAGGTAGCTACAGTTGTTTTGTTTGACAGAAACGCAGGCCAGAAGAATGTTGACTGTGGTGTTCCCTCGCGGTTATTGTCAAGTCAAGTCAAATATTTCCGGTTCAACCCCGGAGTTGCGCACTCGCAAGTGCACAACGATCTAGAGATTTTCCAGACAGTAGGCCCGCTTTACTCAGATTCGTTTGGCAAGTTGCGGGAGCTCGCCGCCTGTGAAGACTAGGGTAGGCCAACCCGCAGTACACGCGTGCACAGCAGGCGAGATATTGCCTACCTACCAGGCGTCATGCGAGCTTGGAGCGGCTGAACTTTATTGGCAGGTGTGTAAGGGTGTAACTGACGTACTTTCTGGATGATCCCCCATGTATCTTATAAGACTACACGGTGAAAACTGTTCCTTGATATCCAAGGACCATCGGAAGGATTAAAGGACGGGATAAGGGAAAATTGCATGGGACGTCCTTGAATCGTTCCGATGGTCCTTCGACAAGAAGGAACCATTTTCACCGTGTAGCCAATGCACGACTATCGTGTTGAACACTTGATATATCAGTGCAACTACCTCTGCTGACCTGTGCGCCAGCGAGGTAGCAGAGTAGGGGTGGCTGCTGTTCTGCAAGTTAAGCTCAGTATTCCGAGAAGACGCTCATAAAATTTTCAAAACACAAACCCCAACCTCGCAGGGGCAAGGGGCTTAGGTGACGACTTACCCTCCATTTTATCCATCTCTGAGTTTTTATCTACCAGGAATTCTCGGCTCGCTCCGCGTCAATGCTGATCCAGCCGGTGGCGCATCAAGAAGCTCTCACCGGTCTACGTTGGGCACTCAGGAGCAGCTTAGGAAGCAGAGACGTTCGAACCAACATCGGAGCTGCCCTAAATAGTATATTTCTCATGTTGCACTACGATAGAAACTTTATGCAACAACTACGAATAAGCTTTATTTATCTTTAGGATAGCATGTAAATACCAAATCTGTTAACTGAAATAGTGGGGAAACCCGGTCTTATTTTGATAACCCCTTAGTTTCTAATGATTTCGACGTTACAATGCTGAAATGCAAATGAAGCCTATCTCAGTCTCTCTCTCGCCCTCGCTGCAACCCAACTCCTCCAGCTCTCTCACTCTACTGTGATTCCGCCAGCTGATTGCATTCCCCCGTCACGTTCGGAGCGCGCGCTGCTGGCCGGGCAGTACTCCGTCTCAGCCATGCAGCAGCTGCACCTGCAGCCCCCCGCCCCGCTCTCACCATGGCCGCATCCCCAGGTGGACAACTGCTTTAGGTGGTCTCCCCCCCCCTCTCTCTCTCTCTCTCTCTCTCTAACGTACTCACACGCACGTGCAAGCTCGCACGCACACAGACGCGTGCAGTTGCCTCGGGGGCACAGGCAAGCCCGTAGCCCCTCCGTACGGACCGCTCGCGCTCAAAGCGGCGGCGCGCTGCATGTAGTCGCTCAAATTGCTTCCTTGCTGTAACTTTGTACCGGAGCAGCTCCCTTCCTAGC
>NW_026267138.1:1556327-1558784 GCF_000697945.3 Frankliniella occidentalis | reverse complement strand
CCCCCCCCTCCCGCTCCTGCTGGTTGGTGTTAGAGGTAGTGGTCAGGTGAAAGGAGAAAAACGCACGGGCAAACGTCGTGTTTGAGGGGGAAATAAAAAGTCGGGGAAGCAGCGTTCCTTATTTACATGTTGTGTATTTGCTGTGGTGCCTCCTTCTGCGTAGCCGCAAGGCTGCCGCGGGCGTACGGGGCCGGGCAGGGGGAAGCCTTGCAGTGTTTTGTCTCCTACGGGACAGGGGGGAAGACTGTGACTCGGAACGTGGCCCCGCTTTGAGCGCGTGGCGCGGCGTGGCGTGGCGTGGTGCGGCGTGGCGCGGCGTGGCGCGTCTGAGACGGCGGCGGCTCTACCCACCACTATTGATGGCCCGTACGTGGCGTGCCGCGGGGCGGGCGCGTTGTGCGCGCTGGGCTCGTCTGTGGAGACCTCTAAGGGGGATTTGCGGGGGGGCTGGCTGCACCACGTGGCGCAGCCCGCGCAGCCCGCGCAGCCACTGGGGCCCGCGTAATGCCTCCAGTAATAGAACCCCCGCAACAGCCCCCCTGCGCGCGCGCGCCGTGTGGACACAAAAGAAGCCCGCCGTGCACTGTCTGGCTGTCGCCGGCTCTGTCTGCGTTTTGGGTTCGGTTTTTCCTCCATCAAATTCACGCCGCGTCATATGCACTGAAAAACGCAAGTGTGTGAATTTCGCACACCTGTAGGGATGTGAATGCCGCATACGTGTAGGTGTGTGACTGTCTCACATTTGTAGGTGTGTAAACACCTATTCGTACACTTAAGGAAGAAAGGTGAGATTCACACATACTTGTGCCTTCATGTGTACGAATGACGTTCACACACATCTACCCGCGAGCGACATTCACGAACCTGGGTTGGTTTCCACTGCATTGTTCGTTAGTCGTCTCTTTCTCTCCCGGTCCAGAGGCCGGCTGGTCTCGCAGCAGAGTCCATGTCGTCCCCGGGCCGCACTGCGACCGCAGAGAGCGGCCGCCGGTGCTGCAGGCAGGCCGGGGTCGGGGCCGCGTGTTGTTTCGCGACTGTTTTGCGACTATTTGCGACTCTGGTTTACCCTGCCTGAATAAACTAAAGGCAGAACTCATCCCTTTCATCTCGCCCCTCCTCCCCCTGTTTTCCCTCCGGTTTATCGAGCCCCGCCCGCGAGAGGGGAGAGCCGCCCCGGGGAGCCCCCGGCGGGCGGGCCGGCCCGGCGAGCAGGCCCGCGCGGCGGCCGGGTATCGCCTGGCTGCCGGGCGGCCGGCCGCTTCGCCCCTTCTTTCAGTCTCACTATACAGACATTACACACAGCTAGCAGATGTCATTACATTAACTGTAAACAAAATATGTTCGTGGATGTACAAAATAATTTGAAATGTACTATTTTGTTTGAAATTCGAGAATGAGGGTTTTGGAGGAATTCGGGTAAAGGTTAAGCAAAATAAAACGTGATTTTATAGTTTGCAAACCTGTACGTTTCTGATCGGGTTTTAACAAAGTTTAACACAGCTGACGCAGCTTTTTCTTGATTTGCAAAATATTGCTTCACATACTCATATCGAGCTACCGTTACCGTGGCGATACATACGTAGGAAATATCAAGGAATAGAAGCAGAAATTCCAACGAATTTGTTCCACCCGAGGCGGTTCCCTGCGGCGACGCTTTCGAGTATTTCTGGCAGTGACACGCTGCTCATTGTAGGATGGAATAAGGCTGCAGGTGATTCCGCCGCGGCGGTGGATTTACGGGCGAGCGCCTGCGCTGCCTTTAGTGCCTTGGCTGCAGCGACCATTACTGCTGCACCGGCGTGATGGCGGGCGGGGAGGAACTGAACAGAACGCGAGCGGAACCGCAGCGGAACCGCAGTCGGAGCGGAACACAGCGGGGCGGAATGTCAAAGAAAGAAGAAAGTTTTGGTCCGCACAGCCCGCTCACTCAGGCAGCCATCTTGTCGGTCATTAATTGCTTTGCTACATTAATTACCGTTAATGAACCGCAGCAGAGAGAGCGCATCGCGAACACCATGCCCGCTCGTTTGTTGATGAGTTGTGTTTCTTTTTACTCAGTTCGGCATTTTGCTCTTATTTTTTTCTTTTATTGTTTTTGGTATTCCCCTACCAGTACTTTTTAGCTCGTAAAAAATGATGGGATAATGTGCGACGCGCCAAACGGCGGCGTGCATTACCAGATCGGCGCGCGGCGCAGCAGCGGACGGATAGACAGACAGGCAGATAGACGGACGGACGGACGAATAAGCTTACGGTAAAAAATAACGAACTACGTGTGACCGCTGTGCTACGCTCTTCCTCGCTCTGCCCTAGCCCTGCTCAGCCATGCTCTGCCTTCGTTCTGCCTTCGTTCTGCCTTCGTTCTGCCCTGCTCTGCTCAGCTTTCGTTCTACCTTCGCTCTGCCTTCGCTCTGCCTTCGCTCTGCCTTCGCTCTGCCTTCGCTCTGCCTTCGCTCT
>NW_026267138.1:1554393-1555672 GCF_000697945.3 Frankliniella occidentalis | reverse complement strand
GGGGGGGCTTGGTATGGATGGAGGCAGAAAGGGTGATGATTGGTGTTCCTGCCTCGGCTTTTGCTCTACTCGACCTGCTACATTCGTTCCTCCCAGCTGCCGTCACGGCAGAAGGAGGAGAGGGGGGGGGGTGATTGCAGAGAGAGAGAGAGGGTCTTTCTTAAAACGTTGCGGCTGCAGGTTGAGTTGGACCCCTTTCCCCCTGCTCCCCGCCTGCTCCCCTCGTCGCACCCCTATGGCTCACGTCACCGTTATCGTCTGTAATTTGTGACCCCCTGCGTCCCCCGCGCGCCCCCCGCGTCTCCCAGCCCGCCTCTTACTTAGGTCCGGCTTCTCTCTCCCGCTGCTCCGCTCTTCTTTGTCTTTCGCTGGAGCGAACCTCACCGGTCCCATTATTCCTCGAGAAGTGCGCGCCTTTTTCCTCGTAGCCTGTTGCTCGGGCAGCGCGGGGCATCGTCATCCGACGATGACTCGGCAATAAAAAAAAAAAGTTTATTTCTCAGCGGTTTGGTTACTAATTCGCCCCTTGCTCGGGAGCCGATCGTCAGAGACAGTTGTTTGGCTGCAAGGAGTTGCACCGGCACACACCGGCTGCCAGGCAGCGCGCTGCCAGGTCCTGGCTGCACAAATGCGTCAGTGATTGTTCCATTGTTCCGCCGCTTTGGTAATCCTCTCTCGTGACCAACGCGTTATGACCCACTTCCTGTTTGTGGCTCAACGCCCTTGCGCTCCAATACAGACAGCAGCCGGCGGCCTCGGATTTTATTTTTATTTTGTTTAAGAAAAAGAAAGCAGGAGGAAAAAGCGACTTGGCGTGCGTTAGGCTCCGAGCCGCGCCGACCCGGGGCTCGGGGCTCCTTTGATGGATGGCCGGGTGGACCATTTATCAATCGGCAATTCGCAGACCAGACGCGACCAGCCACGGAGTGCGGCATCCTTCCAGAGCGTCGTTTAGCCAACGGGGCCGGGCTGCGCCCTTGCGCGTCCTTGCGCCCCCTCTTCCTCTGCCCTCCGCTGCCGATCCTCGGGGAGGGAGAAATTACCATGATGTCGAGATGGTTGTGTTAATTCCAGTAACGACCTTGGTAAAGTGGATTGGAAATAAGTTGATGCACGGTCATTCCAAAGTCCCTTGGCCGTTGTCCCCCCTGGGGTTTACGGCCCAAAGCGTAGAGACTCGCTCGGCACAGTAGGGAAGCTGTTTTCTGAAAGAAACTAACATTTTAAGAGAAAGCGGAAAACTCCAAACTCATGAATTGCGCCATGTATTTCACAAACA
>NW_026267138.1:1547986-1552026 GCF_000697945.3 Frankliniella occidentalis | reverse complement strand
CTCTCCCTGCCCCCACCGCCGCTCTCTCTGCTCCAGCCTCGGCGGCACTCGCTAGACTCGGAATAAAATTAACCTCCGATTTCCTTAACCGAGCGGCGCTGTCCGCGAGCGGCGGGTAACAGAGCGGCTTTAGTTACGAGACGGGATGAAGGCACGAAATGGTGTGACTGAAACGTGAACTCGAAACACTGTTTTCTCCTGATTCAGTTATAACATCTAAAAGTTGCAAACGCATTTTTTGAAAAATAAAGTAACGTTTTCTCCCACTTTCTGGTAAAATTTCTGCAAAAAACGAACACCATTGTGTTTAAAAGCCGTGAGGATCAACGAGAACCGAGCTCTATAGCAAGGAGAGTTCAAACGTCTACCCCTATCAACGAAAAGGGGTGGAATACTGGGGAAAGTTGGGCAACGGTAATGAAATGAGCGGGAATTAGACAAAGAGCCCGGGGGTACTTCACTCACCCAGGATGGACCTGCAGTTTTGGGCGAGAAAAGGGGATGGGGCTGGGCGGAGCAGTGGACCGCATATATGTATAAAAGGATCCCTGGACCTGTAGACCCCGACGGTAGACCCAGGCTCAAACTGCTCCCTAATCCGAATAAATTCAAACCACGTCCATTCGTTTTGTTCGGCGTTTACAATAATACATTTCGTTTATAATACACTCACATGTACGAGAAAAAATTATGGTTTCACATCCTAAAGTTGGATGTTCGCGAGGGGGAAATCACTAGGGTTCGTAGCGTACGGACTATTTCGTGGTATTTCTCCTACCATTTCGGTTATTTCTCCTGCCATTTCGGCTATTTCCCGCCTATTTCAGATTATTTCAGGCTATTTCGCGCTATTTCGGAGTATTTGGATGTTCGTTAATTTTTGGAAAATGTATTTGTGTAGGGCGAAGAACAAATACAAGACAACCGAGTTGCATTGTATTTCCCCTAACCGGAGCGTAGGTGGAAGTGTGTTGAGTTGCACGCATAGTACTGAGGCCCTTCGAACTGGAATCACTGGAGCGCGAGGCCAGTCCTGTTCTCCAGTGATGAGATCAAAGTCCAGCGCGCACCGTGTGGTCCTGCCGTTCCAGCAGCGTGGCGTGGCGTGGAGGGGGGCGTCTGTCTGGAGAGCGGACCACATAGCAGGAGGGCAGAGTGGAGGACCCTTACACTGGGCGGGCACGACCGGCACGACACAGACACACCCCCCACAGAGACAGACGGACGGAGGGACGGACGCACGGTGGTCGGACGGTTCGGCAGACAGACGGACGAAGAAAACATACAAGAGTAAGGAGAAGGGGGCAAAATCTGATTGGATTTCATATCGGTTTCAACGAGTACCATCAACATTGCAGCTTGCTTTGCGTGTGTGGAGAGAGAGCTGATGATGCTCTACTGTTTGAATAACACAGGGCGTATAAGGATTGTAAAAGTACGCAAATTACTTTTTTGCGCTCGCATGTTTATTTGATTATTTTTCATTTCAAGAAAAGGTTTGCGCACAAACGCAATAATATAACGCAGTAAATTTTCTACTCGACTTTCTACATAAGGTTCTCTGTGGGTTTTTTTTTCTCCGCCGTAATACTGTTTCTCGGCTGGGTCCGCCCGCCCATTTGCTCGACCAAACTTAAACTGGCCGCGTAAAGTTGGAATGTTTATTCATATTTGTAATAAAGGACCAGCAGGAGAGTTGCCCCGGCTAGCGGGGTAGCGACACGCGTGGAGCGGCTCCCCCCCCCCTCCTTTCTCCCCTCTCTCTCTCTCTCTCTCTCTCTCTACCCCGCTCCCTCTCCCCCGCCCTCTATTTATTGGCAAAACACCACGCTTTCCATCAACTCAACATCGCATCATAGGCAGCCGTAATAAAACAAAACCATTCCAAACAGCACACGGCGCCGTCCCCTGTCCCCTCCGGCCCGCTCCGTTGTGACTATAATCATCAGGGCCTATTCACCGAGTAACACGCCCGGAGCCTCATCAGCACGAGGAAAAGAGCGTAGGCAGGTGGGGGGGGGGGGGTGAAAGATAGAGAGCAGGTGTTCACGCTGCCCATCTCTGCAACGCCATCATTTCCGGACCAACTTCGTTCGTATTGTTCCGTTGAGCGAATGAACGTATTACTGGCCTCTCTTCTTTTCTTTGTCAGCCTCTCGCTGTCTCGCTCTTCTCGTTCCCGTCGCACCGTGGTCCTCTTCCCGCCTCACCCGCACTAGCTCCGCTTCGGAGGCCCATTTGCACTGCGCGCGCGAATCTCTCGCTGCATTTTGGTGATGCAGGTCACGCCTGTATCGTGAGGAAAGAATAGTCATCCTCGTCGCCTCTCTCTCTCCTTCTTCCACCTTCTTCTATTGGATTTCCCTGACTCCCCGCATCTTTCTCCCCCGCTCCCTTTCTCTTCCTACTTTTGACTTGACTACTTTGTAAATCAAAACCTCACCAATAAATCCTGGCTCAAAACTAAACATTCTCTCTCTTTCGTCTCTTGCCATAACACGTCGTCCCCGATACTTGAACTTTCGGCCTGATGGCGCTCTGCGATATCATTTACCGCAGCAGGCTGACAAATAATTCTCTCCATTTCCCTCTCAAAGAGTAATGGATTAGAGCCAACCAATCACAGGTAGTGTGCCCCCGCCGTCCCGTCCCACCGGGCGCACCGGGACCTAATCTCGTCCGCAGCCCGTGAAAAAGAGGGAAAGGGAGAAAAAAAGAGTATTTTATTAGCAGCTATACAAACTTTTCATTTTCAGCCGGTGCCAGCTGCTGCCGCTGCTGCTGCTGCCGCTGCTGCTGCTGCCACTGCCGCCTCGGAGCGGAGGGTGGTCTTTACCTCCACTAAGCCTGAGGGCCAGGTGTCCATAACAGGACCGAGTTCCTGTCATCTCAGCAGGGATATGATGGCTGCTTAGCAGCGGGCGCCACGGCACAAGCTGCACCGGCGCTCGATACCACTGCTGTGGCTTGCTCTGGAAACCCAAGTGTGATTCAGTCCAACAGTTCTAAGTGCAAGACCATGAGTATCACAGTTAAACCTGCACTACCCACACATGTATGACACTGCCAACTGTAGTTCCACACATCACACATGTATCACACTTCAAAGTGTATTACCACACATGTATCACGCTTAAAAGTGCAGTGTTGCACAACACTTTTATCACGCTTGAGTTTTCAGAGTAGCGTTGCCGCCATCCAAATAAAACGAGTGAAACTCCCCAACTCTGCCTGCACTCTGTGTACAATACCCGGTGCGAGGCTTATCGCTCCCTGGAGGGTGGAGCTGTCAAATTTCCTCGCTCTCTTGTTGAATAAGGATTTCCTAATTTTAACTTCACTAAATCTGTGTTATATTTTGGAACCACCCAAAACTTAGCCTGACTTGGCTCAAATTAGACCTTAGAAACTGACGACTGTCTGTTGAGTTTAACTGGTTCATCGACATGTTTCTCCGCAGAAGAAGCTGCCGATCCCGTGGGGCCCGCTGCTGCGCACGCCGGGGCTGTGGGCCTGCGCCTCCATGCACCTGGGCATCGGCTGGGCCTTCTTCACGCTGCTCACCTGCCTGCCCACCTACATGGCCAACATCCTGCACTTCGACATCAAGAGTGTGAGTACGAGCGCCGCGTTGCGTGTAGGTAGTTCCAACGGTGGAGTGGAACGCCGTGTGTGTACGAGGGGAAATTAACCAAATGGCTAGGTTTAAATTACAGCATTGGGTAACGCAAACAAGGCAGCGCTACTCGACAACTTTGCTTTCAAGGGAACGACCATTTTTTTACAATCCTTTCATTCTTTAGGCCATTCTCTAGGGTATACTTCAGGGGCGTATACCTTGCAGTCTGGCTTAACTGTGTAAAGCCTTAGTGCCCTTCTCTTGACAGCTGTTGTTCTGAATGTACACTAAACCCAGTCCCCAGACCGTCTAGGGGCTCCCTTTCCTTACCGTTCTGCTCCCAGAGCAACCGCAGCCCCCCGCCGCCCGCCTTAACGAAACGGGTCAGCCCGGTAGGATCTAGCCAGCTGGATTTACCTGC
>NW_026267138.1:1547024-1547331 GCF_000697945.3 Frankliniella occidentalis | reverse complement strand
AATAGCTCGCACCTGTCGACACTCAACTTGATTTGTGTCCGCAGACTTAACGTTGTGCACGTAAGAGCATAAAATTATTTTGATAAAACGCGCGCCATGCTACGGTTTTCTTTTTTTGTTCGTTTTTCCTTTTTTTCGCCCTTGCCCCAGCCACCCGCGCTTGTTATGCTGTGCTCGGCTGGCACTCACCTATACCTGCCCGCCGGACGCCCACCCGCCGTTGGCCTGACTGCGAGGAAATATAAGGTTCAAAGTCGGTTCAAAGAGTCGCTGCTCGATCGCTGCTGCTGCTAGTTGGAGCACCGTG
>NW_026267138.1:1544237-1546134 GCF_000697945.3 Frankliniella occidentalis | reverse complement strand
GATGAGCTTTTCACAGGCTCGTGCATAATGCTATCTATGAAAATTGTGCTAAAGTCAGTCTGTTTAAAAGCTATGCATAGGAGAGGGGAGAGGGCTCAGTATGGGCGAGAAGCGCGCCCAGAAAACAGAGCATTGCAAAATCGCTTTCCGAGACCGACCGCGCCAGGCCGCCACGGCCTGCGCAGGCCGCCTGCCAGGTGAAGGTGAGGAGGGGAGCTCCCCCGCTGTCTCCGCTCCTCACCTCTCGCCTGGGCAGGCGGCCTGTGACAGACCGCGCGGCCTGGCGCGGTCGGTCTCGGAAGGCGATTTTGCAATGCTCTGCCAGAAAAAACTTGTTCTTGTTTCAAGTATACATGCCGAAATCATATCAAGTTTACTCTCAAAACAAGCCGACCATATCTTTCGAATAAGAGAAAAATCTGATTTAAAGACGCCTTCGTCTTGTTTCAGGACTGCACCGGAAACGCAAGTGTGTGATTCGCACACTTGTAGATGCGCGAATGTCATTTATGCACATGGAGGGACAAGTGTGTGAATTTCAAGGGAAGGGAGAACTCACACTTTTACTTCCTCAAGTCTACGACTGAGCATGCACACACATGCAATGTGCGATATTCACATACTTGCGTTTCCGGTGTAAGTTTGATCTTGTGCCAGGCCAGCAGGTTACAGTTTACTACGTGGATCATATGTGCCTCTGGGCCCGGTTGACGCGGCGCTAACGCTACTGCCGACTCGTCGTCGGCATTCCGCGAGCTAATCCTTAATTCAATGACGGGAGTGTGGGCCATGATAAAAGAGGCCCCTCCCCCACCCCCGCCCGCTCCACTCCCCCAATCTCCCTTGCGCCCCAAAATTTCCTCATGGGGCACCCCTTGTCATGCACAGCCTCCCCCCCCTTTCCCCCCGGTTACCACCACCCCCCTTTGGCTCGGCAGTAGAGCTCACGGCTCACGTTTGCACTGCATGTAGGGAACGCCCGAGAAACACAGTGTAACTCCATCTTACTCGACACCCTTAAGCATACAACTTGCACACGCGCACACACACACGAGAAGGTTTGGAGCAAAGGCCTCCGGGGCTTAGCTAGACCCGGTGACCTACTGTAGCATACTGCGGCCTGGCTCCCCCCTGCGGCTCGGCGCGGGCGGGGCGGGGCGAGGCGAGGCGAGGCGCGGCGCGGCGGGGCGTGCCGAGGGGCGTGCGCAGTGCGGTGAACGTGCGATATGATTAACTCGTTCCTCTCCGGCCAAACAGCTGTTTCAGCCTCGCAAACTCGGCGTGCCGTTAATAAATTGTTTGCCGAGGGTCTGTCATGATTAAGTTTACGGCGCCGCCAAAAGTGAAAATGGGGGCCAAGGAGCAAAACGGGGCCGGGGGAGGCAGGGCCCTGCCGGGGGATGAACCAGCCGCTGCACCGCGCGGGGGAGAGGGGGACCGCTGATGATTTAAATAATGATCCCTGGTCGTCGAATCTGTAAGGCGGCGGGCTGAAACAACAAAATGCCACGAGGAGGAGGGGTGAGGAAAATAAGGGGGGAAATGTCGGAAAAAGCCGCCGAAGGCCAACACGGGCGCAGGCTGGGGGCAGCTGGATGTGAAGGCGGGTGAAGGCCGCCGCCGCCCCTCATCTGGAGGTCGGTCGCCGAGGTCGGAGGCGGCGGCACAGGGGGCGGAGGGCAGTCGTCTTCTTCCGGTCCCTTGTTATTGTTCTGCCTCCCCCCTCCCCTCGCCGGAGCCGAATAAATGGGCCGAAACGAATGATGGCACTGACTGGAGCCGGGAGCATGGAGGTGGCGGGAAAGGCCGGGGCCGGGGCCGGGCCAGGTTAGCGCGTCAGGTCTCTGGACCACTCACTCCGGGGCCGGGGCGGCCAGGGCCTGCTATGCTGGGTTAA
>NW_026267138.1:1541403-1542787 GCF_000697945.3 Frankliniella occidentalis | reverse complement strand
GTGGCGCTCGTGGGCTGCGACACGCCCGCCATCCTCGTGCTGCTCGCGCTCAACGGCCTCTTCCTCGGCGCCCAGTACACGGGCAACTCCATCAACCTGCTGCTGCTCGCGCCCAACTTCTCCGGCACCATGCTCGGCATCTCCAACACGTTCGCCAACGGCGCCGGCATCCTCGCGCCCTACGCCGTGGGCTTCCTCACCAACGACAACGTGAGTATGCGTGGTGGACTCGAGATTTTAGTTGTCAGAGTGTATAGGGGATGAACACCACCACACTGTTAAAAAGCTGCGAATGTAAATTTAGCTCACGGGCAATTTGCTCCGTAAGCTACGGTGAATGTTCTGTTCGCTGCGATGAATCAGGGTGCATCACCGTAACTTGTGGTGATATTCACCGTACCTTACGGCGAGTATTAATCGTGATCTACACTACAGTGCTCCAGAGTCCAACTAGAGCTTACGGCGAAGCTCGCCGTAAGCTTTTATTAGTGCAGAGGGTACGATGATCACTTCACTTCTAGTATACCACGTTAGTGTCGCATGTCCGCCCAAGACCAACCACTTTCAGTTCATTCCGCGTACAAAGTTCGTAACGGCTCTCCCACATCGACGTGGCAGTGTAACCGTATATTATTACAGCCGCTCTCTCCGCGCGCGATGATTCCCGGGTATTCATGATAGACTCCCCACCTCCTACCGAACACGCGCGGAAACCTTTTGCGACTCGATGTGGAATCGGAGGGAGAGCACACAGCAGCACACGCCGCGCTTGTATGGGCGCGCAATCTCCATCACTCCACGCTTCGCCCCCTGCTGCTCCCTTGCTCCCCGCCGCCGTCCCGAGTCTCCTGGCAACATCCATCTGGGCGCCGTGATACCCCCGGCCGATGAGGAAGCCTTAGGGCTTTGGTTGGCGCTCGCCCGGCTCGCTCCCACGGTGTTGCGGTGCTGCTGCCCCACCCGCCCGCCTGCCGCCCGCCGCCCGCCGCTCGGGGGATACCTGCCCGCAACGCGCGCGCGCCCGGCGGGATTGCCCTCCTCACAGGGGCTATCCGCCGCGGCCCGTCCCACCCCTCCGCCGCCGCACCACCCGGCGAGCGGGGTCAGAACAACGCCCACCCAGCAGCCCGAGAGCCGTAGAAATTCGCAGAAATCCAGATTTGTTCTTACTTTGTCCTCGGAACCCACCACTTGCCTGGCAGCCCTCAGCGGTTCAAAAGGTCAGCCGTAAAAATGTTTGTTCTTCTTTTAAGTGGCATACCTCGACCTCCCTGGCATGGCCTGGCGGCGCGGGGCTGGTGGAAAAGGGCACTTGACGAAAGATGAATGAACGAGAATTTTATTGTAGCCATACTGTGTGGAGAGAAAGTGAGGGAGGAGGGGG
>NW_026267138.1:1530987-1540632 GCF_000697945.3 Frankliniella occidentalis | reverse complement strand
TCCTACATGCCAGTATGGTGGGTTGCACAGGCAACGGTTCGCAAGCGCTGTCGGGAGCGCGCAGGATTTCGCGCATCCCCGCGTAACCGCGAGCCTCCCCGTGGAACCGTGGGGTATGCGCGAAATCCTGCGCGTTCCCGACCCGACGCAGCGCCTGCGAGCCAGCGCGTATGCAACCCGCCATATTGGCATGTAAGAGCCGGGACAGAAATGTGTGTACTTGCCAATTAGCCCAGTGAGTAATGAAATGTCAGACTGATATCAGAACAATATCAGATATCAGATGTGTGTCACTTTCAGGATCACATTTTTATAATTCTGATACAAAATCCCACAATTTTCTGATGTTTGATTTTGGTCTGATATTTTTTTGCGCGCTGGGGCACTTTGTTTTCAAATTTACCAATTACAAACAAAAACTGTGTTTTCCTTTTACAGCAAACTGTCGCTGCCTGGAACACTGTCTTCTACATTAGTGCTGGCATTGGGGTTGTGACTTACATCATTTATCTTATTTTGTGTCAAGGAGAAGTTCAACCATGGAATGACCCACTAAATTCAGGTATTTCAAAGATATATGTAAATATTTGAAAAGTTCAATGCGATAAAAAAAAATATAAACCATAATTTCTGAATTTTTTTTTTATTTTTAACAGATGATATGTTTGATGGTGAAATGAAGAAAACGCTCCATGCTACATCAGCAGGCATAGAAAATCCTGCTTACACTCCATGATCTCATAACAGCTCTCACAAATTAATTCCTTGACTGTGATATGTTCTAATGCAGCAAAGAGTAAAGTGTATGCTGCAGAAGGTCCTACTTTGAATGGGTCTTCATATGGACTGTTAATCCACCTTTTCGAACGAATGTTTGTGAACAAACAGTGCACCGGTGTGGTTTCAAACCAGAGTGCAATAATTTGTGGACATTGAGTACTCTCTTTGTTCTGAAAGCCTTTTTACACACAGTACAGTCATACTGCTTTTTTCCTGTGTGCACAATTTCATGCTCTTGGAGCTGGGAAGATCTTTTAAAAGTCAAACCACATATTGTGCACTGATAAGGTCGAACTGGCACATGAACTGTGCTATGATTTTCTAAGTGATGTTTGCGGGAAAATGATTTTCCACATTCTTCGCAATTGAAGAGTTTTTTTCTCTCCAAGGAATGGAAGTTCTCTATGTGTGTTTTTAAGTTGGGTCGACTTGAAAGAGACTTACCACAAATTTCACACAAATGACTCTTTTTTCCTTCATGCCAATCCATGTGGTTATCAAGAAGATTCTTCTGACTGAAATATCTGAAGCATAATTTACATTTGTAGGGCTTTAGACCCATGTGTGCTCTTGTGTGTCTTTGTACTTCAGAGGTCGAAATAAATTTCCTCCTACAAATCTGACATTGATACTTTTCAATTGCACCTCTATGGGACATCAAATGTCTCATAAGAAGACTTCGTTTTGTGAACACTTTCTTACACTCGGGACATGCCAACTCTTTGCCACTTGTGAGCAAATCAAACTTTGTGTCAGGTAAATTTTCTGTAGCAGAATAGTCCTCACTACTTGGGTTTTGCTCACAAATAGAATTATTAAATGAATAATCATCAATCTCATTGCAAGGTGTATTACAAGTTTTCTTGGCTTCGTTATTTGGAGTTTCCTTCAAGTTCTTATTGATACAGTAACTTGCACTTGACCTAAAAAAATAAAGTCCAATTTTATGAAGTATGCACATGCAAATTTAAGTTGTAGCCCATTCAGAAATTTAAACTTAGACATACTCTGTCATACGAAGGCTGTTGGTTTGGCCAATTGTTTGCTTCTGCTCAGAGGAAGAAGTTAGTTTGATGGTAATATCTGACTGATTGTTCTGTATCTTTAAAAATATCTTTTCCATCAATGAACTGTAAAAGCATGGGTAGTCTGAGGTGTTTGACTGGAGCTGCGTCGAAAGAGTTGATTGTCTTGATTTTGGATGGTTTCTTTCATTTGATTTAGATATAAGAGATTGTTGGGCCTAAGAGAGTAGATAAAGAAAGAATATAATTAAGCAAGTAAAACATGAAATGGCATCAAATAATAATCTGGAGTGAGAGCGACATCCATGGATGTCACTGTGCACAGTGGACAACTCACACTTTGATCAGTATTGCATGACTCCAAAAGATATTGAACACTGGTTGCTTGATTTACTATTTCGTGAAGCCAAGTATTATAGGCAGTTATGAACTCAATTGTTGAAACACATTCCCTACAAATATACTTCGGAAGATTGTCAGATTTAGAAATCTAAAGTTAAACAAAACGGAACAAGAGCACAGGTTTACAAGGGGGATTTAAAAAAAACAAAAACAATAACAAATGACAGCATTCCACTAACCTTACATTTAAGGGTGAAATAGATTTTGGAGGATATTGAGTTGCCTTTTTCGCCGTCATCTATGTTCAACAACTGTGATGAATCAGACAGTAAGCATAGGCGACAAACCTTGTCATTGAACGTAAACATTGTGGAGGGTGATGCAAGAAGAAGGAGACAAATTTAGAATGAACCCGGGAAGTCGTAAGCCCACTATTTGCAGGATAGCAGAACTCTCCTAGCAGACAGACAACAGCAAAGTCAAAACTCCGGCTGATTTAGGGAAGGTACGATAATCACTTCAATTCCTACATGCGAGTAAGCAAAGTAAAATTGATTTCAGCTTGTGAAATTAAGTGACTTTCCAATAATCTGATCTTTGCTTAGGAATATTGGAATGCACAATTAAAATGGCACGTTCGGTCGTGTTATTGATCTACCCAGATACAGTCTGAAGAGAAAGTATAGAAATTGACGTGTTTTCATCAAAATACATATTTTTTTAAACCTATCATCTCATACTTTAGAGGCTAAATATTTCTTCGTGAATAATTATTCATTATACGTTCAAAAGTACTTGAAAACACTTTCATCCAACTCGAATGTCATGGCAGCATAATTTTGCGCCGGTCTGTACTTGACAGCAAACGAGAACGAGTGGGAGTGGGAGTGAGCGTTGACCTGGCTGTACTTTGTTCCTCCAATTTTAAGTTTGAACTTGCTTTGTTGTCTCCTGTTTTCTTAAAGTAGTGAAGGGATTGGAAGAAATCATCAGTAGAAATGACTGCACCAAGTAATAATAAACTGAAGGAGCAGATCCGTGATATTCTTCTTCAGCATGACAACTATGACAAGTAGGTTATATGTGCATTGTAAATAACAATGTTTTATAGTGGTTTACGTAGAACTTCATAACTTCTTATGCATTTTTTGAAATTGCCAAACTTTTTTAATCTTGTAAAAATTTACTGTGGTCTTCATAAGTTTAATTCTGTTTCCTTTTGTTTCAGCTGCCCTGAAGAAATTAACAATGCTGCAAGTCAAGATTGCCTCGAGAAATTAGCTGCTGGCCTCATGACCTTTTATGAACCAGAGCTGAAGCGTTTCAGAGAACAATTGGCAGAAGTTGTGTATGTACATCTTATTATTTCCAATAATTTTTGGAGTGAATCAAACATTGTCCAATGCTTTTCACCTAAATCATCCAACATACAATACTGAGCGATAACTTTCCCTAACTTGCATTACTAGGGTCTCTTTTCCTCACTTAGGATCAACACACTAAGTTTTCTTTTGATGCATCACATTGCATATCTCTATGGGGATTCAGGAGCCCATCTTTTTTTTAAATCCTATTGAGTTATGGCTTCTTTTATTTCCCAGTGTTCTATTTGGGATTTCTTTTGCTCTTGACATATTTCACATATGAGGAAATGACTTTGTGGTTAACATAAATAATTTTCATGTAGAAAAATAGAATGATACTTATGTAGTTGTGTATTATTTTGAAGGGGACCCCCTGAATCTCCACCTTGCATAGGCAGTTCCAACCTGCAGGCCCTGCTCAACATGCGGTTAGTTGTTAGTCAATCTATTTACTTATGTACTTTAACTTGGACATCTTTTATTCCTAAGGCAGTTGTACAGTTATATCCTTACACATTTTCATTTTCTGTATTCATTCATTTCTCCCTTTTCTAAACAAAAATCTTTTGTAAGTTTGTCTTTTTCTTGTGCATTAAACCTCTTTCCCCCTATAATTCCATTCAAACCAAAAGTTACACGCACTACATAAAAACTGGAAACAAAGGAAGCCTCAAAGAATATCTCTAATTTTTCAGGAACAAGCAGAATACTCTCATCGAGCAGCTTCAGGATGAAAACAAGAGATTTATGGAGACACAAAATGCTGAAGACCTTCAAGGAATGGTCAGTATGTTTTCTGTGACTCAATTCAATGCAGTTTGCATTGTTCATTTTTTTCAATCAATCAATGTAATGCCTCATTTACCAACATAGCAAAATTTTTTCAGTTTACGAATTTTACAGTTTGTAACGGTCAAGGCCTACCAAACGAAATTGATGGCAGTGAAGAAGGAAATGACGACACTTCACGATAGAGCTACCAAGATGAAGGTTTGTTACTTTTTCCACTTTTTTATGTCCAACTTATTAACTTGTCACTCTTCTTTATTAAGTTGGAACATTATTTCCAGAAGCGGGCATTGAAACTACAACAACGGAAAGAAAAGCAAGCTCTTCAACGGCAGCAGCAAAGAGAGGCGCAGCTTCTAAGAGAACAAGAGCTTGTAGGGAAACCTTATGTGCCCCAAGTCTCATCTTCCCTCAGTAACTCAAACACACCTAGTTAGTTAGTATATGTAGTGGTTCATGTTATATTAAGATAATCTATTGGTCCCTACCTGAGATACTTAATATCTCTGGAAAGGAGAAGCATTTATATTGTGATCTATCTCTTCAGCCTGTGATCGGTAGTACAAGTACATCAGATAATGTACCAGTTTGACAGGTTTCTGAATATTGTATAAGTTTCCTTTTAGGTAAACTGTTTCGTGATGACTAGTGTAGTGGTATTCTGAAAGCTCAGGCAGATATTTGCATTGGACATCCTAATAGAACCTATATTCTTTAACTTTGTATCAAAGTCCGTGTGGACCTGGTATTATTAAATTTTATAATTATTTTCTAGTTAAGTAAAAATAAATGGTTTTCTTTAAAAAGAATTCAACTAAGAAAAGTTTTCTTAAAAAATATTTATTGAGAAGAGGAAATTATACATGACAACCCATTGAGCATACCAGAGACTGCATCTCTTTGCCCCAATCAATTAATAACCATTTATAAATGTTGTATTATTGGGAGTTTAGCTAACAATCAGATTTTGGAAAAACACGGTCAAATAAATTATGGTTTCTGTAGTACTTGAACTTAAATTAAATGCAGTAGGAAACATACAGTCTTAGACATTGTAACCATAATAGCCTGTTATTTCTTTCCCGATTTCTTAATTCCACCACTAACGAGAGGTCCTTTCTGTGAAGCTTTAGCCTTTGCCTCTTGCATAGCCTTCTGCTGTTCCTTAAGCTTTGCCTTGTGAGCCAGGTCATCATCGTCCAATTCCTTGCCGTCCTTCTTGGGTGCCTTTAATGGCTTCTTCTTGCCTCCCTCACGGCCTGACATGATTTAACTGGAAGCAAAAGAGAAGTTAAAAAATAATGATAATAATGATTAACGCGCCCCAAATTACTGAGCCTCTAATGAGGGTGTACTGGCAAGAATATAAAAATGAGTTTAGTGCATTAGAGGGAAACTACCCAAACAAGGATTCAAATAGAAACAGAAAAGGGGTACATCTCCTCTTCTGAGTTAGTTGAAAAGGGCAGTGCAGAATTAAATTTTGGTAGAATCACAAGAAAATTTGGCTATAATTACGTTGAAACTGATGTTGTTAAAGGTCAAAAGTACTTGCAAAGAAAAGAAATACACTCCAGAAACATATGTTTCTCACACCTGAGTTTGAGTGCAGTGTGCCGTATGATTTGACTGGAGGGGGTTATGTGAACAACCGGTCGTTCAAGCGGTTGCAATTCGAATTTCAAACAGAAAATGAAAGAAGTTTACCTTTACCTAATTACACGGACAGAGGAAGAATAGCGTACCCACCTACCGTCAAAATGTGAAGAAGACGAAGGGAATGTGTGTTAAACACGGAACGGCTGCGCAACAGACCAAATTTTGACTCGTGCTTGTCGTGCTGCTGGGATGTCGGCGCCCTTCTTTTTTGTCTCTCACTCAAAAGTAAACTTCAAGCGAAATTTTTCATAAGGAACACGAGTGCCAACACATTTAACAAAACAATCAAAATAATAACAGTTCTTCCGTATTTATTTATAGAAAAGTTGCATTTAGTCCACGCTTTAAATGCAACATTGCAAACTTTCATCACCATGGATTTCAGACCCTAATAAAATGCATAGGAAATGTAAATCTACGTTTGAAATTTTATGCTTCTTGTTGCCATTACTTCTGAATTCGTACAAAACAACTTTCAATATGGTGGCGTGTTATTAAAGCTTCACAAACATTGATCATTGCGAGACTTTAAAATGGTCCTGGAGGTCGATAAAGTTTGTCGTCTGTGTCTAGAACTTTCTACAAATTCTATATTTTATCCCAAGAATGCAAATGGACACTCAGCTCCTCTAAGCGCCGATTTGATATCAAAAATCTTCGAATGCACCTCACTCAAGGTACATTGCTGTGTGAATTTGTTGTTGCAACTTAATCGACTCTTTGTTTATTTATTTTATTTTTGTAGTCAGTTCCATCTTATCTGACCTTTGAACACAAGTTTTTATCATACCTCTACTCACACTGTTTACTTACCTTCGCCACACTTCTACTTAAGTATTTGGCTGCTAAGTGCTGTGGTCTAGCTATGCTTTATTTTTATGAAACACATTCAACGCCGGTTTTCATTTAATTGTTATTCTGTTTATTTTCTGTTTTACGAGTATTGCTACCTAAACACCTCTAATTTTTATCACAGGTTGCATTGGGTGATGGATTGCCAGAGTCTATTTGTGGATCCTGTTTGCGACTCATTGACAAATTTTTTCTGTTTCGCAAGATGTGTTGGGAAGTTGATAACAAACTCAAGCAGTATTTATTTAGTAACAAAGAGGTAACCTAAAGTTTCTTGTTCAATTTAATATTTAGTCATACAAGTTAAATATGTATAGCAGTAGCCACCTTATTTTTTTAAATCCATCTCTCAACCTTTTTTTAGCAAGAACATTTCTCATCATGTCCCACACCTGTTCGCCTTGATGATGATCAAGTAGATTTGCCTCTAGAAGTAAGAGATAGGTGGTGTGATACACCAGATATAAAAGGGGAAAGAATCTCATCTGACGAAGACGAAATGAATGGCAATGATTATGACAATGATGAATCTGACGAAGAGTAAGTGTATGATACTATCTCTGTTTTTTCTTATCATTTATCATCATTCTGTATTATAACATTTTTCTTTTCCATATTACAGTTATCTACCCAGTCCATCTAAAACTGCCAAGTCCTCAAAAGAAAAGTATAACTGTGATACATGTGATGAATCTTTTAAAAAACTATCAGACCTCAAAAAGCACAGTGAAAATGTGCACTCTAAAGCTAAGAAATCAAAACCAGTTATGACATGTAATTATTGCAACAAGCCATTCAAGCAGCTTAAGCGTTTTAAAGACCATGTCAAAGCCCATGAAAATCTAGAATTGGATGATGAGGATACTTGTGGTGAGAAGAGCCAAAAATCATTTAACGATTCAGATTCTGATTCTCAAACTCGGAATGCCAATGAGAAAAATGAAGCTGAAGATGAAAACAATCAGTCATCTAAAGCTAAATCTACTAAAGGGAAAAAGAAGAAGTTTCGCAAGGTGTATGACTGTGAGTATTGTGACCAAGTATTTCATAGTCATGCCAAATATACTCAACATGAACTTACTCACACGGGTGAGAAAAAATACAATTGCTCTGACTGTTCTCGTAGTTTTACACATAAGCATAGTTTAATTGGCCACATAAAGGAGCAGCACACTGGAGAAGTCAATTTTACATGTGATGTCTGTGGACGAGGCTTTGTTCACCAGTCAACATTTAATATCCACAAAAAAACACATTCCACAGAGAAGCCACTCAAATGTCCTGATTGTGGAAAGTGTTTCACCCAGATGAAAAATCTTAGAGTACATCGTCAGATTCACTCAGCATCCCGCTCACATACATGTCAAGTGTGTGGCAAGAGTTTTAATTTCTTGAAAACATTAAAAGTTCATTTAGTCTTACATTCTGGTGAAAAACCATATGTTTGTACCTACTGTGGAAAAGGTTTTGCACAATCAGCACCCCTTAAAACGCATACTAGAATTCATACTGGTGAAAAGCCTTATGAATGTACTATATGCCCATCTAGCTTTTCTACCAATAACGCATTAAAGTCTCATATACTTAAACACTCAGGGGAGGCACCATACTCATGTGAGGTATGTAACAAAGGATTCGGTCGTAAAAAGGATATGGTTGCCCACCAAGAGGAAGCTCACAAAGTTTATATTGGCCTACCTAATCAGTCAAATAATATAGTTTCAATGACAACGCAAAACAGCATGCCTGATTCTATTTTAATTCAGCAGCAAAGTTGCCTGACTGTTCCACACTCTCTAACAACCATGATAATTGTACCTGATGGCACAGTGCCTGACCACACCATATCTCATGTAGTATCTCCTATACCCCATGATTCACCTCCACCTCTGGCTCCTATATCATTATCACACCTCTCACAAATTAGCGCACCAGTGCATCATCTCTCTCAACTCGCACATCATACACCCTCTCAACTTCAGCCCATGACTCATTCAGTTTCACCTCTCCACTCTCCTCCAACAAACTGCTTGCCCCATCAGCCTCCTCACTACACTCCTCCTCCACATGGTACTGATCTACCTGGTACAGATTGCAGCGGTGGATAAGTTAACAGGCTGCTTGTCACTTCTTTTGATGACTTTATGTCAGGTTGTCTTTTTCGCTTGTCTTCCAAACATGTCTTTGGTATCTACATACCAAACTTACAGTCAAAGAATGTCAAAATTACCGTGTGAAGAAATTAGTTGTTTTATCAATCACCTTGGCCCTTATAATACCTTTAAGCAAAAAGTGTGTGTAAAAATGTATTTGTTTTTTCTATTTTTTCATAATTATGTTCCTACTTATGTGTTAAGTTTGTTTGTTATTTTGCTAATCTTTTACCTAAAGATGATCTGAACCGTTGATTTTTCTTACACTTGTAAAATAAATTCTTTGACTTGTTTGAGTTTTTACTCTGTTTTGTAAGCAGAGTTGTCAATTATACAAGTAGTTTGCTTTAACTGAATACTATGAGTCTGATATTAGGGTCTTTACTAACTTATTAGTATGGATATCCAAGCCCTTGTTTTTTTTTTTTGTTTTTTTTTTTTTGTAAAAGTTTAGATTTTGTACAGAATTTGTTTTGTATTGTATTTAGATCCCTTCACTGCCATGCTGCACAAGATCCTGTGCTCAATCTTCTGTTTTGAGCAGAAAAATCTGCTTTTGCAGTGTCATCTAGGGTTTATACCTCATTAGAATTTAAAGAATTCGAATTTAGAGATAGCCAGCTAACCTATAGAGAATATTTAGTGCTACGAATTTGCTTTCTAAAAATAAACATTTTCTTT
>NW_026267138.1:1526744-1527214 GCF_000697945.3 Frankliniella occidentalis | reverse complement strand
GGACAAAGTGCAACATGTTGCCTACCTCTTCTCTTCTCAGCTAGGCAATTCTGAAAAAAAAATGCTGACTAAACTTTTGCAACTTCAGCAACACTCCCTATGGAATCGGCCGCTCATGGGCCTTTCACCCTTGACAACGCAACGCGATCAAAAACATTACCGTCATCTGGGGCTACTTTGGCCCTGCGGGGTGACTTTGCCCAGGGCCTTAAATTGTGTTTAAAATACTGATACGGTGCTGCAGGGTTCACTGTAGCTAACTGTAAATTCACCTCAAGCTATAGTGAACCCTGCAGCACCGTCATAGCATTTTAAACACAATTTTAGGCCCTGGGCAATGTCACCCCGCAGGGCCAAAGTAGCCCCAGATGACGGTACTGTGAGCTGGAATCACTGCATGGGGCATTGCAGGGGACCGGTAGGGTAGGGACTCCAGGGAGGAGTGGGGTGGAGCGTAACACTAAGTGCGA
>NW_026267138.1:1524762-1525754 GCF_000697945.3 Frankliniella occidentalis | reverse complement strand
CCGGACGATAAACTGCTGCCCCCCGTGCTGCCAGGGCCCGAGCATTGGAAGCTCGAGTTCGCACTCTTCGTGGACAACAAGGGGACGGAGAAGAACTTGATCAGACACGCCGTCGTCTTCCACATCGATCGCACCAAGGCGATCCTGGGCAAGGGCAGGGGGTGATCAAAAGGACATTAATTCTCTGAGGACCTGGTCCCGATGCATCAGCTTGACGCGTTTGTTGCGTGTGTCCGTCTACTGGTCTATGTGACTTGATTGTGTTTGCTCGATAGTTTACGTTAATAAAAATTTAATGATCGTTGCAGCCTCTGTGGCGGATGGTGTGCGCCTTTCGCTGTTCAAACAACAGCAATAATGTGTGCTTTGCGTGCCCATTCGCGTCACTCCCACGACACCATACCACCTACCAAACCCTATCGTATCCTGGCGCCGTAGGGGTCATGATGTACATAACCAGGTGGCTGATGAACCCCGCGCACTTCTGTAGTTAGACTGTACCGCACGCAGGAGTGCGGGCGGGCTTGCCTATCGCCCCTGTCCACGGCGCCTTACTGGCCGGGTGAGTAGGCAACCCGCCTGCACTCGTGCGTGCGGTACAGTCTAACTACAGAAGTGCGCGGAGTTAATCAGCCACCCAGTACTACGTGCCCTAGGGAGGGAGGGGGGTGTCAAATATCATGGGGTCATATGGACTCCAATGGTGTTCCTGGGACTCCACAATGTTTGCCCCCCCCTCCCCCCCTCCCCCCGATTATGTGTGCATCATGCACGACCCGGCACTCCTCATATCACCTTACACCCCATCCCGCTCGGATTCACGGTAAAGGTGGGCAGATAAGTCAGCATTGGTTGGAGGCCGGTTTCTAGAGGCGGGAGGAGGAGGGGGGGGCGAAGGGTCGAGACGAGACAGGTGAGGGGGGAGGCGGGCGGTGCCGCAAGCGGCGTAAGCAGCCAGACGGTCACGTGACCGGCGAGACTGTCGGCTGTCT
>NW_026267138.1:1521009-1523609 GCF_000697945.3 Frankliniella occidentalis | reverse complement strand
CTTATCATGTCACATCAATGTGACTTACTACAGAAGGTTTCAATACTTCTTATGCGGCGAAGTGGCACAAATAACGTATCACGAGGTGACTGTGACGTGTGACAGAATTGATGAGCTTTACGAAGTAGTCAGCGAAGAAACTGTCACGCTGATAAGATCACGACTTCGATCTTGCTTTCATCTCTCTATATCAATCTGTTTCTTATGTATGGAAATGGAACCACTCAGAGTGCCTCCTCCCCGTACACTCTGCAAGCAGAGTGTGAACGATCATCGATGACTGTCACCAGCAGCTGCTGAGTATTTAGAGATAGCCAGCTAACCTATAGAGAATATTTAGTGCTACGAATTTGCTTTCTAAAAATAAACATTTTCTTTTTTTTATTATTTCAATTATTGTTTGAAACAATATATTTTGTGAAACAGTTTTTTTAACAAGCTTAAAAGTTTCTGCTCTGAAAGAATCAGGTCTGAATGTTGTATAAATCACTAACTCGGAAAAGCGTTGTTTATACCTGAGGCAATTGTTTTTGTACAGAGAAAGCATCCAACTGTAGGCTAAGTTAGACTGAGCGGAGCTGACATCTTCTTCAATCTGTCAAAATATGTCTATGTTTTTCCTCCTCTTTCTGTCTTCTGTTATTAAAAATAAAACTTTGCCTGATAATCAGTACATCCTACCATGGAGAAAAATTTACTTCACTTTTTGCAAATAGTTACAATATGAATGTCCATTACATTAGTGCCAGTGTGTCCTGTGAGAATTAAATTCTTGCCTGCATTCAATTTAGAATAGAAAGTATTGGTGTCGCTGTCTTCTAAATATTTTATGTAGTCTTCATTGCCATCTAATTGTTCAGCATATCCAAAAGCTCCAGCAGCATTTGTAGGTCCATCAATGCCATCAGTACCCGCAGACAAGAGTGAGATTGAGAATTGATTCGCATATTCACATCCAGTTGATATTTTTTTAGATTCTTCTGCAAATCTGAGTGCAAGTTCTTGATTACGGCCACCTTTCCCAGTTCCTGTTACTCTCACAGTTGTTTCTCCTCCAGCAATAAGACAAATTCCTCTAGTATGGGAGCTGTTGCAAACAGTTTTCTCAATCTCATTTCTAGCTTCTATGGAGAGCAAATATGCTTCTTCCAATCCCTCAAATAAATTGCATTTGCTGGAGGCTAAAAATCTACATATCCTAGATGCCAATTGAGAGTAAAACACTGCTATTCTTGTGACATTACCCTGAATGCTTGGAGATAAAAAACACACAGAGTAGTTCAGGCTTATCAACTTATTCATGGCCGCTGTAATTGCCACCAAGTTATTGCCAATAAGAATATTGTTAACTTCTTTGTCCTTTAGATTAGAGTTTGCTCTTGAATAATTGGAACGAAGACAAACCTCAGCAGATTGAGGTATGGAATTTTGGAGCTGGAATTTGCAAATTATATCCCATGCAGCAGCAGGGTTGTCCTTATTAGGAGCAGTGGGACCACTTGCAATAAAATCAACTGGATCTCCAATCACATCAGACAGGATTAGTGAGATAATAGTTGCTGGTTGAGCTGCAGCAGCTAACTGGCCCCCTTTTACAGCAGACAAACTCTTCCGTACACAGTTTAATTGGAGGATGTCAGCCCCAGCATTTGCTAATTGTTTTATTACCTGCCCAGAAAAATTGTTTACAGAGTTCATTACTACTACATCTTTTTACATTAAAATTCTTGATAAAAGCATGGTCAAAGTAGCATACCTGCAATTTTTCCTCCAGTGTAAGAGGGTGAACTGGTAGTGAAAGTAATGCAGAGCCTCCACCCGAAATAAGTACAAGGAGAGTGTCATCCTCTTTCAGATCCTCTACAATTTTTAAAATCTTCCTTGTATTTTCTTCTGCCTCTTTATCTGATGACGGATTACAATTTAATTGATGTATTTCAAAGTTTAAAAATTTACTGTTTGATTCACTTTTAAGGCTACTTTACCTGGAAGATTGTTTGCTGCTCCCTCTAGTATCTCAACCTTGGTGTTTGAAGGTATTGAGTGCGCTTTTTTTGTACCTACGGGTACACTTATTACGCACTGCTTCATATAGTCGCCCAATTTTCTTTCCATTGTTAATGCCATTTCCAAAACTGCTTTGCCAAATCCAATTACATGGCATGGTTGCTTCAGCTGAAAGTCATTCCCTGTTGATGAAAGTAAAATGTGAAATAAGTAGAAAATAAAGTCGTACAACTAATATTCTTTTTAAAATTAAAATGGAATACCACCTTTTACAGTCAGAATACTTCCATTTATCTGTACAGAACTCTCTATTAAGTTTGCAGGCTTAACAGCCGACACAGCTGCCAAAAAAGCAGCTTTATTGTGCTCAAACATATCCTGATAGGTTAAGCAGTCCATTTTGTTTTTCTTCAGAGTAAAAAGAATTGGAGATGTACTAAAGTTGGGCTTTTTAAATGAGCTGCGTTGACGACAAAGCCATTGAGAAGGTAGTCTTATCATGTCACATCAATGTGACTTACTACAGCTAAGAAGGTTTCAATACTTCTTAACTAAGCGGCGGAGAGGCACCAACAACGTATCACGAGGTGACT
>NW_026267138.1:1511371-1516515 GCF_000697945.3 Frankliniella occidentalis | reverse complement strand
CGCAAGGCCCGTCCCGTACCCGTACCCTCCGTGGCCTGAATGTTGTGCATTTTGGACGCAAGTTACTTTATATAAATATGGCGAAATGTTGAAGAAGTGATCCGGCAAGTCCTCCAGCAGAGAACACAGAATCGTTGGGTTCCTTTCTTCGCAGCGAAGTCAGCGTACGTTCTGTGCCTTGGTCTATTCCAGAACCCCCCAAACTGCATACAGAGTTTAGAAAAAAGCCTACTTTGTTCAATTTCTTTACGATTCGAGTTTGTGTTTGTCGTTACAAAGTACGCGATAATTTTGTGCACTTTTTAAGCACACTCTACTTCGCCCTGCCCCCTTATTTTTGTCGTTAATGCAGTCTTAGCCGTGTTGTGCTTAACTTTTCGTCTGCACGACTGCATTATTATGGCGTTCCTGTCCATACTATGTATTCTTTTCTACTTACTTGGTCGTGTTTTTTTGTGATACGATTAAATGTGATATTAAACATTCTTTGGCGAAACAATCCGGATGTTGCACTCATGGTTAGTTTTTTTCGTAACTTTATTTATGTTTCTGTTTGCAGGTTAGGATTGTTTTCAACTGTCAAAACGAGCCCCATTCAAAATAATCATGAAAACCTAATACAGTTGCATTTGGCTAACGTGTGCCATTCATTCATTTAATCGGCACACAAATTAAAAGAACAGGATCATGGCTTGTATCAGAACCATAGCTATTTTGTTGATGCTTGTATTCTTTGCTCAAGGTAAGTTCTTTAAAAATTTCATTCATTAGTCCTACAGAATCAAGTTGTGCTCTCTATTTTCCATCTTGTGTTAAAAAGATTTTAAGTTCATTACATGATAAAATAACAACCATCGTAATGAAATTATCTTAAACAATTTGTGACAAATATTAGCATAGACTTTTGTTTCTATTCCCAGTTTGTGTGTTTTTATTTTTATTTATTGTGTGTTGTAATAATTTTGCAGAGACGTTTCTAGTTAACAATAGTGTTTCCTTATCTCCTAATGAGGTTATTTTAGTGTGGTCATTGAATGTTATTATTTTTATTTCTTTTGTTTTGCAAGGCTTTCATACTGCCAATGAGCAGAGGCAGCATATTTGTGCTTTCTATTCTGAGAAGAGCTTAGTCAACAGCAATGGCTTATCAAGTGATGATGCTGCAGAAGATTATGGCAGTAGAGAAATTGAGGTGAAGTGAATTATTTGTGATGTAAGACTTTCTTTAAGATTACTCTCAAGTATTGTTTCTGATTTTAATTTTCCGTTTTACAGGGGACAGCTGATCCACAACATGTAATGTGTCAAAGTTCATGTTATACGGTTTTCAATACTGATCCAGTTACCAATGGAACAAAAATAATTAAGCAAGGTTTGTTCAATATTTTGTCTTGGAACTCATTTAAGTATGACTCAATAACTTTTTGTTGTTTTCATGTCTTTCCTTAAAAACATTTAGGGTGCTGGGACCCTTCAGACAAACATGACTGTGCTGGTGCTGCGTGTGTATCAGAGAGAAACCACCATCATAAGAAATCAAATACTCGGTTTTGTTGTTGCCTTGGAGACCTGTGCAACACGAACATAACTGATTCTTTTTTGGATGACGATTCTGAGGAATCTGAAAATCTTCAAGATACACCTTTGAAAGCTGCTCATGAGTCTGGAAGAGCGAATTTGGTTCTGTGGATGAGTGTTCTGGTTACCTTTAGTGTGGGATCTTTAGTCCTCGTTGCCCTGTACTGCTTTTGGCATGGCGGGATGCATCGTCCTCAAAAACCTGAGCAAGACTCTTTAAAGCTCATGGAGAATGGACATGGACCTGGACAAGGATATGGGCAAATCATGGGCTCATACACTGGAGATAAGATAAAGTTCTTAAATGTTATAGGTATGTGTAATAAACATATAACAATTTTTTTAACGTTGAAAAATTTAAAATTTTCTAATTGTTGTTCTTTCTAGGCCAAGGTCGATATGGTTGTGTTTGGCGGGCAACGGTTGGTGAACATGAGGTGGCTGTAAAGGTGTTTCCTCCACATTATCGATCTTACTTTCTAAATGAAAAAGATATTTACTGCTTACCATTCATGTCCGAATGTCGATCTCTCCTTACCTATTATGGTAATTGTTACTATTTTTCCTACTTTTTTCAAATTGATTTGTGTTGAGTCTAACCAGCTACTTTAAATTTTTCCTTCACAACTATTCAGGTTGTGATGAAAGACCAAGTATGGATGGGAGCCCTGAGTATCTACTTGTTCTCTCACATTCTTCTAATGGCTGCCTGCAAGATTACTTGCGTTCCAACACAGTTGACTGGCCAACATTTTGCCGTATGGCTTTATCGATTGCTAAAGGGCTGGCACATCTTCACACTGACATGCGGAAAGGAGGTACTTTCCATTTTTTTCTTTTGATAGTATTGAATGTGGATTTTGTCTAATTAAGCTGAAGCTGAAGGCAAAGCCTCGTGTGCCTGTGCGCTTACAAAAGCATCTTTTTGTAAATATTTTTTTCTTGCAGACAAAGAGAAGCCATGTGTTAGCCATAGAGATTTGAACACCAGAAATATATTAGTGAACTCTGATCTTTCTTGCTCTCTATGTGATCTTGGATTTGCTATGAAGATTGTGGGTTCCAAGTATTATCAAAATGGGGAAGAACAACATGCAGAGACGAAATCTATTAATGATGTATGCCTATCCTTTCTTGTTTTATTTTTACCTGATAAAACTCTTTGCCAGTGTAACTGTATCAATATAATGCCTCTCTCCCATTCTACTTTTAATTTAGGTGGGAACTTTAAGGTATATGGCACCAGAGGTATTGGAGGGTGCTGTTAATTTAAGAGACTGTGAATCATCGCTCAAGCAGATTGATGTGTACGCCCTGGCTTTGGTTGTTTGGGAGCTAGCTTGCCGATGTTCTGATTTGTACCAAATGGGATCTGAAGCACCACCATACATGATGCCATTTGAATCTGAAATAGGTAGTTACATTTTGGTTTTGCCAGAGTCACAGATATTTCTTTCTTACTTAAATTTAATTTCAAAATAACATGTATATCTACTTGCCAATAAGAATCATTGAAGTAATGTTTAACTCTTTTCTCTAACAGGACATCATCCAACATTTGAGCAAATGCAGGTCTTAGTCGTGCGTCACAAAGCCAGGCCTCTATTTCCTGAAACATGGAAAGATTGGACCGCTGTAAGATTGATACGAGAGACAATGGAAGATTGTTGGGATCAGGATGCTGAGGCAAGATTGACAGCTCTATGTGTTGAAGAACGATTTCTCGAATTGCCAGCTCTATGGGATCGTCAACGATGTATGTTTATTTGTATTTATTCTGTTTGGTTATTCTACTGATCTCTAAATCTGCATGGAGAAATCAATCTGTAATTACTGTCTTCCAGCATGCTTGTTCACATCTGGTCTTAGTCCTACTCTGAACCCAACTCAAGGGATGCCTATCAACCGAGGTATAAACAATTCCATTACTAATAACACAAACAGCTCTGGCGATATGCTTAGATTTATTGTGGATACTACTGATGATACAGGTTAGCGCTCGGGCCTTCACTGGGGCCTTCGACTGCCTTTTGGGTCCCTTACTGTTATTTCTGGAGCAATATTCAAACTTCATATTTTTCAGGTGGCTCAAACCGGTCGACTTCTAAAGATACTCAAGAATCTACAGTATCAGAAGGAACTGTGGAAACATTATTAACACTCTCTCCCTCAGAACCTCCAGAGTACATGCTAAGTAAGTTTTTTTCAGCAGTTGCCTGTCAGTAATTAGCCAAAGAATTTGAATTAACATTAAGTTGTATTTTCCGGGTCCCAACTTTGTAGACAAAAATTGGCCCAAAGGACCTCTTCAGCCCTACCAAGGAAGAAATCCATGTATGGAACGTAATTTAATGCCCACAGCAGCATCAGAGGAGGAGTTGAGCCAACAAGAGAGTGTTCTGGTGGATCGTTCCTCGAAGCACACTCCTCAAGGACACTTTCGGTCTGGGAGCAGTTGCACTGATACTCAAGCACTAGTTCCCAATGATTTTCTCAATCATAACCAGCAGCAGCAGCAGCCACAGCATTCTCAGTTGAATACAAGCTCTAACTTGCGCCCTATCACACCTATTCCATATGTTCAGAATGTTGTTTACAACTCACGGCCAGTGAATGTTGATGAGACTTCCTCAAAAAACACAATTTTCTCATCGTGGACTGGTGGTATCCGCAAATGGTTTGAATCCAAGAAAAAAGGGCCCCATGGCTTGAAGGATGAATCTTGGAAGGGGAATAGCCAGGAAGGACCTGATGGGAGACTAAATCTTCTTCCTGGGAGAGAGACTCAAGTCCTGCTCAATAGACCTACTGGAGTAATAACCACATTCCTGGATGAAGATGGAAACAAGAATGAGCCTGAGACAAGCCAATCACCAGTCAATCCTGTTGCGGGCAGCCCAGCTCTGAGGCCAACTACTCTTTCTTTGTCACGTACTAAGGGACACTCTAGTGGGAGCATAAGCAAGAAAAGGCTTAGTGTTGAATGTCAAGATTTGTTTGCAAGCTCTTCAATGGATTGGAAGCTTAAAGATCCTACTTTGAGAGTTAAAACACCAGGGGATGTACCTGCTTCAGTGAGGAGAAACAGAGGCAGAGGTTTTGCCACAAGATTTTCACTGTATGATGATCGCATAATGGGTGGTGATCCGGCCCTTTCTAATTCCTCTCAGCGTTTAGATTTTAGTGAATTGGAAAAAGATGGTGTTTTAGAAGTATGCATACCTTCAATGTTTTCATCAGTACCATATCAAATTAACACAGTGTCAGAGGTAAAGGATTCATTATTCTGAGCCCTTCTAATAACTCTTTGTTACTTCGGAATCAGCAGTCCCTGTTCCCTGCCTTGATAATCATTTAGTTCAATAGATATCCTTAGTTTAGTAGCACCCTCTTATTTCATAAAGGATTGACGACTGTAAACTAGGAAGGTAAGTGCAATACAGTACCAGTTTCCTGTGCACACTTAGACTTGTAAATGTGTACAACTACGTAGTTATTTTTAGTGTAAGTGGAGTACATTAAGTGCAATACAAATTTGATACATCACTGTAAAACAATTTTTGTAT
>NW_026267138.1:1510702-1511321 GCF_000697945.3 Frankliniella occidentalis | reverse complement strand
GCGCCACGCTACGGCACTCAAGGTGGGCCGCCGTCTTCACACGGCTGCTTGGCGGGTTGGCCTAACCAGCGCGTAGCAGGCGCCAGCACAATAGCGATGCCTCGTGAGACGTCCATTGTTCGGACACCTCAATCGGGCGTTTTTGCGGCTGCTGCTAGATGGTGATTAGAGGTTGGAGATTACGAGCGCGTAGCCACGATTTGCTTCAAGGAGTCGCGCCGAACCATTTGCCTCTTACTTTCAGGAGGAACTATAAAAGTCCCTGTCCAGACGTCTGAAGTTTTGTAACGATCACGATGTTGGTGACGATTCTCCGCGGAGAGGAAGTTACAGGCTGCTGATCGCTAATCGTGTTTTGCAGAATTACGAGATTGTCTTCGATCGCGTCGAAGGGCACCAAGTTGACACTGACTACTTCGGTCCCAAGACGGGGATGTACGTGCGTCGCTTCAACAAGTCGATGTCCGTGCTGTTTGACTGTTTGGAAATCATCAAGCCCTTACCCAACGAAACCATTGTAAGCCGGTGCAGAAGAGGACTGGTGTCGTAGGGGAAGGGGACAAAGTGCAACATGTTGCCTACCTCTTCTCTTCTCAGCTAGGCAATTCTGAAAAAAAAA
>NW_026267138.1:1508339-1509676 GCF_000697945.3 Frankliniella occidentalis | reverse complement strand
TGTGTCAAAGTTCATGTTATACGGTTTTCAATACCCCGTGTTCGTTGAAATTGGAAGAATTTTTGGCTTTCCTTCATCTTGCCCAGTCGCTGTAAGTATCTCACACGGGCTATCATTGCTACTCGTTTGGAAGGCAGACCCCGGTCGGGTTTGCCCATACCGAATGTAAAGGCTAATACTCCCCAGTGTTTGCGGATTTGCATACCCAAGGGGCTATGGCGCCTTATGGGCAGATCGGGTAGGCCACCCCGCAACACTGTGGTGCTATTGGCTTTACAGACGTCGTCGTTGACCACAGCGCCTTTATGGCCTCGAGCGATGAGGCAACCCGCCCGCACTCCTGCATGCGGTGTAGTATAACTACAAAAAACGCCTGAGGTCAATCAGCTCTGTACACTGTGAAACGGGTGATGCGATGCGATGTGCGCTTGCCTGAGGTGCAGTTTTTAGTTTTTCGTTGAACCCTTTTCGAAACTGGAGTTAGCCTCTTATGGCCCCGTGCGGAGGTGCCCTCTACTAAACTCCAGTACCGGGTGTTTCATAAAAGACACATGTGCTGGCGGGTTTGCCTACCCAAGGCCCAAGGGGCTATGGCGCCTTACGGGCAGAGCGGGTAGTCAAACCCGCCCGCACCTGTGGCTTTTATGAAACACCCGGTACAGTGTAGGTGTAGGCCTCAGTAGGCAGACGGAGCACTCTGCCCGCACGTGCATCACCCACTCATTTAGGTCCGCCCCGCGGGGCAAAGTTCTTCCCCAGTATGTATATCCCTCTCCGTCTCCCCCGTGCACTCTGCAAGCAGAGTGTGAACGATCATCGATGGCTGTCATCAGCAAGAGCTGATTTCAGTCGGCCTCACGCTCAGGGAAGAAGACTTCGTCTCATCCTCGTGGTTTCATTGACTCTACAGTTGAGTAGAGAGAAGTGAAGACGTACTACAGAAATGATCCTGTGAAGTACAGTCTTAACTGTTGACCGTTTTCTCGGCGACCCAGGTCGGCGTAGGTTGGTTGTTCCCCGCGAGAGCCAATGCCCTCATAACACTACATAACTTCTACCACCCCGAGTTATCTGTTCGACTGGCGGGGAGGGTATAAGCTTTCTTGTACGGTGCTGTTAATCGCAGGTCACGTGGTCGGGGATCGCACTCGTGGCGCCATCTGTTGGCGGGCCGCCGAACGCGCGCCAAACTTTCGAACCTCCTCGCGCGCCCGTCCCCCGCCCGCACTGTCCAGCCGCTTCCTGCTCGTGGCTTTGGTCCAGTACAGCACCATGCGGGCCACCATCGGCGTCTTCCTCGTCGCCCTCTCCGCGCCTCTCCTCCAGGCCAGGGTGAG
>NW_026267138.1:1503326-1505358 GCF_000697945.3 Frankliniella occidentalis | reverse complement strand
TGATATATTATATAAAATGTATAAGTATGTACTGAATTTTACATTTGACATAATATGGTCGACTGAATATAATGACACAATTTGCAACTTATTTAGCTTTATCGCGTCTGTTTCTAAGCATTTTGTTTTGTTGTCGTTAGCTTATTCTCGACATTGATGGTGATTCTGCTAAGCACTGTTCTATTTGGTTGAATGTGAATAGATAAGGTGTTCTACTCTTGGTCTACTCTTGATTTTGATATCAGTATTTATGTCATTTAGTCTTAAGCTTGAGTTGCTTTGTTAAGGTTTATGCTTTCATTCAGTCAGAGCTCACCTAAACAAGAGTGATTATCAACTAGTATCCACAAAACGAGTATATTACTCATGTAATAGTATGTACTTTGCTTCATGACTTATCCTGTGATGTCAATGTGTGTACTCCCAATCACATCTCTTGTTATATCTGTCTATAAAACACTTTATAAGGAATTTTTACATTCCTGTTATTTAAGATTATAATTTGATTGCAGCTATAGTTACTTCCCTTTTTGTTTGCGCTTTTCTTTCTTATTTGGGGAGTTGAAATGAAAAAATGAAGTCATTATTAATTTAGACTTCTGTGATCAGAGAGGATGTGCCTTTGTTGATATGGAAGGAAGAATTGAACTTTTTGACTTGTTTCGCTGTTTAGTCTCTTTGATATTTTTGTGATATTTATCGTTTTAATTAAGAAAAGTCTTTTATCTACAGTTTGACAAAAATTGTGTGCAGTTCCAGCAAATAGGAATATAAAGCTTCCCACGGTAACAACAATAACTTTGTGCTCTCAAATCTGACCGACTGTTCTTGCCAATATTAGTTGAGCTCTAAAATATATGTAGGCACATAATATTGAATTTGTTTCCCAAATCAAGTAAATACCTAAAATGTCAAAATTACCTAAGATAAATTGCCTTTTAAAAAACAACTTATTCAGTCAAATTTGTGTTCAGCATTTTATGTACTATTTAAAAAGTAGCACTGTGTTTGCTTTGCTGTTTGAGTTCCTCTTACCTTAAGTTTTCTCAAATATATTTGTACTTATGTTTGTAGAGTTGTTTTGTTTGAAAGTCTAAGAGTAGTGATCTGATGTATATGGTACTTGCAGAAAGCTTAATGCAAGCTTCTTATCCCTGTAATGTATAGAACTATAGTTTGTTTCTCTACATGGGACTGATTGTCATAACAGTTTCACTACACCATTACCATCAAGGTAAAGAACTTTTAGTCAGGAGCTGAAAACATTCTGACAACTATTCTTAAGCTTTCATGTTAAAAAAATACAATCATCTGTGCTGTGATGCTCTGGCTTCTTAGTTTGCTATTGCCTCAATTATTGCCGTGGAATGTAAGTGTGTACTGTCGTGTTTTATTCATAATCCAGGATCCCATGTGAAAGAATTGAGGCAGCTTTTCTTACCTTATATGTATCTGAAGCTCTGCCATGTGTAGTCTGCAGTTTTTAAGGAATTATGTTTATTTAAATAAATGTTTAGCACTAGTTAAGAATTTTTTTAATAGTCTATAGATTAGTTAGCATATATTTTATTGTGATATTTCAGTGTTTTTTTTGTTTGTTTTTGTTTTCTTAAATCATTCACTCTCAAAGCTATTACTTTGCTAATATAAAAGTAACATCTATATATTTAATGGAATGATTATAAGTGTACTCAGCTTGCTTTAATTTGTAATCATAACAATTCTTGTTTGCCATTTCCAAATCATCGTTATGCAAATGCACATCAATGAATGTTTTATTACAAAGACATGCATATATTGAAAAATATAATGTGATATTGTAAACCAGATAATCATAGTCTCACTTTGTCCCCCTAATTTTGCCACACATTGTTGTACAGCCAGCCACAATAATACTATCAGGTGGCTGATTCACGCCGCGCACTTCTGTAGTTATGCTGTACCGCATGCACGAGTGCGGGCGGGTTGCCTACTCGTTCGGCTCGTAAGGCGCCGTGGACAGGGGCGATAGGCAATCCCGCCCGCACTCGTG
>NW_026267138.1:1500079-1502936 GCF_000697945.3 Frankliniella occidentalis | reverse complement strand
AGCCTAGGCGTGTCTTACACTAACATGCACAACAAAACTCAGTTACAACTCGTGTCTATCCAGAGCTGCGCACGCGATTTGGCTGCGAGGAAGGCACCTTCGTCCACCGTGTCGCCCCACGCCTCAACTCGGCAGGGTGCGGCCCGTCACACGACACCCGTGCGGGAACACAATCCCAGACCGTTTGGCGGGTGCGTCGGTCGGGCCTAGCCGGGCGGTATACTCCACGCGACCGAGTTCCCTTGTGGTTCCTCCTCGACAGTGTCGACAGTTTTCGGATGCCGTGGTTACTACCACTTTGTGCAGCCGGGTCGGGAGCCCTGCAGCGCGCTGCGCCTGCAGGACCAGAGCCTGATCGTATAAAAGAGCCCCCCTCTCCCCTCACCCTTTCCATTTGCACAGTTCACCTGCTCCCTCCGCGCGCTTCCCTCCTCCTCTTCCTCCCCCCTCCTCCCCCCACCTCCTGCTCCACGACGATGCGGACCACCAAACGACTCTTTGCTGCCGTCAAAAATCGAAATCGACATGGCCATGACTTTTCTGGCGCCCAAGTGGCCGACGTTTCCCTGCTGACGGGGCAGGATGTTGCGCCGAGGGTGCACCGGGGCCGGGCCGGGCCGGCCCGGGCCGGGACACAAAGTCCACAAAGTGCGCCGTGTGCTACATGATGGCCAGCGGCGGCGCGGCGCCACAGTTCTGAATGACCCCGTGACTTTCCCTGTCAAAGGGACGCGTTGAGCTGAACCGGCGGCGCCCTCGCCCTCTGCCCCGCGAGCCCCCGGAGGATCCTGATGAGGCCGGGCCAGCGCGGCGTGGCGCTCCGTGTGGGTGGCGGGCGAGGGGGGAAGGTCCGGGCCCCCCAGCCCGGCGGGCGAGCCCGTCCTCGACCGCCGCGGAAAGTGAAAATCCGCTCGTCCTGACGCACCATTTTGGGACGGCGCGACAACGGCGTTGCGTTGGTGGAAAAATGTGCGAGACTGGACCGGACGAGTTTCCCCGAGAAGCAGCAGCGGCTGCACTCGTCCCTCCCAGCAGCGTCTACCTCTCCCACTTACTTCTTGTTGGTTCGCACGGTGCGCACATTGCACACACTCACACACTCGTTTTTCGGGATGCGGGCGGAAAACCGGGGGGGGGTCGTCGTCGTCGGCGGCGGCGGCCCCATCGTCCTCTTCCGCGATCAGCAGGGAGGCGGGAGGAAACACCACCGTGTCGAGTGCGTGCCCTCATTCGGCTCATTTGTGAAACTGCAAAACTCGAATACCGCGCGTGCATTTTCTCCGCTGCTGTGCGAGAGAGAAAGAAGGGTGGGGTTACCTTGCCATGTGTCCTGACTCGGGCTCTGGTCCCGGGTCAGACTGTGTGGGACTTCTTTACTGGGAGGGAGTGGCTGATGGAGCGAGAGAGATGAGGGGGCCTTTCCGGCATCGGCCGGCGCTTTCTTTGCATTGTGATTAGCCCCCGTTTTCGGCTTTTGGCGTGTCTCAGCTCGGTCCCTGGCCTGGGACCGGGACCGGCCCGACGACCCGGGCTTACCTGATTATTATGCAGCAATTTCGGATGCCACAGACACGAGAAAAAAATGTGTCGAACCATGGGCTGCGGACATTTGGTAGTTAATACGTATATGGCGTTTGGAGTTTTGTTGTTCATAAGGAAGATGCTTTTTTGAAGACACCTTAATAATTGAATTCAAACAGGTAGATACAGGAATGCGCCTCTTTCAAGGTTCAGAATTATTGCATTTCGTTGAGGTGAACGCAGATGCATACGGAATGGCATTTTGACTGAGGCCTGGTTGAGTGACTGAGTACATGTCGTAATGGTGCCATCCGCCACACAGGACAGGACTCACATCCTGCGTTCCGTACCGTGCCTGCATTCCAGGCGACCCCTCCCCTCTCCCCTCACACGCACACGCATACACACACGCGCGCGCGCACACACACAGACAGACGTACGCGCCGAAGTCCTCTAATGAGTGAAAGCCCACGCACGCGCCTCTAGGCTCGGGCGCGACAAGGTGTCGAGTAGTGCTTGACGCTTCCAGTTCGCACATGCCAGCCAATTGCCTTTTTATTTAGACGGGCTACTGGCCTCTGTCTAGTTTGCAAGCGCGTCGCGTCACTCGCCGCCGGCGGGGTGTGGCCGACCGAGTCGAGCCCGCGAGCGGCTCCTGTACTCGACGCCACGGATGATTTGGATTTTATATTTTTAATGACCCAGACGTATGCCATGCTATTGTCGCTCTGGCACTAATGGCATGCACACTATGGCATCTACGTACCCGTAACTCACACACCTCCCCATACATCGCTTTAGAAACTCAAGTGTCGCACACAGGTTTAAGTACAGTACTGAAGTTTTATGTGTTATACCACGTGTGTTCTGCAGTTTAAAAGTTTAGGACCACGGTGTGTAATAAATCAACAATCGCACATGTAGCACACAAAGTGTATATAACTGCCTGCTCGTAGATTGATCTTGCACTTACTGTAATCCTGAACAACACCCCGATTTTCCCAGGTGACAAGTGCACACGAGTGTCGACCCGTCATTCCGCTTCCGTGTAGGCAGGGGGCCGCCCCGCGCCGATTGACTCATCGGTCCCAAACTTTCGCTCTGCATCGCCCGGCATCGCTCCGCATCCCCGCCTCCCTCCCCCAGAGCAGGACGCAGGCGTGCGGCGTTTTCTCCCCGTGAGCCTCGTCCCGAGCCACGCCCACGAACTTGTGTGTGGCGATGGCGACGGACTTATCCCGCCCGCCGCCTGACCTGGCCTCTGACCTCCCCACCCCACGCGGTGGAGTGGTGACAATTCCACAACTCTTATTCACGAGGAGAAACCGGGAATAGG
>NW_026267138.1:1487422-1491734 GCF_000697945.3 Frankliniella occidentalis | reverse complement strand
CCGCGCTTCTCTCCCGCGCCTCTCGGTGCAGAGCCGTCCTTCCACAGCCGTGGATCTGGTCACGTTGCCGCCACTTTCTTCCTTCTGTGTCCAGCCGGTAGCGGGTAGCGCCTCGATCCTTCTGCCCCACCCCGCCCCGCCCCGCCCCGATCTTCCGCTTCCTTTCCCTTTCCGCGTCAAAACGAGGCCATCTGCCGATTTATGAATTACCGGCACTCGTCCCGCGGGGGCGGGGCACAGTAGTGTGGTGCATTGTTGATCGCTCCACCGGACCGCACTCCGATGGGTGTTTGCACAGCGGCGGGCGTGACGCTGACGCGGGAGCGCTCCAGGATCAGGATGACGTGCACCGAGCGTGATCCGCCACGGCATAGAGTCACGGCGCGGCGCCGCCGTCCCGAACGATCCCGGTCGTCGCTCCATTCATCTTTCGGACCCCTCCCTCCCCCTCCTGTCTGAATCCACATTTTAGTTCCGTCGGGCGTAAAGTTGGGGAACTCTGGATCCGGGCTTACGTCGAGAAGGGACGTTGAACGATTTCTATTCGTTTCCTCTGCCCACAAAAATAATGCATATGAATGGCAATAAACATTGTTGGCACTTACCCCACAGGTCGTGGCAAGAAGAAGAAGAAGAAGATCCATAAGCTGATCGCACTCGTCAAGCTGGTGCTCCTGGTGCTCGTGGTTAAGCTCAAGCTCGCCTTCCTCATGATGGCCCTGCAGACGCTGTTCCAGTTCAAGATCATGGTCATGGTCTTCCTCATACTCATCACCAAGAAGATCGCCCTCTGGGCTCAGCTGAAGCACGCCAAGCTCGGCAACGACGAACAGAAGGTAAGGGACGCTGGTGACCTCCATGGTGACCTCCATGGTGACCACCGCAGGCAGCAGAAAAACCGGGCCGCGCAACGGCGAGTAATAAGTTAAACCGTCAATCAAAAACATATAACAAAAATATTTTTTTTCAAATGACAGTAAGTAGTAAGTCCTGAGGTACAAACTCCTTAAGTCTAGAGTAGTGACTATATAGCTCTCAAAACAGGTGATCGTTCAGCACCATGGGCACAGCAGCAGATCCCTCGGCATTGCCCCCGGACACGAGGTCCAAGAGCAGGTCCGTCAGTTCCAGCTGGAGCATGCGGCTGGCATGGGCATGGCGCAGCATGGTCTGAACTGAACTCTTGTCTCGTAGTGCTGCCCTCTGATTTTCGGGATCACCCAGAAAGTGCGTCCGTCAGTCGACTTCATTACGAACCTCGCAAGTTCGGCATCTGCGAGCTGTTATAGAGGAATATGTGAATCCACAGTCCGCATCGATCTCACGGTGCCAGCCGACACTGTCTGGTCATCGTCCGGACATGGTCGTTCACCGGCAATGCCTGGCCGATGTCATAGCGCCTTGTAGGTAGGCAACATCTTGCCTTCAGTGCATGCGTGCACTGCGGGGCGGCCTACCCGGAGTCTCGCAGGCGCTGAGCTGCCGAGCTGCAGTGATTTTCCCGAATGAAGCTGAGAAAAATGGATATACTTTCTGGAAGATCCCTTACCCCCGAGTGAGAGTGCAAGGTGCAGGCACCGGGGGCTGCGCTGCGCGCCTCCTGAGGGGCCTTGGGGGTAGGCAACCTCCCCGACACCAGTGCGGCGGTGCCGACCCACTGGTCTACCTCACGGGCTGCAGGCGCGCAGCCTACAGCGGAGTGGAGCCCTCTTACATAGTAGGCGACGGATTCTTGACCTTCCTCATTACTTCTATTTAGTTTTCAATCGACCGTACTATTATTTTGCCGGGGGTGTTCGTATGGTTCAGAGCTCGCGCATGATGTAAGCGTCGTTCGCAGATGCATGAGTATGAGTACCTTTACGTCCGCAGCATGACCTGTATGGATACCCAGGTTGTTTTCATCGGTTTGATCCATGCACTCCGGGTGGTAGATTTCGGTCCTCCTCTTCCCTTCTGCACGTAGATTGTTGTGAACCCGGAGCGAGCCCCTGCCTGCCTGTCATTCCCTCTGTTTGTGACGCACCCCTCTGTGTGCGGCAGGTCATCTACTACGAGCACGCCCAACACCAGCACCACTACGAGGAGCCACACAGCGGCTGGAGTGGCGGCCACGACGAGCACGCGGACACGGGCCACAGCAGCGGCGGCAGCGGCGGCTGGGGGCTGTGGGGCCGCAGCTACGAGACGGCGCAGCCGGGCGCGGCCGCGGCGGCCAGCGGCGCCGTGCAGAGCGGCGTGTACCGGGCTGCCGACGGCACCAGGATAGTGGTCCGCCAGCCGGACGCGCACGACCTCGCGTACACGGCGCAGCGGCCGTGACACGTACCCCATCGCGTGTAGAATAGAGTAAATTATTATCAACGCGATTATTGCTTACAACAGATCCGCGTGGGGTGTCGCGTAAAGAAAATTTGTGGTGACTTTCAAATAATTGGTTTTGTTCTGATTCAATCTCCGTCGGTGTCGTGTTGGAGTGGCCATAGTCAAAAACATTGTCACCATCGTGGACAGAAGAAAAGCTCTCACTGGGGCGTGGTCGATCTCATAAATGTGCCTCCCCCAGTGGATCTTTTCTTATCCATTCGAAGAAACATAAATTAGATTAATTTGCTCGAGTGAGCCATTAATAGTTATCTAATTATTTCTGCCTGACAGGTTTTCAGGTACATTATGCTCTACAGAACTTGTGACATTATTTATTTGGCATGATAAATATCAAAGAATCTGGTTGAGAAGACCATTTCTGTATATATTTTTTGTTGTATAGTAATTTATTGTTTCCTGTGTAAATGTGCATGACTAATTTATTTGTGTGTGAGAGTGTAACTTATTTAATAAAAATACATGAAATGAACAAAGATATTTTTTTAAAAAATTTGGTTTTGCTGTTTAGGGGGCTGCTGGCAGAGTCTGAAAAATGTGGCTGCTGAGCTGGGGGCTGGGACAACACAAATATACAACATAGATGTTTATTTTGAACTGCAATTTTATTGCTGTCATCTTTTAAAATATGGCTAAAGGAACACTACAAAAAATACAGACATTAATACAGCACTTCTGAATTTGAAAATGTTCCACACTGTACATAAAAAATTACGTACAGTATCACCACAGACTAGTTTTCAATCACACAATGATCTAGAGAAAGGACTTTATTTTAAAATGCTTTGATTCTGTTCATCCTCTGATAATTAATATCTTTGCCCAGCAAAGATATAAATATAGAATTTTAAGATTTGTACCATTATGGTAGAGATATAATAATGTAAAAATTCCATTTGAAACCTAGCAAGAAACAACCGAACTACCCATGATTGAGATTAGAAGTGTAATGAAGACATTACAAGGCATCTAAACTTCTACATCTTGATCATTATATTGTCACTACACATTTTTCATAAAAATAAGAACAAGGTGAATTGTGATAAATGTGATACATGGCAAAACAAATATTTACAAGCACACTAACATCAAAACTTCATTTGAAAAGAAAAATAATACTATGAGAAAAGTTATGTACACATTATACACAGGATGGGTTGCGGATCCCGGCACATTTTGTGTTTGTACTGTACTGCATGCAGAATGGATTGCCTACTCGTTTGGGGCCGTAAGGCGTCGCGCCATCCGAATAGGTGGGCAAATCTGCTCCTCCGCTTTGTCGTCTGATGCGGGACACTATGTGCACAAAATGTTCAGGGGTCCCAGGGGCCTGGGCCACCCTGTATACAGACATAAGTAGAAACATGCTAATGAAAATGACTAGATACAATGACTTTGAATCACATACTGTGCTATGTCAAAACTAGAGTTAAACCCAAATTTGTACTATTTGTGGACTAGAATTATAACAACAAGCTAAAAATTGTATTTTAAAAAAGGACGATCTGGAGACAGGACTATTTAGTCCCTTAATTGATTTACAAAAGGTCAAAAATGTTTACTCTGATATATCAAGAGCTGAGTTTGCAACAAGATTTGCATCAGTGTTTAAGCGTTCTTTTAATGCTGGTTTTTCAGATGTTGCTGCCTGCCAAACAATCTCTAGACTCTCTTCCGTTTTGCTGTTGGATAAAAAAAAAATCACTGTAATAGGGATGATTTTCCAAACACCTTTCAATACTTTGAAATGTTAGCTCACCACTTGTCTCGCTGTAAACGTGCAATGAACTGTTCTTTTTGCCGAAGAATTCCTCTAAGCTGTTGCACCTCTTGGTCCAAGAGCAGGTCCGTCAGTTCCAGCTGGAGCATGCGGCTGGCATGGGCATGGCGCAGCATGGTCTGAACTGAACTCTTGTCTCGTAGTGCT
>NW_026267138.1:1483476-1487372 GCF_000697945.3 Frankliniella occidentalis | reverse complement strand
GTGTGTGGCGGAGCTGCCTAACCAGAGGCTTCAGCTAGCTCCACGAAGCGGCCGGTCAGCTCCCGGTGGTGACCGCCTGGGAGATGAGCCGTCCCGTTGCACTCGGGTGCGTAGCGGGTTTGCCTACCTAGAGGTTTGGGCTCGGAGCATTCAACTAACTACCTCCCGGTCCCGGTGGCGAACGCCTGGGAGGTAGACCGTCCCGTTGCACTCGGGTGTGTGGCGGGGCTGCCCACCCAGAGGTTGGCAGGCGCTCTAGCCGAGTCGAGCGGCCGGCGCGTATGACAGTCACGGACACTTTGAAACCTCCGGAAGGCGGAATCTCTTGCCATGTCACCGCCTAAATTACTAGGGGGAAAAAACTTTACTGCCCTACTATCCACACGTCGCCTATTCATTGAGTAGACCGACCTCAACCGGCACACGGCGCCATGTATGTGCCATACAGCAAGTGAGTAGTAAGTGAGGCTTCAGCTTCGCTTTTCCCCCCTTTTTCATTCCCGAAGAAAGGCGTGCTCTGCGCCTTGCGGTGCCGCGCTTAGTTGGATGACGCTGCTGCTGCCCCGGCCTTACATTTCCTTGTTGTGTGTTTGGCCCCGACCTGTGTGTGGGGCGCGTTTTGAAAAGCAAAGGAAAGGGCCGGCAGAGACGCGCGTGAGTGTGCGTGTGTTCCCGTGACTTGGGCTGCAGGGGAAAGGGATTGGGTCCAGCTGGAGTGAGTGTGAGGTGCTGGAGGTGCTAGAAGGACATAGTCATGCTCGACAAAAGTCACACTCTTTCCTTCTAAAGCTTATTTTTCCCCCGTAAAAATATTAAATTTTGTGTACAGTGACAAAGTTTTACGTAGGCACAGGGTGGCAATGGTGGGCCATGCTTTGTTTGAAAACGCTAACCCTCGATATTATTGCTCTGGGGGACTCAAGAAGGCAAAATTTGCGCCGGAAGACCAAGGAGTATAACAGCGCGTCGTGGAGAGGTAAACAATTTCGACTATTTGAGTTGTACATATTCTTTCACGGTCATATTACAAAACTCTATGCAACATTCCAGCAGGAAATCGCCAGAAAGGGAGCGACTGTGGGAACAGTTGTCACACGGCTGCGGCCGGGACACACAGGCGGATGTTTGGCGCCTACCGGCAGGTAGGAGGGAAGTCCACACACCTGCCCCGCCCCGCCACTGCCCGCCACAACCCCCACTCCCACCGCGGAGGGGACCGGAGGGCGGAGGAGGGGAGGAGGGAGGGGAGAGGGGAGAGGAAGAAAGGTAGGAGAGGCGGCGGCCCAGCGCGCTGCTCTGTTCCTTCCCCCCATTTCTCCGGCGTCCGTCCGGCAGAAGGAATAAAAGCGAGCGGCTAAGGCCAAGGGCAGGGAATCGCTGCGCGCCGAGCGTCCGTGCCGTGCGTGCGTGTTGTGTGTGCGTGTGTGTCGTGCGAGGAGCGTGCCGTCGCACCGTCGCCACTGATCAAGCAACAAGTGTGAGTGTGTCTACAAGTGATTGGCTAATAATTGTGCTGGTGTGAGTGAGTGAGTGTGTGCGTGTGTTCCAAACGTCCACGCATCGTCATGCAGCCGTCTGGACATGAGTATGGATTAACCGCCTGGTAACGTATGGCCGCGTGCCTTTGGTGTTTGTGTTTGGCCGCTGATCGGCTCCCTGCGGGCGCGCCCTGCTGCTGCTCGCCTGCTCCTTCTGCTCCCGAGGCTTTCTCTCCCGCTCCGTACGTCTCAGTATATTTGTAGAACGAGTGCGGCATGGTTCCGTGAAAAGCGAAGCGCTGCTGCTGCTCCGGTCGACTAGTGTGCGGTGCGGCCGGGTGCGGCGCGTGTTTCCTTTCGTGCCTCTCGTTCGTTTCGCCCGCCGGCAGCCCGCGGTGGCGACGCGGACGCCGCTGGGAGGCCCGCTCCCCGCGCCCTGTTTGGAGCTGCTTAACGACAGACTGTCCCGTAAGAGGAACAATAACCTGGGCGTCCGGATCGTTCACAAAACGGCGCTGACGCGGGGTGTACTATTAGTAAGCAAAGAGGGCGCCCACGCCCACCCCTTCCTCCGCCCTCTGATAAAAGAGAACAACAAAAAACTCAGTAGAACCTGCGCTTCTTGCTTCGGAAATAATGCTGGGATGTAATGCAGTATTGGAAATTGGCAAAACTTTATCACTCACAAGCTGGCATTTGGACAGCTCGAAAAATACAGGTCGCGTAGTCGCAGGATGTGCTAATGGAGGGGGGGGGGACAGCACGGGGCCCTAATTTGCCTACTTTTGAGGCGTTTATGAGGACACCCAGTGCAGTATGACTACTGACCGGCAGTGGCAATACCACCACCCCCCCTCCCTGTTTTGAACTAACGACCTATGAGCAGAGGGCCACATGGCCCCTGTGACTTCTCCCCGATATTTTTGCACCTGTCATATTGCATGCTTGCTGTATGCTGTTGCCGTAGAACACAACCGTCGAAACGGACAACCGTGTGTCTGCGGATTGGCGCAATTGTTTTTTATAACTAAAATTTTGCATCAAAAAAGTTCTTTTCGAAATGTTGTAGCACATTTTCTCCTCATGCCTCCAGCTACCTAAGCCGGGCCAATAAGCCCAGCAAAGAGTACTTCGAATGCTGCATACCATCTGCCCTCTCTCTCTCTCTCTCTCTCTCTCTCCCTCGAGCAGTTAAGTGGGGGGCCCGGGGAGGGGGGGGGAGCTACGGGATGCAGGTGGAGCAGAGGACCGCCGAAAGACTACAGACGCGCTCCGGGTTAACCCAAATTCGGGTTCTCGGGTAAAAGACCCTCCTCATACTCCCGGCGTTGAGTCTCCTCAGTCAAGTGTGGCGGTCACGTCATTTACGTGCTTGTCGGCGGCCTCTCCGTAGCAGGGGCCGCAGACGGGCCCGCCAGGCCCAGCCCAGCCGAGTCCACGGGCTTTACACTGATAAATGTCAGCGAGAAGATCCGCGGTGAGCTTCGCCTGCTTCGCCTCATCCCGACCCGTGCAGCGAAAGTCTCGGCGGGATGGCGCAGGCTCTTGCCGGCCGCGAGGGGGGGCCTGAGGGGGACCTGAGGGGGACCAGAAGAGGGGACACTGGATCGGGATGCGCCAGGAGTTGTGTGGCGAGTTTCTAGTATAGACCCTGTGATGGGGGCTCTCGCGTCTGATATGATTTATACCCTTGTCTTTGGCTTTTTGAGAAATGTAAATTCCTTTCTTTCTGTTTTGTCTCTCTCAGCTTCCGCTGAGGGTTGCACGGTAAGCATGCTTTCAGCAACCGTTATATATTTTGGAGTTTTTTTTTATTGCGCTTTCCCGACACGAGTTCGCCGCCGCATGCGGAAAGAGGCACCCAAACAACCGCTAACGACCGAAGATGCTTCAGATCTGGTTCCCAACTGGCGGGCCGGGGCAGGGCGGGGCGCAACTGCCCTACTTCACTCGGGGGCCCGTTGGCCCAGGCACGGACAGCCGATCGTGATCCACGCCACAATCCTTATAAAATAAACGAAAGGGAGTTTTTTCGCTTCTTCCGAAAGTAATCTTATTCATTATCGTGGAAGCCGAACTTACAAAGTGCTTCAGATCAAATCGCGAAAAATGAACAGTCCAACAGTTGAGCCGAAATAGAAGTTCGCAAATCTCGCAAATCTCACAAATCTCACAAATCTCGCAAATTCTAGACGCTCTGTCTCGCGTGAGGCTGGGCGGGGCGTCATCGCGGGTAACAGGGGGCGCCACAATGCAATGAGGCTGGCGACGACCTCACGACCCCAACAACGCGCCGGCGGCCGCGGCGAGGTGCATGGTCAGCGGAGCGGGGAGGCCCGGCCCCGGCCGGGGCGGGGTGCGGCGGGTGCCGGCGAAGGCGCTGACCGGTCCGTATAACGAGGCCCGCCGCCCCACCCC
>NW_026267138.1:1476162-1477021 GCF_000697945.3 Frankliniella occidentalis | reverse complement strand
TGGTTTTTCAGATGTTGCTGCCTGCCAAACAATCTCTAGACTCTCTTCCGTTTTGCTGTTGGATTAAAAAAAAATCACTGTAATAGGGATGATTTCCCAAACACCTTTCAATACTTTGAAATGTTAGCTCACCACTTGTCTCGCTGTAAACGTGCAATGAACTGTTCTTTTTGCCGAAGAATTCCTCTAAGCTGTTGCACCTCTTGTTGGTATAAATGCTCTGTCCTGGCTACACCCTCTGCACGTTCCCTCATTATTTTTTCTACAGCACCAAGTTCTTCATATGCTCCTCGTTGCACAGTCTAAAAAATTTTATAATTTAAAAACACTTTTGGGCTGCAACTTGAAAGACACATACCAAAGAAAAACAAACTTACTTCCAGCTGGGCTTTGAGGGAGCCCACCCGAGTCACAAGAGTGCTCCCAAGCCTTGCTACTGAATGACTTTCTTCCTGTCTCTCTTGCAGTGCGCGTACTAACCTTTCCTGCTCAGTCACAAGTTCTTTTACCATGGTAAGCGACCTCTGAAGTTGCCTTTTGGCTGAGTCCCGTGATACATGAGCTGACACCAGACGAGCACATAAATCCTCATTTTTTTGCTGACAATGCCTACAAAAACAACAAAAATATCCTTTGTTTATTGACCGTTTAATCAGAAGGAGCAGGTAGAAAAATAAGTATAGGTACCTCAAAAGTTTCTCTAAGGCCCGATTACTGGCCTCCAATGAAGAGTGATTGGCAGTATGGGTCTCAAGGGCAGCTTCCAGACGAGGCTTGTCAGTTTCTAAAGCTGCAACTTTGCGAGCAAATCGCTCCCTTTCCTGTTCATACTGTGATTTAAGTTCTTCAAACAATCTGC
>NW_026267138.1:1473583-1476112 GCF_000697945.3 Frankliniella occidentalis | reverse complement strand
GGAATGACGTGTGTCTAGGAGGTAATCACCATGCGGAGCGCAACTGTTACGCCGCGTAATAGTCGTCCCGATCAGATCATCAGAATCATAAAGGCGTCCCTAATCTAATTTAATTTTCTCTCGGAGGCGGCTGCAGGGAGTTTATTGATTCGCAGTAAAGTATAGTGTGTCTGATGATTGGAGGCGGGCGAGGCGTAGACTCTCACTTCTTCGCGTTGGGGGAGGGGGACAGGGTCGCAGAGGGAGAGGGGGTCTCCTAACCTCCTCTTCACATGCATACCTAACATGCTAATCAACCGCTGGAGAACAACGGTAACCTCCCTCCCCCTTCCCCCTCTGTCTTTTCGACCAGACACACTCACACCCATCACTTTCCTCTCCGGTACCCACGCAATGAAGGGCAGGAGGTCATACTGCAGTTCGGCGAGGTGGCATTCCAGACTGACGATGTTTGGGCTGTCTTGGATGCAAGTCTGCAATTATTGTGAAAATATAGAATGTGTTTCCGTGGTTTTGAACATTGTGCTCTGCTCTGCAGGTCCACCATGCGCGCAGTCGCAGTGGCCGTGGTGGTCGCACTGGCGCTGTGCTCGGCGCAAGCCCGCGTAGTGTCCGGGACTGATGTGGACCCCGTCGAGAATGATGTCGTGCAGCAGCCCAGCAGCGGCCACGCCGACGTCCTGGCCAGGGCGACACCGTCGTCCTGGATGTCCATAGCGAGGTGCGCGGTGGCGCCCAGCCCCCTGGACTGCGTGGAGGCGCGCAGCCAGGTCGCCGTCGACGCCATGCTGGCGCACATGTCGGAGGCCCGCGCCGCCAAGGACGAAACTGCCCTCGAGCCCGAGGTCGTTGACAAGGTGTCCGAGCTGAGTGAGTTGCTGGTGGACGCGACGGCCAAGGTGATGGGACGCCGGCTTGGACTCAGCCAGGACGACGATGAGGCCGACAACCAGCTCGTCGAGGAAGGTAAGGACGCCCGTACGCCCGTGGGCGGGGAAAGCCCCGGGAACCCAATCGACGCGAATCAAGACATGTGGTTTGAACCACTGCCTACGGTGCATTCGCAGTGCCCTGCGTGAGCACAGCGAATTGTGTGAAGCGAAAATGGGGCTTTATGGCCCATACCCCATGGGAACAGAATGGGCTATCTACGTGGACTCAACGTGTACTACGTGGATACATACACGTAGATCTATCCCTTTAGCCTCAAGGTGGATTCAACGTAGAACTCAAGTGGACTGAACCATGGAGATTATTCACCGTGCAGTCCACGTCGATTTGTTACTTGCCACTCCCTCTCGATGATTATACATGTGATCCACGTAGACGTAAACTAGACGGTTTTTAGCGATGCGAAATATGTCGTTTCCACGTAGATGTATCGTTCTTTTCTCAATGTCTAATCGTCTACGTGATATGTACATAGATCAACGTATGATGTGACCTACATTGATGCGTCAACTTCACATCTCTTCGTCATTTTTGTTGATCTAGGAATGTAGGCGAAGAGAGGCTCTGTCGACATCGACGCAACGTTCACTAATCATTATGGTCTTGTAAATCTCTCATCAATATATACGTTTTCAAACATGGTCCTTTCGCATAGCATTCACATAGTGTTCTCATCAGGTTTGAAGCTGATGATGTCCAATAACTTGGTTCCTACTTTGGTCCAGACATTTTGCATTTTGCACTCGTCGAATCCATGTGGATGCAACGTGGTTGAGATAGACAGATCCTTCTGGATAGAGATAGGTTTCAGTCGGCTTCCTCGCTAAGTTGTCACGGTGGCGTCGTGGTTAGAGGCGTCAACTACGGAGCCGCAGGTCCCAGGTTCAACTCCCGGTAAGGTATCAATCGAGTTTTCATTAGAAGTTGTTGTAATGAAGTATTCAGAGGTCTCCTCAAACCAAAGAAGTGCAAACAAAATTAAATCCTTAAAAAAGTAAATAAAATTTTAACTGGCGCCATACTACTAAAATTATTTTTGCTGTTACGAGGATGCCAGGATCATTCTACGTCGAAACAGCGTGTAGGGGCGGACTGATCAATGTCGGTTCTACGTGAAATCTACTACCGTTTGGCACTGGATGATCGACTCGATCATCCACGTCGTGTCGACCACGTCCCAGCTATGTGGATTCGATATGGGTGTTCCCATGGGGATAGTGTTTTCTCTGGATGTTCCTCGAGCTCTGTGGGTTGCGGTGGGGCGGAGTGGGGTGTGGTGTGGCAGTAGTCCACTAGGTGCTCTGGAGCACCCAGCTGTACCCACCCAGACCGGCTCGGGGTCCGGTGAGAACACAAGGCGCATGCTAATTTCTTGGGTGCCTTGGTGACCCCCTACCCCTCCCCCCCTCTTCCCGCTCCTTATATGATGCGCGCAACCGGCGGTCAGCCAAACTTTTACTCTCACAAAGGTCAACTGTGTGGGGAGCGGGGCACGGGGGGAACGCAGCTTTCTCATATCGCCATCGTCCGCGTTGGCGGCGCTCATACAGCGCCTCTCGCAAGATATCGATCAGATAT
>NW_026267138.1:1461625-1467883 GCF_000697945.3 Frankliniella occidentalis | reverse complement strand
TCTGCAATAATAATAATAATAGTATGTATATTCACTACTATTATGAAATAAAGTACTGGGAAAAAGATAATTTATAATTTGAGATTTAACCTTTTGCATTCATTAACTGCAGAATTGTGAACAGAGAGGGGAATCAAGCGATCTGCCCCTTGCTGCAATCTCTCAAACTGTTCAGAGAGAACACTGTAACGCCCTCGTAAGGTCAGTAGTTCAGTATGGCATTCATTAAGCTTAGCTTCCAGTCCTCTAGCTCTTCCATCCAAAAGTGACACTGTATTCAACAATTATTTGATAATGTTGATTTCCACAAGTCTTAAATTTTAATTAAATTATGAAAGAAAAACAAATAATTATCACCTTCTTGCTGATGCTGGCGTTGTATTTCTTGAAGCCTTGACCTTTCAGACTCAAGATTTTGAAGAAGTGAATCACTTCTGGTTTGAGCTTCTTCCAGTTTCTCCTGTAGGTCTGACAGTTCTTCATTCTACAGTAACATAAATACAGTAATGCTCAGTACAAAATGCAATCAAATTTCAGGAATGAGATCAGTTTCTGAAAATAATACCTTAACTTGCGTAGAACTCTCCAGCCTTCTCTTTAATTCTCTAACTTCCTGCTTTGCACTCTGACATTGCTGAGTAGAAGTTGAAAGTTCACGATTGGACAATTCTAGGGCTGATTCTTTTTCCAAAATGGTTTCTTGATAAGCCTCCAGCAAAGGACCAAGCATATTTGATGCCATTGGAGTGGGTTTAACTTCAGTTTCAGATGCATCAAGCTTAGAAACAACATGTCCTGCTGCTTCATGCGCTTTCCGCAGAGCCCTAAGGCGATTTTGATACTTTTCAAGTTCTGCATTAAGCCTAGAAAATGTTAAGATTTTACCTATGATTGCACAGCAAAATTTAATGGTCAGTAAATTTTAAAACAGTCAGTAAACTTCAGTACCTATAGACAGTGCTCTTCAAAAGCAGAACATCTTCTTCAAGTTGGCTATTTTGCTTGCGTAAGGAACAAACTTCAGCATTTCCAGCTTGTTTCTCTTGAAGCTGACTGAGAGCATCGGCTAGGGCATCCTGAAGAGCATTACGCTCAGACTCAAGATGTTCGCATTTGATTTTCATGGATTGCAACTCAGCCCAGTGCTGCCTCAGTGCTGAGGTATCATCTGTAATAGCTAGTGATAAATTTTTTAATGTTACAAGACAGAGACAGAAGATTTAGTTATCATTTATTTAAAAAATACATGGCTTGATTTAATTATTATAAAACATCAGAAATGAATAACATAGTTACTTTGATGATATCCTGAATCAGTGGCAACACTTCTATCTGGTTGGGAGGCATGAGATGCATCTTGGATACTGACTTCATTTGAAGGCACAGTTTTGGACCACTTATTGTCCCTGAAAATAAATGCAACAATTCCATAAGATTTTTATCAATGAAAAAATCTGAAAGGTGGCAAAAAATACTTACTGTAAGTTTTTGTCAATGACATGTTCTGACTTAGCCCTGCGATGTCTGCAAGCATGCTTACAAGATTCACTTTTACTTCTGTTACTGTTTTTCTTCCTATGTGGTCTGCTGACTCTATTGCCATGGCTATGCTCTAGTACAGTATCAGTACTGCTACAACGCACATGTGACTATATGTTTTTAAAAACAAAACAAAGAAAACCAACACCATAAACTTTATTGTTAAAAATTAAATTAACTACATACGTCCTAACTTATAGAACTTTCACCGTACTTTGTTTGATTTCTTTGCATCTCTTGCTGATGGCCTAGCAATTGGTTTATAAAAAGCTTCTTTTTCTTGAGCTGTCATGGCTGGTCTGTAAAATGAATCAGAGCGTTCCACAGCCTCATCTTCCATGAGTGATGGCATGTGCATGTATCTTGGGGAGTCGCTTAGTTCATCGGATAGGAGTGATGAGTCAGGTGCAGACGGCACCGCAGCAAACACCAATAGAGGCACCAGAGCATTTCCAACATGTTCTGCAGAATGACAGAGATTATAACTAGAAGTTTCCCCAAATTTGAAGGAATTTTCATATAAGATTAATTAAATAAAAACAGTGTCTAAGTTTTACCAAGCATTCAGTTTGGTTTTTTAAAAAACATAAAAGAAATACATTCTGTATTTCCGAATGAATTCCAAGTTACTTTTGCAGATGCTGCAGACGTTCAAAGATGCAGCTTGAATTTTTGTTTACAACGTCTGGCTGCGGGATTTGTTGTTGTGTGACCGTCGTTAGCGGCCAGTGTTTTGGAAGAAAGTGTGTCATGAGCAGTTAAGGCAACCTCACAACACAAACAGTGAACAGAATACGAAGGTATCATTACACCAGATTGATGTATCTGTTTTTCAAAACTCATTTAAAATAAAATGCTGTTTAAAAACTGTAAGACAACAAAATCATCACCCCGATTTTTATGAAAGATTTTGAAATACTAAATGTTGGCTGGCAGCGTTGGCGTCAAATAACATGGCGACGTAAACATGCAAAACTTGGTTGACAGACAAACAGACGACATGCAAGCCTTGGGAAAGTCTAAAGAAAGAGAACTTTGATGAAAAGATATACACTGCCTGTACTTTACTTATCTTGATCTTGTGAGAGGTGCTCGTACCCGTTAGTCTGCCGTGTTCAATATACTGCGTCGCTTAAAGAGTCTGCTTCACCTCTTTAACCTAGATCAAATCACCCCCTTGCTCCTCTAAGAGCACTGGTAAATTTTATCACCTTTCTACCCCGTCAGATAACATTTACCACCCTCATCTGTGCTTTTCTTTAATTTACTTCTGATGTTATTCCTCAGAGGATGCCTCATCGTTGCTCTGTTCCTGGCTGTAATAGTACACACAGACAGGGCTTGAGCCTTCTGTGCTATCCTAAAGACCCAGAGAGAAGATCTGCATGGCTTCGTAGTTTGAGAAATAATGGAATGGAGCCAACAAATAATCAATTTGTTTGTGAGGTGAGAATGGTGTTTTGTTACAGCTATATTGTTGTCCTGTTTCTAGTTTTAACTGTGATTTTGTTTGCACAGCTTCACTTTGGTCCAGACCAATGGGAAAAAGTTCGGGTTGATGGTTCGAGGAAGCTGAAGTGGTCAGGAATACCCAACGTTCTAGACCCAGAAGGAATTAATGAAGCTCTGGACAGAGTAAGAGCTACACCAGGAAGATTTGTGCGGGGCCGAAATCGTCCAGTAATTAAAACCCAGTCCTCTTTGTTGCCCCCAAACCCCACTGACCCTGATTTTTCGCCCAAACTTATTAAACTGGACTTCCCTTTAGTAAAGGGAAGTCAAGCTTCTGAACCCTCGTCAATAGACTTACAGCCTCCATCAGCACATTCGGATTCTTCATCTGAAGAAAAAGCTGGAAGTCCAGATATTAGCTGTGATGAAAGAGATCCTCTAGCTCCAGACTTGAAAGCAAATAAGGTCGTCACTTTGTTTTCCCACCCACCTCGAAATCTCAATGACCCTGGTATGCACTCTGTGGTCATTGACTCTGTTAATCCTCTAAATCGGTTCAGTTCCTGTAGTGGTTCATTGCAATCAACTCCTTCCATGCCTTTTGAGGATCCAAATAGTTCTGCAAAATCTGAGCGACAGTCAACACTTCAATGTACCTTACCTCTTTCTGGTAAGGGCCACACAATAGTCGTGTCAATGCCAAAATCTCGTTTTCAAACCAGGCTCTCAGAAGATGTTGAAGATGTACAAAGTTTTCTTACTGGAAATGAACGGACTTATGAAGAAAGGCTTGTGGCTGCTTTATCAGAATTAGTGAAGAAGCACCAGCTGTTGGATAAGAAGATACAAGAGGTTGAGTCTCTATCCAAAGAACATCTTTCTTTGAAGAAACAATTAGAAGTTCATGAGACAGTCTTGTTAGAGAATTACAATTTAAAAGTGCAGCTGCAGAATTATGAGAAAAAGACAATTGTAGAAAATGTAGAATCTAGAAATGCGCTTTTGAAAACAAAAATAGATGGTGAAGGTTGGACATTCGATTCTAACAAAAATGAGGAGACCATATACTTACAATCTGAAAAGAATTTAAACTCCTTGAAGAGGGTAGTTGTTGTTACACCTAAAATTTTTAGGGATGGAAATTTGAATTCGTTTGCGTCGCTGGATGATCAGTTGTAACTTTTCTACTTCTCAGTGTTTAATACTTATGCTTTTCTTATTAGTTTTCTTCAACAGTATAAAACCAACTAATTTCTCATTGAGAATAATGTTTGTTTTTGTTTTACCTGTTTTAGCTGTTCAATATAGTTTTGAAAAATCATAGGTTGTGAATTTTCATGAACTTTTTTCTTCTACATTTTTATTGTCTATTTCAAATTTCTGATAATCTTATGATTGACCTATTTTTAGTTGTTATCTTGTACTAGCTATGTTAAAATAAATGAATGTTCTATACTAGCTTTGAATCATTATTTTAAAAACTTGGGATAAGTAATATTTCGATTTAGATGGTATCCAAAGACAATGACGATTTCTGTAAAATGCAACCTAGACTTCTGTTTTAAGTTAATGTTCATCGGAATCGTACAGCACGTATTGATAGTGCAAATGACGCAGTTTTAGCCTAAATTGCGACTGTTTCGTGATGAATTTAGCCATAGTTGACGCCCTCGAGACTTCTTCGTGCTCTGGTGCCTGGCGCGTGCTCGATCCTCGATCAAGCTTGCTCGATGCTGTGCCGTTGCAGTGCCTAGCGCGGCCGACCGGACCGAAAATGTCCAGTCCTTTAAATAGTCTTTTTATTGAAGTAGGCTGGCGTACTGTGCGGCGGGCGGGGCGGCCACACGGAGCACGGCGGCGGTGGTGCCAGCTGGTGTTCCTAGGCAGCCCCCCGACGGAGCCCCCACGGGACGACGCCCCTCATACAATCAGGTAGAAAAGACTTGTTTTCCCTCCCCCACGTGGCCCCTCGCAGGCAGAAAACAGGTTTCTATGATATTGTGCTTGATTTGTGCTTGATTTGTAAATTGGTTTTTCACCATCTCCAGCCTCCAGCCCCTGGCACAAAATCACAAAATATTGGATGGCCCACAATCTTTGATTTCTTTTGTCGTTGTTTTTAACACGTTGAGTACGGCGGGGGTAGGCAATCCCATGTAATTGGGACCCATGGATGGTGGTGTGGGTCACGCTGGAGGTCACGCCGCACCCACCACACCGTGTTGAACTTGTAAACAGTAATCTCGTGCCGCCTGTCTTCCTCGTCGTGTTCCCGACCCGAGCGGATGGATAGGCAACCCTTGCCCTCGCGTGCGGTACACATAGGACCCCTCTGCACACCACAAAAGAGGGGGTCTGACTTTGGGGCCCCGGCCCGGCCCCCAATCGCAAACAGAATCCGACGGCTGTGCCCAGCAGGGCCGTCAGGGGCCGTCAGGTGCTGCTGCTGCTGCTGCTGCTGCTGCTGCTGCTGCGGAGGCGGCCTCCCTTTGTTTCTCCATGCAGACCACGTGTTCCTGTCGGGGCCGGAGGGAACGTGCACCCTGGGCCGGTGGTTGGTGCGGCGGGGCGGGTGGAGGGGAGGAGGCTCCTCCACCTCCAAGACGCAAGTCGCACCCCTTCTCCCCCACCCCCTCCTAGCTCACAGTCCACCCAGGACAAGCTCGGCGGCGCGCCCGCTGGCGCCGGCGCCTCACACAGCAGCGCCCCCCCCCCTCTCTCTCTGTAGATGTGATGTACGTAATGTATGTAACACATGTTATGATGCATGTTATGGATGTGTCTCTTATGTGCCGGGTGTTTGAACAACCGATTTGTGCGTTTGCGTACGGGATCATCCGGAAAGTACGCCGTCGCGTCGCGGCGCGAGCCTGCCAAGTTCAGCCGTCGCAAGCTCTAGCGCCTGCTATGTAGGCAATACCTTGTGCGCAGTGCATGCGTGTACTGCGGCGTGGCCTACCCCGAGTCTCACAGGCGTCAAGCTCCCGTAATTTTCCGACCGGATCTGAAGTAAACGGATGTAGTCTCTGGACGATCCCTACACTGTAAAACCTAGATGGCAAACTCGCAAGTTTCTGGCATGTAGTGTGAAGACGTTAGTGTCTGCAAACACCGATGCCTTCTGTGTTGCACGTCCCTGTGCTGCTGGGTGGCCTACGCGTTCCGGCATGAATCCACCCCGTCTCGCGAACCCAAAAGGCAAACCCACAGCACTGCGATGCGTGCTCTGATACACCCGGCAGTTATGTGTATATGTCTGTCTGTGTT
>NW_026267138.1:1458794-1460479 GCF_000697945.3 Frankliniella occidentalis | reverse complement strand
GGTCCTTTAATTTCACGCCCCTCTTCTCTCGCCGCGAGTAGTGTCTCTCGTGCCATGCTGTGGTGAGCAAGCAAGCAAGCAGTCGCAAGGATCTCACCAAACAGAAGCGACGACATATTATGAATGTAAAGGCAACGGAAGTTGTTTTTAGACCCTCTCTCTCTCCCTCTCGGGTAAAAGTTTACAGTTACTTTAGCCCGCCCTTCTACTTAGGAAAGGCAATAAAGCTCTGCGATCTGGTTGTCTTGTGTCTTAAGTCCGTCCGTCCATCCGTCCGTGTCTGTCTGTCTGTCTGTCTGTCTGTCTGTCTGTCTGTCTGTCTGTCTGTCTGTCTGTCTGTCTGTCTGCCCGCCCGGGGAAGAATGGGGTGATGCCCCACCTTGGACCGTTTCAGAGCTAGAGATTGATTCCCCGACAAATTGTGTGGCCTGCAGTTGCACTTGTTTGTATGCACTATGGTGCACTATGGTAGTGCATGCATAGCGATCGCCGCAAAGCCAAACTCGTTTGTTGAACGACAGAGAAACAAAGTCGTGAGTTTTCGGGGAACACCCCCCGCCCCGCATCACCCCTCTCCCATGCTCATGCCGCCGCACGGCCCGCACGGTTCCACCTCGTAATTTCGCCATGATTTATCCTGCCCTGCCTGCCTGCTGGCTGTTGCCCGCCGCGCCGCGTAGCGCCCCCTGCGTGACCTAATTTATAAATGGGCGTGCCCCCCGCTCGTGCCCCGGTGGCGGCCGAGGCCCTCCGTGCGCCGGGGCTCTCCAGCTGATGGACCATCTCTCCCAAACAGTTAGTTGCTAACGCGTTTTTGTTTGAGGCGCAGGACTTTTCTGGATGGAGACCGCTCGCAGGGGTGTAGTACGGGCGGGTCGAGGCGTTCCCGACTAAGAACCAGTTCTATACACCAAGATAAGGGATCGTCCAGAAAGTAAGTCGGTTTCTCTCTCAGATTCATTCGCGGTTAATTTCGGGAGCTCGTCGCCTGCGAGACTCAGGGTAGGCCGACCCGCAGTAGACGCATGCACTGTATGAAAAACGTTGCCTACCCATCCGGCGCTTGCACTAAAAAACTTGCATTTGGCTGAACTTGACAGTTTCGTAACTGCAAATTAAGGCGTACTTTCTGGGTAGTCCCTGAATTAGAGAATATTACGCACACTTTTTCATGCATCATGTATCCACTATAAGCCTAACGTAACATATTTATATGCAATAAGTTTTGTACTTAAATATGGCTGCGTAATATTGTGCTAATGCACAGGGGTGTATAATGGGCGTATACTGTATACGACAGGGTGTATAATGTGACTACAAAGCGACCGGTTCGCAGATCCCGCGCTGCCCGTACGAGGCGAGTACGAGGTGATGTGATGTACGCCCGAGCGTCCCGAGGCGACCGGCCGCCACCGGGCCACCGGCCCTCTGCTGCTGCTCTTTATATATATTTTCCCGGCAGAATGTCGTCCAGGGCGGCCGAGGGCGGCGAAGTAACAAGCCCGCCTTGTTGAGAGTCAATGAGGAGGGGGGAGGTTTTGTCGTACGGGGGGAAAGAGAGAAGCCCGGGGAGAGGGAGAGGGGAGGATAGGGGAGATGGGTGGAGGCGAAGGGTGTCTTGTGCGGCGGACCTAGACCACACATAATGGAATCAGGCGCAAGAGGCCCTCTTTATTGACCCCTCC
>NW_026267138.1:1456248-1458744 GCF_000697945.3 Frankliniella occidentalis | reverse complement strand
GGACCTAGACCACACATAATGGAATCAGGCGCAAGAGGCCCTCTTTATTGACCCCTCCCTCTCCCTCCTGCCCCTCGCCCCGAGCGCGTATAGCGTGGCGCCTCGGGCGGAGTGGAGGCGTTTGTAGGGAAGGCCGCCCGAGGCAGCCGCCCACCCGGCTCAAGTCACGGCCAGAGGCGGCCGGGCGAGGAGTCTCCTCCGATATTGGCGACACGAACCCCGCGCGTCACCGCACCGCTCGCCTTGAAGCTGCAGCAGGCTGCACGCTGGGCGACCACGGCTTCTGTGGGGGACTAATTGTTCCGTCCGCCCGCCCACGCACCGCCCCACCCAGAACACACTGCTGAATGCTGCCGTGCCCCGCCTCCGCACCGTCCACCGCCTCCTCGCGGCTCGTTGCCTGGCTACGGACCCCTACCTGAATGCCGCCGCCGCCGCCCCCCGCCCCCGCTGGCTGCTCCCAGAGTGTATCCGTCCGCGCCGGGGTCCTACTGCCTGTCATGCGGAGGCCCCTTGCCCTTGCCCCCTCCTCCCCTCGGGCCCCTATAGCCCCGTGCAGTCGTGCACCTCACAAACACCGTACTTCAGGGCAGGCCTGCCGAGCGGGCGTGCCCACCTGCACGGCGACCTCCAGGCGTGCACCTCACAAACACTGTGTACCGCACGACTGGCGTGCCGGGCGGGCGTGCCCACCCGCACGGCGACCTCCAGGCGCGCGCCTCTGGCTCGAATCGGGCTGGAGCTGGAGCACGTCGTCCATTGGCTTCCCCGGCACTCACAACTCCATATAAACGGCGAGGTGCTCGGGGCAACGACAAAAGATGTGTTTCTCGGCGGCCCCCATTTCCGGAGGAGGTAGGAAATATCAACCGGAAAACGGACGCGGCAGAAACGTTTCGCGTTACGTCGTATCCACGCGTTATTTTGCGGTGTGTAGCACCACCATTGCAGTAATCTTTTGACGCCCCTGGAGATGGGAGACTTTGAAGAGCGCACTGGGGAGGGTCGCTAGCGGGAAGGAAAGGAGAGCGAGAGAGAGAGAAAGAAGGGAGGGGTTGGGGGTTGGGGGAGAAGAGCCGTGGGTGAAGGGAGGGGGGAGTTGAGTGACTTTTGCCCCCGAGCCCCGCCTCCCGCTCGCCTTCGTAAAATGTAATGTCACCTCCGCTCCGCAGACGGCTGGATTTTGTTGACGGGGGGCCTCTCTCTCTCTCTCTCTCTCTCTCTCTCTCTCTCTCTCTCTCTCTCTCTCTCTCTTGCGCCACGCCACGCCACGCTTGCTCTGCGTGAGACTTTGAGGCTTCCAGGCGCAGCGCGTCAGTGGAGCTGCTATGCCGCCGCGCGCCGAGTGCGCGGCAGCCTGTCGGGCAGCCCCCTCCTGCTCCCCCTTGCGCCCTTCGCATAGCCACACCTCCCCCCTCCCCCTTTCCCCCTGCCTCGCTCTCCCTGCCCACCCCGTACAGCTGTGATTTTGTTTGATCAAGTTGATCCCCCGGCGCAGCGAATTTAATATCGGACGTGCTTTGATCCCCCTGATCCCACTCATCTCAGCCTGCTCCCGCCGGTGCCGGTAGTCGTCCCCGGCCCCTGCGCGCTCGCCGCCCCGCGCGGCGCCGCCCGAGTACACTGCCGCGCGCACAAAAACGGGACAAATATAAAAGGGAACAGAGGGGAGACGGGGAGGGGGGCGGAGACTTGCCGCCCTTTTATGGGAATTATGAGCATCGTTATCGACGCGAGCGGTGGGCTTTATTGTGACTGTGTAGCGGCGGACGTACACATTGCCACTTTACTGCTGCGCCGCTTCTCGCCTCGAGTGTGGCCGTGATTTCACCCCCCTATAAGGGGCTTGGGCACGCCCCCGCCTCACCCCGCCCCACCACACCACGCCGAGCACCGCTCGGCCGCAGCACCACCAGCCACCCAGAGACAGAACCCATTTTCTTCCTACACCAATCGAGATATATCGTTTCCCGAATCGATATACTCCAGTCCAGTCCGGCCCCGGAGCGAGGGCGTCCGCCTGATTGCTCACTCTCTCCCTCACTCTCTCGCTCCCTCGTTCTCACGCTCTCTCGCGCCCTCTCTCGCTCTCCCCCCCCTCCCCCCAGCGACGTGGGCGTGCGCCGCCAACCGCTGTACGGGCCATTTGTCGTAGGTGTTGTCCCGAAGTGTCGTCCCGGCTGTCGCGCTGGGTGTTGTCCTAGACGTCGTGCTAGATGTCCTGGAGCCTGTCCTCGACGCGGCCCTGTCGCCCTTGACCCGAACCGCGAGCGCGTCGGCAAACTGTTGGCCGCACATCACCAGGCTGTCGTCCGTCCGCCCCCCGACAGTGTAAGCGGGGAGCCACTGCGGAGGGCCGCCGGGCCGGCGGGCAGCGCTCCTCAAAGGGAGGTTGCCTATCGGCTGGTGGTGCGGGTCGGCCCGGGGCCGCGAGGGCTGCGGGGGGCCGCGGGCGGGGTCGGGCGTCCCATGACGTCGCCCGCCGGAGGAGAGGGG
>NW_026267138.1:1454745-1455438 GCF_000697945.3 Frankliniella occidentalis | reverse complement strand
CCAAAGTTTGGCTTCGGAAAAGTAAGTGTATACAATCCTCTAAACCGTCCCGGTGTCGTTGTTTAGGTTAGTGTACGGACATATTGCATTGGTACCATTTTAACTCAGAGATAATGACTTAACTGTCGTAATAAACTTTGGTATAGGTGGTACCAAGGTACTAGATGCATAGGCCCGTTCTAAACTGCTTGAAATCTAACGACACGCATCCTAACCTAACCTCTGCTAGACTATCGCTTATCTTCTGCTTTGTTTCTGGACGGCTCTACGCCACGCCACCTGCTCAGTGCTACCTTCTTTTTGTTCCTCTTATCGGACAACTTCCTCAATGATACTCTTACAACACGACAAAAGAATACTGTAAATCTGGGCTGCTGGGAAACTGTAACCGGGACTCTGTATAGCGAGTGGAGCGCCTGCATGTCACACAAATGTTGCGTCGATGTCCATGGTTGCAGGGTTGCCATAGCTTTCCATTTCTCTGTGCCTGCAGCCTTAGAGCAGCTCAAACTTGTAAATTACTGTAGTTTAAATTGTAGAACAACGCTGGTCCGTGTCCCTGCAGTAGTTGGAAATGATGTCCCGACTGTTTCCAATTTCTAAACGATTTTGGAACAGTGTAGCCACAATCGTCTAGTCGGCGGCCAGTTCGTCTGCGCTGCGGCTGCAGGCCTGCACCTGCGCTCCGCCGCC
>NW_026267138.1:1448724-1449789 GCF_000697945.3 Frankliniella occidentalis | reverse complement strand
CCCCCCTCCCTCCTCCCCGCCTCGTCGTGGCGCCACTTTGGCGCGCGAAGTCTTGTTGTATCCACGGAGTGCATTTTAGGACGGAGAGTAGTACACCTCCGCGTACGCGCCCCGCAACGTTTCTTGAATTCCTGCAAGGCATAATGCTTTTTGAAGACGCTTTGAAAGTTTGTGAAAAGGATTCGGATTGAGATTCGAATGCTTTGTCAACTAGCGATGGCGAGTACACATGCATACTTTGCGAAGATATGCTTGACCTCGGCATGCTGCAAAATTACATTGCGATTCCAATGACAATGCTTTGCATTCTACAAAAAATTACTTTGCAAATGCTTAGTAGTGTTACAAAGCGTGCGTATATGCTTCTCGTAGGGAATTGACAGCGCGTACTAACAGAGCCTGCACGTCGATGGTTTTTCGAAGCAGCTGTTCTCTACGGATGTCAACTTAAAGCATAGAAATTGAACACTTTGGTGGAACACAGTGGAATAAAACCTTACTCAGTGAGGCGGGGGTGGAAAACGCGATGGCGGCGAGCTCGTATAATGGTAGGGAGAGGCGGCTCGCATCCTGCCGCCCGCTTGAGCTTGAGCCCCCAGCCTTGCGTCTGCAAAGAGTCAACACGCATGTGTGCGTGAGCCGCCGATCCGCTCGGGGGTCATGTTAAATTAAGTCGTGGCTTGCCGTAGAGGGGTGGGCGGGGGTGGGGGTGGGAGCAGTCATGAAATAATCATCCATTTACTAAACCAAGACTGGGGTAGAAATGCACAAGGCTGCTGAGCCCCGGGTGAACAGGCGCGATGCCAATGCCGCCGGCGTTGGGCTTATGTGTGAGGAAAATAGGTATTTTCGGTAGAACCCATTTAGCAATTCAGAAACCTCCCGAATTACATTTCATTTCGCGGCTACCGCCCCTCGTCCCGAATCCAGACTAGTGCGTTTCTAACCCCTGAAGAATACATCCTTTAACACCCCCCCCCTTTCCCCTCTTCACTCCCCTCGGTCAATATTTGCATTGGTGCGCGCTTGTGCGACTCGATCGCGTAGAAGTGGAACGTGCAGACA
>NW_026267138.1:1447860-1448674 GCF_000697945.3 Frankliniella occidentalis | reverse complement strand
TTTCCCCTCTTCACTCCCCTCGGTCAATATTTGCATTGGTGCGCGCTTGTGCGACTCGATCGCGTAGAAGTGGAACGTGCAGACAGAGGGACGAAGGGAAGAAAAGTCCGAGATGAAGTCCACAGAAACCGTTCGTGCCACCATAGTGGAAAGCCGTATAGGCATTATCACTTTCAGTGCGGCGTTCAAAAACGTCAACTTTTCCTAGATGCCGCTAGATGCCAAGGTTGTCATGCCGCACTGAAGTGTGCAGTAGTTTTGAATGCAAACAAAACTGTTTTTTTTATTTATTTTTTTATTAATCGTTTTTGTTTGCTTTTCCAGCAAAATTTGCTGATGTTAGCTACAATTTGCTTTATCGGAAAATATGCTTCTCTTCTCGATGAATTATTTCGCTGTCATTCTAAAGCATTAACTATTTTGCTTTAAATAGTTGTGAGGGAAAATTGCTGCTGGAACAGAATTTGTTGCCGCTAAAGCCAAAAATTTAACTAGGACATTAAACCGATACAAGAAGCAGGCCAGAGTATCAACAGACATATGTTTGATGCTTTGGTCTGCTTGTTCTTAATAATTTTACTCGGATGTTTCCCTTTTGTTCCTGTCGCTATCCTGGTTTATTGCGTCTGTCCCTTCCCCTGACGATGTGTCCTTCCCGATGATGTCCAATGCGACACGCTCGTTGTCCATACCAGAGAGGTATGTATAGGGTATTGGGCGACAGGGGGGACGACGCGACGACCATGGGCGCGCGGCGGCGCGCCTCAACCTCGCAGACGTGCTCCCGCATACATCAACTGGACTGGACGCCCCC
>NW_026267138.1:1445351-1447219 GCF_000697945.3 Frankliniella occidentalis | reverse complement strand
CATTCTGTTGACGGTGCGCTCTCACGGGGAGCCCCCCCGAGCTCACTGGTGCTCGAGAAGACGCCCCCTCCTTCTCTCTCCTCCTCCCTCCGCCACCCCCCTCTAATTCTGTTGCGCAACATTCGTAATGTTTGTTTTCTGTTGGCCTGCACCTGTTTCAAGTGGCGCCTACCGCTCCCCTCCCGTTTTCTCGCCGCGGGCTGCGTGCCTCGTGGCGTGGCGAGCGTAGCGTGTGGACCAGCAGATTCCATGCAGAGCCCTATGCATGCACTGCTCCGAAACCTCATCGGAAAACAAAAAAAAACGAAAGAAAACCGAAATTCTTTGGAATTACTATGTCGTGCTTCCATACTGTGCTCGGCTGTTCGCAGGAGCCTCGCCACCGCAGCAGCAGCCCCATCTTTTCAGATATCACAAAATGCTTTCATCCGGCGCCGTTGTGCCACGCTACTCACAGCGCCCCTCCCCTCCCTCCTCGATGTAGGGTGTGCGAAAAAGGAGGGGGGATTAGCTTGGATCTAGGTAAATTAGGTTATCTTCTCTTATCGCCACCTCGCCCTCTCCCCCTCTCCTCTTTCCCCCCTTGCCCACTTCCCCTTCAACCTTTATATCCTCTTCGAACGGGACTACTGCTTTCGGATCGAACCGATTTGCAGCCATTCTCTCTCGTCTTGGCCGGGGCGAGCAAGGCGAGTCCGAAGAATCTTCATCGGGAACGGAGGGTTGAGCAGAGCAGCAGTGTTCGAGGGTAAGAGAGGCCGGGGAGCGGGGGAGGGGGTAGGCGTTGTCTGGGATTGTTAGGGAAATGGGATGGCCCACCCAGGAGGAGGCAGGGCAGGGCCAGCCAGGACCCACACCATGAGGGGAAAGTTTTGCGTTCGGACTCGGTTCGGACGCAGCAAACGTCCTTGGTTTCTCCCCCCCGAGGTGCACTGCGAGGATACTGACGCAAGCACCCCCTTTCGAAATACACATGAAAAATCGTGACTCGCGGAGACGTATGGTTTTCTTTCTCCGTGTCAGAAGTATACGTTCGGTCAGAGGAGTCTTCCATTCCGCCCCCTAACCCTTTTGTTGCACACACACACACACACAGAGGCGCGCGCGGGCTCCTTCTTGAGGCTTGCCCTCCCCGTCCCCGTGGTCTGACTTAATTTTCGAAAATGGCCGCAGAGGAACGGGGGAGCATGAGGGCTGCCGGGCTATACGCGACGTCCGCGGGCTTGCGCAACTCAATTTTCGGAAGGCAAGGAGAAAGGACAGTTGGCAAAGTGAATTCTCGTAGCGTTTTCGGAAACAGGGGCGATTGGGTAGCTTGAGTGGCGCAGGGCTCCGAGGGACACCCGTGGGGGGCTGCATTAAGTGTGGGGTAGGTAGGGGTTGGGGGAGCTCCATTCAGGAGGATTTCGCACGTCGCACCAGCATCGCTCGTCCGCCCCGGGACCGGCGTGCTTGCTCTCTTAAAGAGGGGCGGGCTAGCTCGCACCACTGCTGCAGTAAATAGACGCCCTCGGGGGGGATGATCGCGTTTTCGCGTTTCGTGAGAACTAAAGGTCTCTCTCTCTCTCTCTCTCTCTCTCTCTCTCTCTCTCTCTCTCTCTTTCTCTGTTCTCTGTCTCTCTTGCCCTCTTCTGCGCGTCGGCCGCACCCCACAACGCGGGTCCAGAGTAATTAAAAGGAAAGGAAAAGAGAGCGTGCGTCTGTCTGTGTGTGTGTGTGTGTGTGTGTGTCAGAGAGAGAGGGAGAGAGAGAGAATAAATAGGGGGGGGGGGGGAGGTGGCCCAGCGTGGCGTCCTTACGCCTCTGATGTTTGCACCAGAATGAAAAAAGTCCCTCCCCCTCCCCCTCTCCACACACACATCGTAGCC
>NW_026267138.1:1439225-1440796 GCF_000697945.3 Frankliniella occidentalis | reverse complement strand
CGCACCCCTCCCTCGCAGGCGCTACAAGCAATGGTCGCTCGACTCTGATGTTCACAGAACCCGGTTGCCACGGGCAACATCATCATCATCGCTTTTCTGTTTTGCCTGCTGCTAGAATATGAGGGCAGTTCTGAAAAGAAAAATAATAACAAAAAATGGAATCTTTTGTACAGTAGGATGAGGTTAGGATAAGGTGTTCATATATTTGTATGTTATTATACAAGTAAGGAATGACAGTTCACAAGAACACACAAACTTGTAACCAAACATCTTAGCCTTCACATTTTCACTTTGGTTGTAGAGCAGGTAACTTGTCTGGTGGGAATTGCATCAATACAGTTCCCAACTGGTCCTTGGTTCGAACCCCTTCAGGGTACTTTAAGCCAACATTTATTTTGATGACGCCATCCCGTGTCCAAACTCTTTTCATGCCATATTTAGCCATTGCTTCTTTCATAACCTGTAGTCGACGCACTGTGAGGTCTTCACGAATCGTGATTTTTGTGTTTATGAGCTTCTTTTTGGCCCCAAAAATCTCACTTCGAGGGCCATAGCCAATGAACTTTACAATTATTGGTCTGTTTGGAGAGCCCCTTTTACCGACGCGATGGGATCGGTCTATGAAAGAGCCATCTATTTCCACTCCCATTTTCTGTGCAAGGTCTATTACAATGTCATCTGTGTTTTCATCTTCCTTCTCCTGCACACCGAATATACGAAGGTTATTTCGTCTTCCATACTGTTCGAGCTCGTCCAGCCGGGTTTCAACAAAATTCTCCAGCTTATCGATCTTGTCATCTTTGGCCTTTAATTCCTTCTTCAAATTCACAACTTCATCAGTTAGAGTCTTCAAGGACCCAGTAAGCGGTTTTAGTGCATCTTGTACTATTTTGGCTATTAGAGATTCCAGTTCACCTTTCTCCATCTCAGACACTTTTTCCGTCTGCTTCCTTGTTTTGGCAGACATATTGACGCACTGCACTGTAGCCAACCTACGTCACTGAGTTCGTCTTCGGGCACACTGAGCACTGGAAGCTTGGATGGGAGGGAGAACAGCTCACAAGATGGCGAGAACTTTGCGGGGATCGATTTAGGTTGGTAGCACCCCTCTGGAGCAGAAATGGCTGCCGACTAACCTCTTCGCCCACCGGCTATTTGATAGTCAATATTTCACAAACACAGCCACTTGATCACTTGCTAACAACACTTATCATAGTTCAAGGTACTATTCACCGTCCGAACACCTCACTTGGTTCCTCTGCTGCACAAACACCTTCGAAACAATCAGATTCCCATCTCACTCAGAATTCACGTCACTCCTCCATCTCCGCGGAGAGAGAGAGAGGGAGAGAGAGAGGGAGAGAGAGAGAGAGAGAGAGAAGAGGGGGGGGATGAGAGGCAGGGTTGATAGGGAGAGGCAGGAAGAGCGTGAGAGGCAGAGACAACTAGACGAGAGTGAGTGCTGGAGGCGGTCCGTCTGGAGCGCCTGGCGGGTAGGCCGGCCCGTCGCACGAGCGTGGTCGCGCAGTGCCTACCCTCCGGGCGGCCTGGCCGGGCCACGGCCCTCCCGC
>NW_026267138.1:1437568-1439175 GCF_000697945.3 Frankliniella occidentalis | reverse complement strand
GGGGGTGAGGTGGCCCAGCGTGGCGTCCTTACGCCTCTGATGTTTGCACCAGAATGAAAAAAGTCCCTCCCCCTCCCCCTCTCCACACACACATCGTAGCCACAGAATAACAACGCGCCTACTTTTCTCGCGCATCCTTCTGGAGAGAGAGAGAAAGAGAGAGAGAGAGAGAAAGAGAGAGAGAGAGAGAGAGAGAGAGAGAGAGAGAGAGAGAGAAGGAGGAAAGAAATTACGACTGTTGATTCGTTTGGAGCTCCGCGCATCTCGGCTCCACTGAAGACTTAGCCTCTACTGGAGGCTCTTATACTGGAGCAGGGCCCCGGGCGGCTGAGCTCAGCTCGGGCTCAGCGCGTCTCACAGCAGCGGCATCCTTCGGTCCCCGGTGGAGTTCTCACTTACCCCGTTTGTCGGCGCTGGCTCGCAGCGGCGCAGGTTTAGGCTCGGCTTTCGTCGGCGTCCTTGTCCAGCCCTCCCTCCCCCCTGTGGAGCGGCGGGCTCTGGTTGCGCTGATCATCCATCACAGTAGCATAGCGCTTGCTCTCCTTCGCCACCTCGGCGGGGGTGAAGTGCAAAAGACGGAGCACACATTTCACCCCTTTTCCAATGGAAATGCGAAGTAAAAGAAGGAAAAACGACGATATTATGTTTGATCAGTATGGTCCGTCGTACCAGAGACGGAGGGGAAGGGGAGGGGACCATACGCTTTCTTAAGTCACTGAAAACACAGGGTGTCTAGCAGTTATTCAACTTAAGTTGCACGACCCTTAAACCTGCGCGACTTAGTACTGAGTTAGGCTAAGTATGGGGCATGAAATATAGGGTATCTACAAAATAAAACACCGTACCTTGATGGGGGACTGGTGGTGATACCGTGGTGAGACCCTTGTCCTGTACAAGTGTCTACATGGTGCAAGGGTCTCACCGCGGTATCACCACAAGGTGCCTTAATAAGTCGCGGACAGGTTATTAGGGCGTGCAGTTGATTCGCACAGTTGCGGGACACATTGCAGCAGTGTACGGGAGCTCTCCGTCTCTCGCACGGCCCCCGCCTGCTCCGTGTGCCGGATTGATGACGGAACGCTGCCGCGGGGCGGTCGCGGGCGCAGCACGGGGGGCGCGCCAGAGTTCAAACCCGGCCCCGCGATCACTCATTTATCACCACTTCGGCGGAGAAAGGCGTGAGGGGGCTGGTGGTGGCGGGCCAGAGGGGGAGGAGGGGAGGGGTCTTGGGAGGGAGGAGAAGGGGAGCAGGAAGGAACGACGGCTGGTTACGGCCGGCAGATACGGCGGGGAGAAGTGAAAGCGGCCGCGCAGTGAAGGAAGGTGTGCGCGCGGCGCTCGTGGCAGGCGGCGAATAAAAGTTTGTGTGTGTCGGCTGGTGGAGGGGGAGGGAGAGAGAGAGAAAGAGATAGGTAGGGGGCAGAGCAAAAGAGAGAGAGGGAGTTAGGGAGGGGGCGTAGGTTTGATGACTGGCGGTCGTACGGCGTCCATAAATGGCGCCCGCGCTTGCTTGTGTGTGAGCCGAGTGAGAGAGAGAGAAAGAGAGAGAGAGAGAGAGAGAGAGAGAGAGAGAGTTTGATGACTGGCGGTCGTACGGCGTCCATAAA
>NW_026267138.1:1427412-1431856 GCF_000697945.3 Frankliniella occidentalis | reverse complement strand
CCCGCCGCCCCGCCCGCGCTGCAGCTCGCGGAAGACCTTGCCAGCGAGGCGGCGTGCTGCTGCTGCAGACCTTGCGCTCTGTCGCTCCCCCTCCTCCCCCCCCCTTCCCGCCTCCTCCTGGACCCCCTACGTTTCTTCCCGACGACTAGACGGATCTGTGGGGAGGAAGCAGGCTCGGCAGCGGGTTCCGGCCTCGGTATAGGAGGACCCGGCCGCGAGGACAGGATGGCCCTACTGATCAGGTTCGTCCATTAGACTTAGTGCTCGCTCGGAATGAGCCTGTGCAAACAGACTTGTGCGAGAGGGACCCCTCTCTCCTCGCCCCCTCTCCACCAACAGGGTGCCGCCCCCTCCCTCCACCCTCCCCGCCGGCGGACGGCCCTTGAATGAAACGTGACGCTCGTCTCCCCCGGCCCTCAGACCGGCACGAGTGCTATTCATTGTTTCTTGTCTGTCGGTCAACAATCAAAACCTTCATCATCTCTGCGTGCCCACCCCTCTGCCATGACGTACCCCTCAGAATCCCGGGGAGAACATAATATTGCGATGGAAAATAAACCAACGCACTCAGGTGCAGAAACAGATCACATCACATATTTTGTTCTTAAGCTTCAATACAGTTTTTATCGGTTTTTATACACGGGTCGTGTACGGGCCTCTAATGAACGACCACACGTTCCCACAATCCGGAATCAAAATAAATCTCCACAACTTTCTTATTCGCTGCACTCCTTTCACCCCCAGCTGGCCGAGGGGTTCCTCGGGTTCCTCGAACACGCACGCGCTGCCCCCGCGCTGCCCCCGCGCTGCCCCCGCGCCGCCCCCGCGCCGCCCCCGCGCCCGCGGCCCCATTCCATCAGGCGAGCTTTTACGCCCTGGGCCGGGGCGAGGTGGGGCGTGGCGGGGCGGGGGCCGCGGCGAGCGTGCCAGCAGGTTTGGAGCACAGGGGCGGGCTGCGGCCGCGTCAGAGAGAGCATGACATGGATGGAGTGGCGAACAGCCAGAACAATGAAGTGGGAGTGTTATATAGTCGGGTCCCGTTTCCAACCATTATGTCGACGTGCGAGCGGTTCGGGCGTTGTGTGTGTGTGTGTGAGTGCCCGCGTGCGTGCGTGCGAAAAAGAGAGAAAGGGAGCGGGAGGTAGAAGGGAGGGAGCGAGGAGTGGGACGGAGGAGGGCAGGATGCAGGAGAGCGAGGAACTCGGCCCAAGTAAGTTGGCAGGCCTGTGGCGGCGGTCAGTGTGCCGCGTGCCCTTTCATTCGTTTCCCGCGCCCTCGTCCTCCCTTCCAAGCTTCTCCTCTCCTTTTCTTACACCCCTCCTACCCCTTCCTCCCCTCTGTCCTGAACCACCGCGCCGTGCGCGCGCGTCAACTAACAACCTAACAGGCTGGTCAAACTCATTAGCGCGGAGGGTAGCGCGCAACTGTCAGAACGGCCAATTGTCAAGCCCCCCTGCTGCCCCCCTTCCCTTTCCTCTTGATTAGAACCAGTTTGCGGTGTTCCGCCCCGATCCGTCCAGGAGCGGCTGCAGTGTTTGCCGTGGCGCCGAGCGGTCCGTCTCTCCTGCTCGAGTGCCCCCTCCCCCCCTCCCCCTTCCTGGTCGGGCCCTATGCACTAGCCCCCCCCCCCCCTCCCTCCCCCGCCCCTTCCTGGGGGGAGCTGGGCAGCGGTCCAGACTCTGATTAGGGGGGCGTTTTCTGGCCTGTTACCAGTGCCGCCAACCGTGCGGAGCAGACTCGACTGCAACGCTGACGGACTTTTATTTTCCGCGTTTTGGTTCGACTGCGGGGCTGAAGGGGGATGGGATGGTGTGTTTTGAAGCCGAGGGACACGGGGGAGGGGGCGATTTTTTTTGCTCGTGGGGCTGGGGGGTTGGGAGTGGGGTAGGGAAGGACAGTCCTCTGTACAGCGGAGAAATTATCATTCCCAACGGCCCCTGTCCTGACGTTTTTATTCTTTCGTTTTTTTCCCGTCCCCACTCCCCTCCTCCCGTGTGCCTCTCCACGCACCCGCTGATCCGTCAGGCCGGGAGGGCCGCCAGGCTAATCACCGCTGGGGCACCGCAGGAGCCCGCCGGGCCGCCTGCTGCTGGGGCGCTGCTGGGGCGCATAGCGTTGGCACATGTCGAGCTCGGCTGGAGCACGGCTGAAGAGCGGCTGGAGCGCCTCTGGAGCACCTCTGGAGGTCCTCTCGAGCACCTCTGGAGCTCCTCTCGAGCACCTCTAAAGCACATTTGGAGGGCCTCCTCTGGAGCACCTCTATAGGGTGCGTCTGGAGTGCCTCTGGACCACAGCTGGAGCACCTTCTGGAGCGCCGCTCCGGAGCACACAGCCTGCTGGACACCCACTACAATTTGCTGAGCGTGCGTCAGAAAACACGCTTTAAAACATTGATTTTCCATTGACCCTCAGAACACTTCATTCACGGGAATCTCAGTTAGTTAAAGTGAGCGATTAGGGTCGAGTAATCGGCGGTCTTGTAGCCGGTGGTAGGTGCGGTGGTATGGTGAGCAGCTAATCGGGCGCATCGACACCTGCCTCGCTTCTCTCTCACACACTTTGTGCCAGAGAGCCCCCCTCGCGCTCCCTTTAAACCTGTTCGCCTCGGCCAGCGCCAGCGGAGTTTGTGCGGCCCTCAAACCGGAAGTACGCAGAATTAGCCGGAAGCAGTGCGCGCGCGATGTAATATCCGTTTTGTCGGACCGACCCGCGCCCGCCGCCGCCGCCGCCGCCGCCGTGGAGTTGGCGGAAGGATAAAAATATCCGGCGGGAGCCTGCTGATGCTGGGCTCTCGCCGCTCCCGCCCGGTCCCGACGCCCGCCGGGCTCGCAGTCAGCGAGATGTGAGATGTTACCATCGTTGTGCATGTTTAGAATTGTGTCTCGCGAAAGGTATTTTGGGTATCTAAGTAAGATGACTGAAGATATTTCGTTCCGATACTTCCAGATAGTATTGAGTCCAAAACAAGTACAGTACACAGGATCTGAGGTCCCGGGAGGAAGTCTGCGAGAGCCCAGAGCTTCCAGCTGGAGTTCCGGTAGGGAACACGTTTACTTTAATGATTCACATTTATTAGGCTAGGGCTAGGTGTTGGGCGACGAAAGGTATGACAAACTCAAACAGTGCAATGTGAAAAAGTTTCCGTTTTCCAACAGTGCACTCTGTTGTCAGGGCTTTGCCAAATCTCGGAAGCACTCCTTTCCGATTGCGAGGCAATGCTTTACAACTGCAACAACTGCAGAGTTAACGCTTCAGTTGGCTGCGCGAGAGCCCGCCCCGGCCGTCTGGTTTGCCGGCCGGTTTGGCGGAAGCCAAGCCAGCGACCGGGGCCGTCCTTCTGGGGGATGATGACGTCGCGACCGCAGTTTTTAATTTCCGAACGCAGCAGGGCGTCGCATCGGGCAAGTTAATTGGCTGAGCTCGAGCTCGGCGGGCGGCGGCCACGCTCCGCCACCCCCGAGCCTTTAAGGGACCCTCCCTCCCTCTCTCTCTGCTGTGGTTTTACTTTTCGCTTACTGGGCTTCCCCGGGCTGGCCGAGGCCGTGCGGCAGGGGCGGCCTTGGGGCTACTTGCGGCCCCCGCCTTGCTCGCCTTGCGGCCGACCGGTCCAGCACACCCCGAGTGGCCTTGCGGCCGGCGGCCTTGCCGGCGGGGCCCCGGGCTCGGCCCTGGCGTGGCGGCGGCCTCAACTTGCCCCGAACCTCTCCTCCCGGGACCCACTGCTACCTCTACCGCTGACCCTGCCCGGCGGGAACTGCTGCTCCGCGACTGCAGTTGCAACCCAACAGCTGTTCTTAGTTGTACTTTGTACACGAGTGCACTTTCAACTACACACATCACATCTAAATGTAAACTTGTATCGAAACAAAATTGTCGTTAGTTAAAGTCCAGAAGCTTCTTTCATTTTCACGAAAAAACATCCTTACGTTGACAAAAGGCAAATTTGCACTGGAAAAACAAAGGTGCTGTAAGTCGTGCCTTTCCTGGGACACAACCAAATTCCTGAGTTTAGCTCCCCTGGTAAAGGCACTAAAGGGCTCTTAACACGTTGAGTCCCAGGGGGGCATTAATGACGTGCATTGTGACCTTACGTGTGGTCACGTGGGACTGAACGTGTTAAGGTGCCTTCGGAGTCTTAGCGCTTGGCACTGTTTTTCCAGGGTATGGGTTTGAAAAAGTTATCATTCATCAGGAAAATCTCATCTCCACTAAAAATCACGACGATTTTTGCCGATAAGACCGGAAGACATTCCATTCTTTATTTTTTCTAAGGATATGTGAAAACTGCGCGGGCTGCTTGTCCATCCCCGCACCACCACGCCCCGTACGCCGCCGTTCTACCCCTTGGCTGCCTCGGCGTGCCTGCCGGCGAGGACGCCCCCTACAAAGGTTGCTTTGGACGCCTCGAGCCGGGCGGGGCGGGGCGTCGAGTCGCCTCCGTGTT
>NW_026267138.1:1420795-1425958 GCF_000697945.3 Frankliniella occidentalis | reverse complement strand
CCCCCTCCTCCCGTGTGCCTCTCCACGCACCCGCTGATCCGTCAGGACGGGAGGGCTGCCCGGCTAATCACCGCTGGGGCACCGCAGGAGCCCGCCGGGCCGCCTGCTGCTGGAGCGCTGCTGGGGCGCATAGCGTGGGCACATGTCGAGCTCGGCTGGAGCACGGCTGAAGAGCGGCTGGAGCGCCTCTGGAGCACCTCTGGAGCTCCTCTGGAGCTCCTCTCGAGCACCTCTAAAGCACATCTGGAGGGCCTCCTCTGGAGCACCTCTATAGGGTGCGTCTGGACTGCCTCTGCAAGAAACACAGCTGGAGCGCCTTCTGGAGCGCCGCTGGAGCACACAGCCTGCTGGACACCCACTACAATTTGCTGAACGTGCATCAGAAAACACGCTTTAAAACATTGATTTTCCAATAATAACCCTCAGAACACTGCATTCACGGGAATCTCAGTTAGTTAAAGTGAGCGATTAGGGTCGAGTAATCGGCGGTCTTGTAGCCGGTGGTAGGTGCGGTGGTATGGTGAGCAGCTAATCGGGCGCATCGACACCTGCCTCGCTTCTCTCTCACACACTTTGTGCCAGAGAGCCCCCCTCGCGCTCCCTTTAAACCTGTTCGCCTCGGCCAGCGCCAGCGGAGTTTGTGCGGCCCTCAAACCGGAAGTACGCAGAATTAGCCGGAAGCAGTGCGCGCGCGATGTAATATCCGTTTTGTCGGACCGACCCGCGCCCGCCGCCGCCGCCGCCGCCGCCGTGGAGTTGGCGGAAGGATAAAAATATCCGGGGGGAGCCTGCTGCTGCTGGGCTCTCGCCGCTCCCGCCCGGTCCCGACGCCCGCCGGGCTCGCAGTCAGCGAGATGTGAGATGTTACCATCGTTGTGCATGTTTAGAATTGTGTCTCGCGAAAGGTATTTTGGGTATCTAAGTAAGATGACTGAAGATATTTCGTTCCGATACTTCCAGATAGTATTGAGTCCAAAACAAGTACAGTACACAGGATCTGAGGTCCCGGGAGGAAGTCTGCGAGAGCCCAGAGCTTCCAGCTGGAGTTCCGGTAGGGAACACGTTTACTTTACTGATTCACATTTATTAGGCTAGGTGGTAGGCGACTATAGGTATGAAAAACTCCAACATGTGCACTGTGAAAAAGTTTGCCATTTTCCAACAGTGCACTCTGTTGTCAGGGCTTTGCCAAATCTCGGAAGCACTCCTTTCCGATTGCGAGGCAATGCTTTACAACTGCAACAACTGCAGAGTTAACGCTTCAGTTGGCTGCGCGAGAGCCCGCCCCGGCCGTCTGGTTCGCCGCGGCCGGTTTGGCGGAAGCCAAGCCAGCGACCGGGGCCGTCCTTCTGGGGGATGATGACGTCGCGACCGCAGTTTTTAATTTCCGAACGCAGCAGGGCGTCGCATCGGGCAAGTTAATTGGCTGAGCTCGAGCTCGGCGGGCGGCGGCCACGCTTCGCCACCCCCGAGCCTTTAAGGGACCCTCCCTCCCTCTCTCTCTGCTGTGGTTTTACTTTTCGCTTACTGGGCTTCCCCGGGCTGGCCGAGGCCGTGCGGCAGGGGCGGCCTTGGGGCTACTTGCGGCCCCCGCCTTGCTCGCCTTGCGGCCGACCGGTCCAGCACACCCCGAGTGGCCTTGCGGCCGGCGGCCTTGCCGGCGGGGCCCCGGGCTCGGCCCTGGCGTGGCGGCGGCCTCAACTTGCCCCGAACCTCTCCTCCCGGGACCCACTGCTACCTCTACCGCTGACCCTGCCCGGCGGGAACTGCTGCTCCGCGACTGCAGTTGCAACCCAACAGCTGTTCTTAGTTGTACTTTGTACACGAGTGCACTTTCAACTACACATCTAAATGCAAACTTGTATCGAAAAAAAAATTGTCGTTAGTTATAGTCCAGAAGCTTCTTTAATTTTCGCGAAAAATACATCCTTACGTTGACAAAAAGCAAATTTGCACTGGAAAAACAAAGTTTCTGTAAGTTGTGCCTTTCCTGGGACGCAACCAAATTCTGAGTTTAGCACCCCTGGTAAAGGCACTAAAGGGCTCTTAAGGTGTCTTTGGAGTCTTAGTGCTTGGCACTGTTTTTCCAGTGTGGGTTTGAAGAAGTTTTCACCAGAAAAATCTCATCTCCACTAAAAATCACGACGACTTTGGCCGACAAGAGCGGATAAGACATTCCATTCTTTATTTTTTCTAAGGATAGAGATGTGGAAACTGCGTGGGCTGCTCGTCCGTCCCCGCACCAACACGCGCGCGAGCCGCCGGTCTACCCTTGGCTGCCTTGGCGTGTGCCGGCGAGGACGCCCCCTACAAAGGTTGCTTTGGACGCCTCGAGCCGGGCGGGGCGGGGCGTCGAGTCGCCTCCGTGTTACACCACAGCTGCTGTGGGCGAGCCCCTGCCCCGCCCCGCCCAGCCCCGCCCCGGGGCCGTGAACAGAGCCGCCGGGGCTGTGGTGCCGATAACCGTGTACCTACGGAACGCCACCACCCCGGGCTCCTGTCTCGCAAATTTTACATGTAAACTCACTTCTCCGGCCGTTGGACCCTGACCTGACCGGTAAAGGGTGGAGGCCGGGCGAGGCACGGCGGAGGGCGATGGAGAGGAAGGCAGGGAAGCTATCCCTTTCCTTTATCTTTTCTTAGAGCCGGGTGGCTGTTTAGCCTCGCGCGCAACTCTGTACTGGTTATGATGTATACCGCATCCCTTTGTGAGGCTGGGTTGCCTGCTCGCTCGGCCCGTGCCCGTAAGGCGTCGCCATGGACAGGGGTGAGCAGCCCGCAGCCCACACTCGTGCGGGCGGTGCAGGAGTGTGACCACTAAAGTGCGTGGGGTTAATCAGCCACCTGCTGGTGTGTATATGCGCCGGCGCAACAACATGTACAAGACTCTTCAAGAATCGAATAAACGTAATTGTATTGACGCTTCTGAACAGTTTCGAACTTCAGAGATTGATGCAACCTTCGATATACCTGAAATCACCTCCCCCGAATGGACCGTATAGCTGTCTCTCTCGTACTCACGGACAGGCTCGCCCGATATCCGCGACGAGTCCGACCCGACCGGCCGGCCGCGGGAAACAAAGGCGGCCCGGGAAATAAATAATGAACAGCCGCGAGAGATGAATGGTTGTGGGTGCAGTACACAGCTCGGCAAACGCCTCGAGGCAGCGGGGGACGGACGGACGGACGGACGGACGGACCGACAGACAGACTGGCAGACAGACTGGCAGACAGACTGGCAGACGAATTAGTTTCTACGTGCTCCGAATCTGTCGTCTGCTTATGTCGGACAACCTCGGACAACTCTCTTGGCGGGTCTGATTCAGAGAAGACGCAGATGTGAGCGGGGTTTGGCGGCTATGGCCCCTTCCGGGTAGAGCGAGGAGTAGGCACCCCTGCGTCTTCCCTGAATCACGCGGTTTGCTTTGTGTATGGGGAACCAACGGAATAGTGACAGCGCCTGCACACTGCACAATTGAGGTGATGTGACCCACGGAATCTGAAATTGACGATGTTGCGTACCCGACGCCGCTGTCCCCGCGCCACCCATGTGACCCTACGCGCCAGCCTACCGACCCCCACCCCTTCCCCAGAGGCTACATTTACGGAAGATGTCTCCCTCCACCACCTTGCCATCGCCCGCGCGGCAAATGGCGTAAAAAAGACGACGGCAGAGGGGAAAAACATACGTTTTGTGTTGCGCGCCGCCTGCTCCGGCTCCGATCTCGATCCCCAGTTCGAGCATCGGTTCCACTCGGCTCTAACCCCCTTCGCCGGGCCCCGCTCGGCTCCGGTCCCCTTCTTCAAACCTGGGTTTAGTCAAGGGGTTCAGAGCCGCCCATGGATCTGTGTGTGGGTCCCTAACCGGCCCTCCCTCTGTCTCTGGCGCGCACAATCGCTGTGACAGCGAGGCGGCGGTGCCTGTGCAAGCGCGCCGGTGGGTGAGTTGTAGGGGCTGCCTCCTGCAGTATTGATGAGCAACCCCTCGGCACATAAAAGGTTGGACCTGTTAACAATTCACGGGGGCTGTGCGGGGCTGCGCAGTAAGCCAATCAGAATGTGTGTTCGTGTGGGAGAAAGAGAGGGAGTGCGGAGTGCGCGCGCGCGCGTGTGTTAGTTTGTGTGAGTGTGTACACTCACAGTTGCAACCTTACGATGCCATATGCCATCTCAGCTTGTTACTGACTTCCTGAATAGCAAAAATACCTGGGAAATGTCTATGTAATTTGTGATCTGTAGAAATTTTAAAGTAATATGCACTAACAAGTTTTATGTATTAGAAAGACATTTGATGATGTCTTTCTGCGCTAAGGAAGTGCAAAGAGCGTCGCCTTCTTGCAAACCGTCAGTAACGGGCCGAGAGTTGCCAAATAATTATTTGCAGTTGAGAAGCAGTCCTTTGTAGTTATAAAGAATGAGTTCGTAAAATTATTGCTCAAAAAATTACAACACCAGGTTATGAGCATTTTACAGTGTATATGGGAATGGGAGAATATCGTTGGTGGCTGTGGTTGAAAGATAAAGAAGAAAATGATAGTTTATGCACGGTGGCAGAACGAGGAAGGGAATGGGGTGTGGTTGAGAGGGTAGGGGGGGGGGTTGTTTTCTCGAATCTACTTCTGGGAAGGGTTGGATATTGCTAATGCATTTTACATCGATCTCTTCTTTTGATGCTGCCGGGAGCGGCGGGAGAGTGGTGGGGCCGGGAAGCTGCTCCGATACCATCCTGTGTACTTCGCACAGCCCCAAAGTCGCAAGAGTTTCGTATAAAAAGATCTCGTTAAGGGTCTAATACATCAATTCCATTACCGAGCGATGTAAGAGGCTGGGGCGGCTGCGGCGGGCACGGCACTCTGTTGCGACGGGGACAGGTCCTCGAGTCGAAACCTTAATGCCCTCAGGTGACGTAAGTCGCTCTCCAGCTAACTTTTTATGTGTCCCTAGAACGAACAACTTGTCCAAGTGTCCAAGCGACGGGCAGGCCCCCGCTGCCGGCAGCGTCCTGCAGACTGGTCTGCCTCCATCCTTTTCTTTCCTTTCTTCCTCACTCTATCTCTCTTTCTCTTCTCCTTCCCTCCAGCAGCAGCACAGCATCCGTGCTGTCTTGGGGCCAGGTGCTGGGTATGCGGCACAAGTTGGCCTCCCACTGCCCGCCCCCGACCC
>NW_026267138.1:1418284-1420110 GCF_000697945.3 Frankliniella occidentalis | reverse complement strand
AGAGAGAGAGAGAGAGAGAGAGAGAAGGAGGGAATGGGGCAGAGAGGTCGTCTTAGGCGTGCGTAAGCCAGCAGCTTCCAGGAATTTACCGGTGCCAGGCTGCCTGCCTCGGCGGCGGCTCTGTCCTGTCCCTCCCGGTGCCCTCCACGCTCCTCTGGCCCTGTCCCTTTTTGCCTCCTCCCCCCACCCCTTTCCCCCGGGCCTTCTGACGTTTGCTCACGTATGCCTTTGAGCCCGGGTGTAGCAGCGCCAGCCGAGGCGCCAGACCCACGCCCCGTTTACCCTGCACCTATTCCTTCTGTGTTTTACATGACTCTTTCGGCCGCCGCTACGACCAACATCCGTCCCTATCCGCCGCCTGTCTTGTGTCATCCTTGTTTCTCTCCTCAGCCTCTCTCCGCCCCTCCCGTCGTCCGCCCCGCCTCGCGCCTTGCCCGGCTCTCCTCTTTGCATATCGGATGAGTCCTCCACACAGCAGCATCATTCTGGCACGTTCACCGGGAATGGGATTTAAAAGACGCGGGCCGGGCCTCGGCGGGCCGTGCGGGAGCTGTGGCAGGAGGGAGCCTCATGAGGAGGCTGCGCAGCGCCGAGGTGCACGGAGTACGCACGCGTGCTCCCGCCCCACGTGGCTCCCCAAGGAGCGGGGGCCTAACCCCACCCCACCTCATCCTACCTCACCCTACCACGCCCCGCCGCAGCACACAGCACACGCGGTCGTATACGTAATGGGGTATGCCTAATGGGAAATAAATTCCAGTCCGCCCGCAGTGCAGGTCTGCTCGGCTCTGCTCGGCTGGGTCGGGCCGCCCCGCCGCGGCCCCCGCCATCTCCATCATCGCCGTCATCGTTGGTATCGTCACGGCGGCCCGTCACCACAATCGCCGTTACCCCATGACCGTTACCATCATCATGGTTACTATCACCACCGTCACCACCGTCACCGTCAATAGGAGCAGCACGACTATCGACAACACTACCACAACCAGCTCCTCCTTCATGACCATCACCCGAGCCATCACCACGACCCGTCACCATGAACGTCACCATAACCGTCACCATGACCGTCACCGTAACTCGACATGAAAACGACTGTCCACCAACATTATTTTCACCATCATGATCCCTCGCAAAATATACCAAAGAACACTTCAACACAGACTTACTGCTTCGGCAGGCATTGCCGATCAGATGGTGTCGGCGCGAGGTCGCGTGACGCCACGGCCGTGACGCACCGTGGCAGTGCGTGACGACAGCTCGTCGTGACGTCACGCGTGACTGGCACAGAGCCACGACGCCATGAGCCTGGTGCGCACGAGCGTGTATGAATGTGTGTGTGTGTGTTTGGGATTCTTTCATCGGACCGCTTTTGCCACCACGCCCCGCCACGCCCCGCCACGCTCCACCACGCTCCGCCACGCCCCAACACGCCCCAACCACACCCGACCTGGCCGTAAAGCTGCCCTAAACACATCTGTTGGTGGACCCTCGCAGGCAGGGCCGACGAACAAAGGACACACCCCGCGCTGTGCGCACCACGCTGGCGAACCCATTTCAGTAAAAGTAGTGGACTAACACCTTCCTTGCCTCCCCCGCCCCCTAGTACCCCGGTTCTCTCCCTCTTATTTCTATCACAGACACGCTCGCTCTCTATTTGATCACTATCTTCGCGGGCCGTCTTGTCCAGTTTGACGTGTGCCTCGGCGACGCGGTGGTGAACAGTGCAGGGGGAGGGATGGTGGAATGAGGTTGGAGAGGAAGGAACTCTCCTGGACGAGGGAAGGGACAAGGAAAAAAGGAGAGCTTGAGCGTTTGCGTGTGCATGC
>NW_026267138.1:1416753-1417541 GCF_000697945.3 Frankliniella occidentalis | reverse complement strand
GAGCAAGTTATAACTGCCCTCTTTATTTCCTACCCTCTTTGGCTAGCTTTAGGCATGATAGTAGGGTCCTTCCATCATGATTCAGGTAGGCTGTTTTTATTTCATGCCCCACAACCGGTCCTTCTAACAACAGTCCCCCCGAGGCCCTGTTGCTGCTGCAAGCCCCATGTTCCAAGTTCTGCTGGAGGTCCCTCTGCTCTGTAGGTCCCTGCTGGAGGTCCCTCTGCTCTGTAGGTCCCTGCTGCAGGTCCCCCTGCTGTAGGCCCCCTTGCTGCAGGTCCCCCGCCGCGGGGCACCTGCTGCGGCGCACCTGCGCGTGATGCACGGCCCGTCCGCCATCACATGTCACACATGCACGCCGCACATGTGTCGCCCACCATGTCCCACCACGTGCGCCACGCGCTTCACTCCATACCCTTCCTGATTTACAAAAACTCAAACGACCACACGTTTAGGAAATCGGCCATGCAAAACCACCGTGACTATTTAATTCTCTTTTTGGTTTCTGGTTTGCTTTTCAAAAATTGTCTACTTTAGTCCAAAACTTTCAATACGGAGCTCTACGCGCACTTGACTGGACAGGGTGACCTGCTGCTGCTCCACACACAACTACCTATCACCACGAACAAGCAGGCGGCACCGAATCATCCGGTGGTGTCCTTGGGAATGTATTCCACTCCCTATTTGAAAACTGGTCGTTACATTCGTTTTTGCCAGTGCAGTGCGGGCAGCGGGATAGTGAGTAGTAGACAGGCGCGGTGGTAACGGGGGTTGGCTAATCCAATACG
>NW_026267138.1:1415287-1416238 GCF_000697945.3 Frankliniella occidentalis | reverse complement strand
ATAGTTTTGTTCAATATTTGTTACGTCTTCTGTTGTATTGATGCACTTCGCTCAGCTACCCCGTGCATAATGTTAACGCACGGGGCCCTACGTTATTCGTTTTTGCCGCGCTTCGCTGGCGTCGCGACCGCAGCAGCAGCAGCGCGCAGTGCGGGCAGCGGGATAGCGAGTAGTAGACAGGCGCGGTCGGTAACGCGGGAGGGCTAATCCAATACGGCAGACGAGGGGGGGGGGGGGACTTCTCCATCACAGGCGTGAGTTACAGCGCTGGAGCCCCCCCTCCCCAAGCCCGCGGCATCCTCAAAATCATTAGTGAAAATGAATGGAAGCGCTCGGCCGCGCCCGCCAGTCCTGTCATAAACTTCTGCGGGACCATCTGTTTCTTTACCCGCGCCGGCGGCCGGAGGTGGGGGTTGGGGAGGGGACGTCAAGGTACGACACCAAGCACAACCAGACGGACAGCGAAGCAGCAGGGCTTTCGGCTTTCGCCGTGTCTGCTAGTTGAATTCTCGGACACCGACATGCATCTTATTTGTGAAATCACCCACATGTGTCGCCCACCATGTCCCACCACGTGCGCCACGCGCTTCACTCCACCCTGCTTCCTGATTTACAAAAACTCAAACGGCCACACGTTTAGGAAATCGGCCATGCAAAACCACCGTGACTATAATTCTCTTTTGGTATCTGGTTTGCTTTTCAAAAATTGTTTAATTTAGTCCAAATCTTTCAATACGGAGCTCTACACGCGCACTGGACTGGACAGGGTGACCTGCTGCTGCTCCACACACAACTACCCATCACCACGCGCAAGCAGGCGGCGCCGAATCATCGGTGTATCCTATTGAATGTATTCCACTCCCCATTTAAAAACTGGTCGTTATCGCTGAGCGAAGCTCAGTCCAAGTTGATGAGGGGTCAGGCGTTGTCTCGGTCGTGAGTCTGTCTGTC
>NW_026267138.1:1412103-1413872 GCF_000697945.3 Frankliniella occidentalis | reverse complement strand
TAAGCCTAAGCGTTTTCTAAGCCCCGCGGCGAAAAGGCGGAACACGTCGAGACCGTCGGCAAGAACGCGTAAACACGTGAGACCCGAGAAGGGAGGGGGGGGGAGGTGGGAAGAAAAGGGAAAAGGGAAGAGGTGGGGAGTGGGTGAGGGCTGCTCGCCCGATAACACCTGTTAATTAGAAAGCGGAAGTGGACCGTGGGCAGTAACCGACCCGGCCCGACCCGGCCCGACCCAGCCCGACCCGGGTAGGGTGTGGTTCCGCCGAGTTCCGCTCTCGGCGCCTCCCCCCGCGGGCCATTCTAATGGCGGCGATGAAGAGATAAGACACTCGGTTACCCAACGCCTCCCCGTGGCCCTGGGAGAGGCTAGGCCCCCGTTGCCATGGCGACGTTGTCGTCACCGAGTCACGTGACTCCGCTACATCAACACATCAACGACCCTGCCCGCCTGTGGGGCGGGGTGAGGAGGGGGATGAGGAGGGTGGTTGGGGCACGCCGGCGGCGGCGGGCCACCACTGGGTCAGAGGAACATGCTGCTGGGCGGCGGTCTCACCCCCGCCCCGCCCCCACACTGCCACGCCTCGCCCCGCCCCGCTCCACCTCGCACCGAGGTGTTTGAACCGCTCCTCCTAGATGGATGTCGGGATGTTGGACGTATTGTAGTGTAACGTGTCTGTCTGTTTTCGCGCCTTCGTGTACTAGTGTTGTGTGTAAGTGTTAGTGAAAGAGGGAGTTTCTTGGGAGCTCGGGTCTTGCCTTCCGATTCTTAGAACAGAACCGTCCATCAGTTGGCGAGCTGCTTTTATGGAATGCCAAAAGCTCTCGTGGAACCGGCGCTGGCATGAGCTGGGGCACAGACAGCAGTTCTTCTTGTGTAATTGAATCACTGCATTATAGTGTATTACAAAGTATATGTTTGGTTTGCAAGTCTTCCACTTTTTAAACAATATCATTGCCATTGCTTCGAATTAAGTGAAAGGTGCCGACTTCTTAAAGAGTAAGATTTGAAGGTCGGTCTTGGTGCCGTGGCGGACCGTATGCCGAGGATGCCATAAGCGTCGAGAACTTTTGTCGAAAGTGCCGAAAGAGAGACGACCTATTGATCCCTCTTGCGGCTGCTCAGAACCCATTTCCAGCCTCATCTTTCACTCCGCTGCATATGCGAGCACTGAGAAAAATTTTTCTTGCCGGGCACTAGACGGTTGTTTAGTGCGTCCTACTTTGTTCATGGCACAAAAAATTTAGTTCCCGCCACTAAAATTACTGTGCGTGGCAACAAAATTTTAAAGCTCGGCAACAAAACTTTGGTGCCCAGGCACAACTGTATTGTGCGTCAAAAACTTTCGGTCTCGGGACAAAATGTTTAGTGCTCAGGACCAACAATTTTTCTCAGTGTGGTGTGGGATGGTATCCTGGAACAAACCATTGAGAGAAATACGGTACGAGGGCGTTTACCTAGTGTGAAAGAAGGTTTGGTATAGAATTTGACGGTGCACTATAGCCATACGAGCAGCGGGTTTACTTCGCCTTATCTTGTTTTATCTACCTTCTTACCTTAAGGTGGATTCAGAGTTCACAAGATGCGAGCGTGATTTTCACGCCGCTAGCGTGAAAAGAGTTGTTTTGGTTAGCAGTTGACTTTATGCAACAGCCAATAACAGGCCGACGTGGGGCTATGCCATTATTTTCAGCTGAATCAGCTTCGGAGCTAGCGTGATTTTCACGCAAGCGTCTGCTAGCAGCGTGATTTTCACGCAAGTTCGAAGGGGC
>NW_026267138.1:1411137-1411459 GCF_000697945.3 Frankliniella occidentalis | reverse complement strand
AGAGAGGGGTTGATGGAGGGCGTCTTGAGAGCACCATCCTTCTACATCCCGTCGGAGAGAGATTTCTCATTTATTCCCGGGAGGATAGGGGGTTGGTGGTAATCCGACTTGGAATGCACAACAGCGGGGCCGCGGCGCTGCTCAGTGACCAGCCGGGTCCCTTCCCCCCTCCCCCTTTTCCTGCTGATGCCAATCTCGTGCCGCCGCTGCCGGCCGCTCCTGCCCCGGCCCGGCCCACACCAGCAGCACACCATCTGGCCTACGGAAAGAAAGAAAAGATAGAGGGAAAGATTTTAATATAATGATAGTGGTGGCGACTCTG
>NW_026267138.1:1408412-1411087 GCF_000697945.3 Frankliniella occidentalis | reverse complement strand
CTGGCCTACGGAAAGAAAGAAAAGATAGAGGGAAAGATTTTAATATAATGATAGTGGTGGCGACTCTGTGGCCGCGCGGCCGACGCGCTGCGGGAATGTGGTATTACGACGGACCCCCCCGGACCCCCCGACCATCTCCCCCTGTGTTGTGGTGCGGCGGGGGGCGGGGCGTAGAGGGCGTAGGCCAGCGAGGCTGCGGGAGCCCAGAGCAGCCGCATAGCTCCCCTGAAACAAAAGGCCCGGTGGTGGACAGAGGCGGGACGGGGAGGGAGAAGGGGGGGGGGGTAGAAATCCTTTTGAGATGGTAAAATTAAATTAACGTGTTGACGTGCATGTTGATGATGATGAATTCTACGGCGCGGCGGCGCGGCCTCCCGTTCTCCATTTCAGCGGCGAGGGGCCGTTTTATTTTACGATTGCCGGGTCAAGCAGCGGCAGTAACGCCCCGAGAGAGAGGGACGTAGAGGGGCAAGGGGGATGAGGGAAAAGAGAGATGGGGCCCGGAGCGCTTTGTTTAGTCGACGACGCGAAGGGGGAGCTCCGAGACACACTCCGCGCGCCGAGAGAAGGGACCGCGGCGGGGTACGGGAAATCCAAACTAAATTAGGATGTGAAAGACTCCTCCCTTTTCCACCGTGTGTATTATTTTCTCAAACGTATACCTCTGCAATTCCTACTGATTCTAGTGTTTCCCTTTTCCGTCGGTCGCCTTTTCCTCCCCGCGGCTCGTTGTTCGGCCGCGTCACGCGCGTGCGAGCGAGACGGAGCCAGTCACGGCATTCTAAATCACGCGAGGCTTTATGGTGAGCTAGAGAGAGAGAGAGGGAGAGAGGGCGGAGTATGTTTAGCATAAAGAGCAAAAGAGTCGGACAAACTCTCCTCGTAATATCGACCCCTCTAGCGCCCCCGTGCGCTCTGTGGAACCCCTCCGGTGAGTGAGGCGTACACCGTGAGGAGCGCGAGGCGTCGAGTGCCGACCACATTTCCTCGTCGATGCGGTTCCTTTCTGCGTTCTTTTTATTTTTTAGGTTAAAAGCCGAATGAAGGACAATGAGTTGAGAGGTTGCCAGCAGGGGCAAGGGATGGAGCATTGCGCAGGCGGAGGGATTGGCGTTGTTGTTGATGTGGTCGTTACTGTTGTTGTTGTTGTCGTCGTCAGTCGTGCTTGTCATGGTTTGGTATTCAAGACGCAAGGGTGTCGAGGCAAGAGAAGAAGGAGGGAAAGGAGCGGGGAAGAGGGGCCCCGCAAAGGGGCTGATCCGATGCTTTGCTTTGGGCCCCCCCGGATCAGGGAGGCATGCCTCAGATTGACATTGACCAACGAACCAAGGAGGATGTGCTGCAAGGACGAGTAGAGGCCCGGGAGAGGAAGAGGGAGAGGGGGGGAGGGAGGATGCTGTCTGGCAGTGATAAATGGCGGTCGAAATTTGATCGTCCGGAAGTGTGTTCATGAGGCTGGCGGGCACGCCGCACGCAGAGACCACTTCGACAGCTTACACTCGGAAATTACCAAGAATGTATCATAATAGTAAAAATAATATTTACTAACAGATTAACGGTGCCAGAAAATTTCATATTTCAAATTTTACGGAGACGTTTACGGACGTTCCTCCTATCGCACATAATTCATCACGCTTAAAACTTCCACATATCGAGATTCCTGCTCAGATCCCGGTCCTACGTTCGCGTACAATAATAGCCATGGCGTACTCCAGAAAAATCCAAAAATAGGTCTTAAAAGTCAAGGAATCCTGTATTCGATGTGGTGAAAGCATATAAAAGACTACTGTATGCAGTAAGTTTGCGGAACTCTATATATTTCAATAGAAGGAATTTTTTTTTTTGCAGTGGTACGGGTCTTTAAAGATCACAACGATATGTACTTGCTTTCAGTAGAGTCGCTCCACCGTGCGTGCTTTGAGTTTAGGCACGCGCGACTTGCCGGGTTTTTGACCCAAGATTAAACGCTCTATTGTGTATGCATTTTGAGCACCATAGGGCCACCAGTGTTTTGGAAGTGGAGCGCTCCTATTATTGCCCGGCTGGCTGTACCTGCGACCGCCGCCGCTGCCACCGCTGCCGCCGCACAGTCCTAATGGCGGGGCCATGTGCCGCGGCCTACACAGCAAATAATTCATCTTCATCACACCGGTGTCGTCCATTCTGATGGGCGTGAAAAATTTAGGCCGTGGGCGTGGCGGCGCGCGGGTTCGCGGGGGCCATCGCTGAGCAGGGGGAAGGGGCGGCGGGGGAAAGGGACAAGCGCAAAGGGGGTAAATTAATTACCGTTATCAAGTAACGGTCGAGTTATCGTCGTTCGAGTTATTACTTTAAGTAGCGCTGTGTGACGCGGCGCCGCCACCCGCCGGGTAGCTATATATAGTATGTACCACCACCATTTATTATTAAAGTTTCATGCCGCCTCTTAGGCTCGCACAGCTCGCTCAGTCGCTGCCGCCGCAGAGCCCCCCGATGGATTTTGGTGCGTGTTCGATTTGAATAGCCCGCCGCAGCAGCCAGCATGAACGCGCCCTTGCATTCGCTCTGGATGGCGTGAGGAGGAGGGTGAGGGGGCGAGGGGGAGCGACGCAGGGTCTGTTGATCAGTTAAGTGTATCATACATCTGGCCGCAAGTGAGGCGCGTCGGAAGGGATGTGTGTGTGTGTGAGAGAGAG
>NW_026267138.1:1402165-1407605 GCF_000697945.3 Frankliniella occidentalis | reverse complement strand
CCCCTCGCTGCACGGGGCTAATGGTGATTCTGTCCGACGAGCAGCAGGGTGCGTTCCTGACCGAGCTGATGAAGATGCGGCCTCAGGATTCCACAGTGACTGGACCTGGACTGGGCGTGGGGTCGGGGCAGAGGGAGGAGGGATGGGGGCGAGTGGGTCATGAGACAGCAAGACGAACGCTGTAATAGGAGGACCAAGGACCTGCAAATCATGAAGACCGTCGTCCGTCAGTCCTACCCCATCCTCCCCTTCCCTTCTCCTTTCGCCCCTTCCACTCTCTTGCTCTCACTTCCTTGCTTCCTCGCTTATCCCCCTTCCCTTCCTCGCATCCTCTCAGCCTACCTCCCCCCGCCTAGACTGTAGATCGGGGGTGCCCAGCCCAGCAGGTGGGTGACTTAAGTCGCTGGACCCGGTAGTGTAGGCTACTTAAGTCACCCGCTATACTACACGGCCTTCTGGTTGAGGTCACACCATTAAATCTAATATCGTTCCTGGGGTGACGGGACCCGCATGGATGAGCCACGGCTTTACACACAATGGAAACCAGAACGTAGTCACTTCCAGTACACTGTAAATCCGGGGTGTCCAGCAACTGTACGACAAAAGGTGCCCGACTCTAAAGGTGTATACCAGAGCGGACGGACGCTACGCAGTGTTTACGGGTTTGCCTACTCCCTCCACCCGGTCGCCTACACTGTGAATCTGGGGTGTCCAGTAACTGTGTGACAAAAAAAGGTTTCCAACCCTAAAACCCGTGCGACTTCAGTCGCAAAGCTGCTGGACACCTTTTGGTTTGGCACCCTTTTCCCTGCACAAGGGTCCAGGCCAAGCCTAGGTAGGGTGTCCTGTTGTTGGACACTCCCTGCTTGGGCCCCTCTGCAGGGAAAGGGTCCAAACTACAAGGTGTCCAGCGGCCGTGCGACTTACGTCACCACAGGTTTTAGGGTCGGGCACCTTTTGTCGCACAGTTACTGGACACCCCAGATCTACAGTGTAGGCGACCGGGTGGAGGGAGTAGGCAAACCCGTAAACACTGCGTAGCGTCCGTCCGCTCTGGCACACCCGGCACACCCGGCACCGCCCGGCACAGTGTAGCTCGGCCGGGCCGGCACGAAGGCCGAGCCGAGGGAGGGGCAAGGCGCGGTTTGATGAGGCGCGAAAGAGCAGGAGAGGTCATCAGAGAAGGGTGGGAGGAGAGGAGAGGGGGAGGAGGGTGTTAATGTGACGAGGTGCGATCACTAACCCTCCCCTCTCCTTTCCCTCACCTCGTCGTCCTCCCATCCCCCCAACACCTAACCCTGGGGCGCAAGCCTCAAGACGGGCAGGAAGGTCCTCTCCCAACCGGAAGTGGAGCTGGACCGCACGGCGGCCGTGCGGGGGCAGCAGCGGCGGGCGTGACCAGGCCGCCCTCTGGAGGAGTGGGAGGGGGCAGGCTATATGTTTGACGCCTCTACCTCACACCTTACCTTCGAGGCTGACGCGAGAAACTTTACACCAACTACGCTGTTTTGTGTATGTTGTGTTGTGTGAAAGAGGGGGGGGGGATATCACCCACTTTGGCTCCATGGATCTACGCCTGGCGTGTACCGGACAAGCCGCCCGCACGAGTAAGTAACGTGACTGTGTTTCTGTTCCAGATGGAGCGGTGATGGCCACCATGGCCCTGCAGTGGGACAAGCTGTCCCCGGCAGAGTTCCAGCTGCTCCAGGACTTCGCGGCCTGTGAGTACACGACTGGATGAGAGGACCTGGGCTGTTCCGGGCACCGTGCTATCGACAGTCGGAAGACGCCCGTATTAGTCCAATGCTCCTCCCCCGACTTGCGCTCTCTCTCTCTCTCTCTCTCTCTCTCTCGCTCGCTCGCTCGCTCTGCCACGAGCCGCAACCCTGTCACCACCACGCTCCGCCACGCCCCGAACCTGACAGGTGGAGTCCAGGGGCCGGCCGAGAGCGGGTCCTTGGCATTCTGAGAGTGAGGCCGACGACTGTCGTGCCGGTCCATCAGACTGCCGGAGCGGGAAGAGCGGGACAGAGGGGGATATTGAAAAGGGGAGGTCGGGGGTGAGGAATTGAGACAGGGAGTGAGTAAGGAAGGGGGGGGGGCGGAGAATAATTGAGAGATTTTGTAAACAAAAAACGGGGTAGTTATAGTTTTCACTGAAAGCTCATGTTAAAATGACGGCGTTATTGGACCGAGTTTTCCCCCCGTCTGTGCTGCTCGCAGAAGCTTGGGAAAGTAGGTGGGAACAAATAGTTTTCGTGTTATGTGAGGGAAAGAGAAAGGAGAGAGAGAGAGGTATGGGCGGGGAGAGAGGCAGCGCGGGACGACAGGAGGGAAGCGGAGAGGCCTTGCAATCGATCCCGTCGCGGTATTCTTACGCAATACTCTCGAGCAACACACGCCATCCCGCCTTGAGCCCCCGTGAGTGGGGCTTGGCGTGGCCCCGGCACTGCCCCCGGGATTCTATCGGGGTGTAGGTGTCGCGTACTCTCGCCCAGCCGTCGGAGCCTGCGAGGCCTTCGCCCCAAAACATATTCACATATTTTTTTTAACGGCTCGTCGACCCGCTGCCCCAGCCGACGCGCCGACACCTTCCATGTAAAGCACCTGAATAATTATTGAAGTTTCAGTAATTTGTGAATAATTTTTATTTTGGGGCGCGGTCGTGCGGGAGCTCACCAGAGAAGGTATTTCCATATCCAATTACACGCAGGGAGTAAAGAGCGGGCGTGGACGAGGGGGGGGGGGGTGCAACGAAGCGCCCCGGTGGAGCGACCCGACAAGCCCGTCGTGTTATGGGAGGGAATGAAGATAAATGTTGATGTACTTGGACTTGAGGTCCAGAAGCTGACCAGCTGGCGGAGCAGGCTGTGCTGTGGTACGGGGTACGGGCTGCCTGCTCTTGCACAGGGGGCTATTCAGTCAGACGTGCACCCTGCGCTGGCGCATTCATTCATGCTGTTTCATTCATCCGAGCCGAAGTCCTTCCCCTCTCCCTCGCCTCCCGCAGGTTTGGAATCCTTCCATATTTGCCCGAGCTTCCCTTTCATCGCGGGCCTTGCCCGACTAGAAACCCGCCTTTTCTTTTTGGTTTCTTTTTCTGCGTTTCTCTTTCTTGCGAGCTGCGAGGCGCGTCCCTCTGCCATGAGGAGAATTAATAAAGACAATCTTCTTTTTTCCCCTCCAGTTGCGGGCCACCTTCACATACATCAGTCCTCTGTCGCCATCCCTCCCCCTCCACTAACCTCCTTTGTTCTTTCGTTCTCTCCACACCCACACAATGATATAGTCGCTAAAAAAAGAAACACTGGCGAGAAGATGTGGGAGTCGGAACAGGTAGGGGGCCAGTCGGGAGCCCGTCTCTTACGACCATGCTCATGGCGTTTATATATTTTTGACCTTTGTTTTGTGACTTTGTCCGTAACTTTTTTTATTCGGTTTTATTTTTCATTTTCCCGTTAGGTTACTCTAAAACACTTGCCGGCTACCTTACTCCCCTGCAGTTTGTGTTGGCAGACCTGATTTTCACTGATAAAATTTGTGGGGAATTTTTACCAAAACTGTCTGAGTGTCCACGTCTTGCCTCGACTTTCTATGGTCAAATTACCATCCTGTGAAAAAATGCCATTACAACAGTAATGTACTTCCTCGAAAATACGTATGTGAAATAATTTTTCCATATTCGTCACGAGTCAGCGAACTTATACCATTCGAAGTATGATAAAAATTCTTCCTCTTTATAAAAACTCCTCACCGTTTTCGTTGCGGTAGTTTAGTTTACGTAGCTTACCTACGCACGGTTTTAAATCTTATTAATATGCCAAAAAACATTTTAGTACATGCGAATAGTGAAATTTACTTCATCTTTGCTGGGACACGCTCACGCTCTCGCACACTCACAAGCGCGCGCGCGCACACACACACACACACACAGGAGAAGACGGGTGCAATAAACGCAGCCCAGCCCGGGCGAGCCACCTAACGCCCTAATACCCAGCGCTCACGTCTCCCCCGGTCCCGGCGGGCCCGGCCCCAGGCCCCAGCAGCACGGCCTCCTCGGCCCGGCCCGCAGCCCAGCCCGACGCAGTCCAGTAGCAGTCGTAATCCCGCGGCCCACCCCGAGGCTTGTGCTCGGGATGGCGCCACGGACTTCGGGCGACTTTCGACTTTCCGGGCTGGGGATGGGGAATGGGATACGGTTCACTGTTACAAGTGTATGCAAATCATTGCTGTGCAAGCCTGCACAAAGGAACACTTCGCACCTTCTTGCCAACGAAGCTTCAGTTTGTCCAATCCTGGCTTGAGAAAAGCTGGCGAATGCTTTTCAGACTGATATCAGTGTGGGGGGTTGGGGCTCGAGGTGGGATTCGGAGTTGGGGACGGGGCCCGTGATCCGGCTGCTGGTACTAGGTGCTAAGGCTAAAGGCTGGGTCCATTTCCTGCCAGCCCTCAGCGCGCCCCCGGGAGTGGCTCGCGAAGTCGTCCCCAATAAAGACGCCAATCGGCCACCCCTTCAGCGGCTCTCGGGTAGGGAGGGATTAGCGAGCTCCCTCGGCTCCGAGCGCATAAGTAGCACGTGCGGGTTACATCTGCTTAGAGAAAAGGGAAACAAAAGGGAGAAATCGATTCGATTGTCGTCGTTGTGAAGAAGTGGTACACTTAAGTCAACGAGTGCAAAGCAGGGAACACAAGTGTATAACAAGTGGTCACTTTCGACCGCTTTCAAATGTTTCGCAAGGAAGGGCAAAATTAAAAAGTTCTGTACTTTCAGCTCGGAAAATGGACTTATGAGCACTGCACAACTACGCAACGCAATAGACCATTTCAGTTTCGGTGATCAAGGAGAAGAAAATAATAACCGAAACAGGAAACAGTTGTTGGGCGAGGGGTGAAGAGGGATGGAGGGTGGGTCCGATTAGAAAGCAGTGCTTTTCCGGTTTGTTATCCTTTTCTTCTTCTTATCACCTAACCCTGAAATGGTCTATACAGGGTGGCCGCTCTGCCCCGTCATTTTGAAAAGGTAGACTAGCCCGCTTGCAGACGGAGAGGGGAGGTGAGAGGGGACGGGAGAGGTCGTGCGGGCGGGCTAGTCTACCTCTTTTAAAAAGACGGGGCAGAGCGGCCACCCTGTATAACACGATCGGGATTTTCGGCTACCGTAAAGAATGTGAGGAAAGGTATACGAACTTGTTAAAGTAAAGTATCTGATCTCAGATTTGGTCGCAAGAAGTCCGGTGCTTAGTTACAATTATTGTCATCAGAAATTTAGAGTGTAGATAAGGGTGGGTGTAGGTCTTCATTGGGCTTTCCTGAAAGTAAAGATATCCGCTGCGCCACGGCCTACGCCATTCCTCTCAACAGATTAGCCGCCTGCTGCCAAGGGCTTGGCGAGTAAAAACAATAATTACGTAAAACAGCCTCCTAATTTTCTCTTGATAAC
>NW_026267138.1:1400128-1401779 GCF_000697945.3 Frankliniella occidentalis | reverse complement strand
GGTGTCCCCGCGGGCGTCCTGCACGGACCGTGGTGGCTGCAAAGCTGTCTAAAGCTGCCCGGAGGCTCAGCAGGACCAGAGAGAGCAGCCCTGCCAGCCAGTTTGCCAGTCGCGGCTGTCTGTGACCTGTGTGCGCGTCCGCCCTGCTGTCGGCGTGGTGCGAGATGACGAGCACTCAGTGTGTGTTCGCCGGTAATGCACTCGTCAGCCAGTCCGTTTGTACGGCCGCCTAGCCTGCGGCGAATTTCCTGTGCTCCTCCAGCTATCACTCCCCTACCCCGTCCCCCTTTTCCCCCTAGCCTCTTCATCACTATTACGCCCTCGCAACGCCACTCCTCCTCCTCTTCCTCCTTCCCCTCCGCTCTCCACCCCCTCTCCAGGGGCTCTAGGGTGCGATAAGCCCAGGGTGCAGCGATAGAGAGAGAAGGAAAAAAAGGGGTGAAAAAGAGGGATACAAAAAAAAAGTCGTGTCCGGCTATAATTTTTTTCCTGCTCGTCTTTGTCGATGTCGGGAAGCGCCCGAGGGGAGAGAGAGAGAGGAGCCAGCAGCGGCCTCGGCCTGGCGGTCCCCCAAACTCCCGCCCGTTAGCCCCATCGTCTCGTGCGGTTGCGCAACCTTCCGACCTTCTCACACTTCTTTTTTAGGTGCCTTTTTAATGTTTCTTGTTTCTTTCTCTGAATTATTTGTGAAAGTTTCCGCCGCCGCCGCCGCCAACCACCACCACCCACCACCCCTTCCTCTCTCGCCTCTCGCCTTCCCGCCGAGGCAATGCTCGCGCGCCGCTGTTGACGGGGCGCCGCAGAAGGGATATGACGACTTGTCCGGACAGTAAACATGATGAAAGCCGCTTTAATCGAAAACGTCGTCCGCCGTGAGGAGAGCGGGGGCGGGCGGGCAGGCTATGCTCGTGGGGATCAAACGGTCGGGCGATAAAGCGAAGCGTCCCTGCTCCCGAGCCCGGAGCCCGGAGCCCGGGCGGGGCGGGGCGGCGGACACACATTCTATTGTCGGGCCCGCCCGTCCGCCCGCGCCTACTGGGGCGTGCTGCTGTGCCGGCCTCGTTTTTGACACAGTCTGTACAAAGTGTCTCCGGCCGCCGCTGCCACCGCCGCTTCGGCTGCTGCTTCTGCCGCTGCTGCTGCTCGGCCGTGTCCAAGCTAAACCCATTGTACCCGTTCTTACACACTCCACGTCGTCTCCTCCTCCTCCATCACCATCACCGCCCCCCAGTCGTACTCTCACAAGCGCGCGCGCGCACACACACACACACACACAGGAGAAGACGGGTGCAATAAACGCAGCCCAGCCCGGGCGAGCCACCTAACTAACGCCCTAATACCCAGCGCTCACGTCTCCCCCGGTCCCGGCGGGCCCGGCCCCAGCCCAGCAGCACGGCCTCCTCGGCCTCCTCGGCCCGGCCCAGCCCAGCCCGACGCAGTCCAGTTGTAGTAGTCGTAATCCCGCGGCCCGCCCCGAGGCTTGTGCTCGGGATGGCGCTACGGACTTCGGGCGACTTTTCGGGCTGGGGATGGGGAATGGGATACGGTTCACTGTTAAGTGTATGCAAATCATTGCTGTGCAAGCCTGCACAAAGGAACACTTCGCACCTTCTTGCCAACGAAGCTTCAGTTTGTCCAATCCTGGCTTGAG
>NW_026267138.1:1387986-1394903 GCF_000697945.3 Frankliniella occidentalis | reverse complement strand
TCTCTCTCTCTCTCTCTCTATCTCTCTCTCTCTCTATCTCACTCACACACACACACACACACACACACACACACACACACGCACAGCGCAAAGGACACGCACTGCTGGCTCCTTCCCTTTCCGGTCTGCTCCGCCTCCCTCTACATTTTGTGCACCAGTGGGGGCTATACCAGGCGCCACCACACACACACACAAACGCACAACCCCACACACACGCATTCTCTGTCCACCCCACCCCCGTCTCCGCTCCCACTGTCGCCGCAAGTCGCACCCTCCAACGGCCATCGGTCCTCCACGATGGGTCGACAACTAAAGTTCGAGGGTAGACGCCCCCAAAAAAACTGCGGAGACCAAACCAAACAAAATGGAAAACCATGGAACATTTTTCAAAAAGACAGGATCCAAAGAATCATACATACATCGGCTGAGTCTAGCTTCAAAACAAAATGTCGCTTCTTTGTAGGGATTATTACTGTAATTTGAAAAGTCGTCTCCGAACAATTTTATTTTGTAGTTCCGAGCATAGAATTTCCGCTCTGAACTCTTTCCCTCCTGCTGAGGAGCACAGCGCAGCAGCAAGTCCCCAGCAGGAGCCCCACCCCGCCTCGGACCCTCCCTCCCCACCTTGCGGTGGCTGTTCGGAGCCAGCGGGGTGGTGTAGGTAGTCGCAGGCGAGCGCGCGCCGCTCTCGTCGCAACACTGTTTGGGTAAAAGCGCACAAATTGGCTCGTTAACTGGCGCCTGCCAACCAGACCCTGGCCCCCTATCCCTCCCCCGGGCCCCTAGCCGAGCGACCCGACCGCTCCTGACCGCAAGCAGCAGCAGCGGCAGCGGCGCAAATGCGATGTAGACTCGTGACCCCGACACCCCCTCCCTCATCCCCTTCTGTGCTTAAAAAAAAACAACACCCGAGACACAAACATCGACATATGGCTGCGTTATTTAGCACGCTCGTCGGGCGTTTTATGGTAAAATCAATAAAGGCCGTCTGGTCCAGGACGATGCTCAGCATTTCCAATCTTACTTTAGCCCTAGTTTCCATTACTTGCCGCCCCATCCTTTGTTTCCTCTGTGAGACCTCAGTAATTCCGCGGTAGCATTGGAAATCGAAGTAGTAGTCGGATGTCGCTCACCTGCAGGTGTGCGACAAAGCATCCACACCCCTGCAGGTGGCTACAAAACATTCACATACACTTGTTTGTGGTCGGGTCGGATAGAGATTCGTATACGTTTAAAAAGTTGGCCTTTTAATTTTGTGGGTGTTCATTCACTCACACATCTGCAGGTGTGCAAAAATTCATAGAACACCTACATCAGGCGTGTGTCGTACAAGTGTCGTACACCTGCACTTTCTAGTCGGCACACGACGCACTGCCGATGCCGCCGAGGGTAATACTTTTCCCAGTCGACGCCGCCGCGCCGCACTGCAGTGGCGCCCGGCCCCACCTGTTGGAGCAGCATCGGCCTACAGAACGTGAACCTCGACCGTATCCATTTCTATCCATTTCACGCTCGCTGCGCTGCCCCGATTACGATTACGGCCATAACGTTTCTCTTGAGCCTTGTTTGAACAAACCTTCGCCGTGTGCCATTTCGATTTGTCACCCTTCTCGGCCTCGGCCCTGCGTACCTACGACCTTACGCCTCAGAGTGTGTTTGTGTGTGTCTGTGTGAGGGGCACCTCGGAGCCTGAGGGAAGTGTGGGGGGGGGGGGGTCATGGAAGGCTCAAAGCGAAGCAGGAGCGGTCCAGATGGCAGCAGCAGTGCCGCCTCCCTTGCATTTAGCTAGCCTCATTGGCGGGGCACGCCGGCGCCGTGGTGTAGTACTTCGCGCTGCTGCCGTTGCTGCTGCTGCTGCTGCTGCTGCTGCTGCTGCTGCTGCTGAGTTCGCCCGTTGGTAGCTCCACTGTGATGGCCCCTCGGCTGCAGCCTACGCTGTGGGTCAGGTTGCCAAAATTGCAGCATAGTGGTTCTCCTCCCCTCAGATGATGGCACAGATCGTTACGATCACAACTACACGGACAATCGCGGACCCCCCTCGTGCGATGAGTGGAACTACTACTGGAGGCGGACATTAAAGATATCTGTCCGCGCGGCTGTCCGTCTTTTTCTGACTTTGCCACACGGACGTGGGCAATTCTAGGAAAAATGATTTAAAAAAATGTCCGTACCGAGTGCAAAGGCGCGCAGTAGTGCCCATGCCAAGACGCCATGGTGCCTTATGGGCACATCGGGTTGGCAGGCAAACACGCAACACTATGTATTGCCTTTAAGACGGTACGTTGGAACGTTACGCGATTCGTAAGCGACTGAGAGGTGCTACGTTATTTTGCAATGTATGTCCAGATTCGCCATCTCAAGACGCGGCTAGTCATGTTTTGAACACATTTGTAGCACCTCTTAGTCGGCCACAGACACAAACCGCGTTACGACGGAATACTCCCTGGAATTGCCCCCGCACGCTACGCTCCGGGGGCTCCGCGGCCGCAGACCGCCCGAGAGGTAGCCTGTCCCGCGACGCAGCCCTGTCCGCCGGGTGGCCTACCCCGCGCGCGTCGGGCGTTAGGCCGCTCCGGATGAGAGGAAAAGGGGGGGGGGAGCAGTGGTGGAGGGGGTGGCGAGGCACGCCCTACCCCGGCCTTCTTATCTTTCATACGTCGTTACCGCCCCTTCTTTCCGGTGCGGTCGACGGTTGGCGGCGCTATTGCGCGGGGAGAGAGAGAGAGAGAGAGAGAGAGAGAGAGAGAGAGAGAGAGAGAGAGAGAGAGAGAGAGAGAGACGCTATCGCTGTGTCGGGCTGGGCGTAGGGCTCAAAGTGCTCGGGCGCACAATTTAAAGGCTCCCGAGGGAGCGTCCGTAAACGAGATATAAAGATACACAGAGCGTCGGGGGCGTTTGGACGCGGCGCCGCAGCCGCCTCGCGAGCCAAACGAGATATTATAATGAAAAAAACAGCACGATGTTACTTTAAACAAAACAAAAAAAAGAAAGAAAGAAAGTCCGTCGCTACATCTCTGTCGCCCCTCACCGCGCTCTTTCCGTGATTATTTTTTACCCTACCGTAATACTGTCCCGAATAAGCCGTTTTTTTCCCCCAAGGCAATATTTTATTCCCTTGAGCCCTGGGCCCTCTTCCCCTGCTCCTCCCCTCGTCTTGCTGGATTTTGCGTCGTTTCCTGTCCGCAGGCTGTTGTCGGCCGCGTGCCGCACTGTGTCCCATTCCACTCCCATTATTTGACACTTTGAGCTCCTTGTAAAGTCCCGCGAGCAATCCGACCTCTCAGCAGTATCGAGTGTCGATGGCCGCCCTTTCACCACGCCACAACGCGCCACGAAGAGCCAACATCTGCGCCCCACTTTCCCCCTCATTCTCTCGCACTTCCACTCCCTCTTTCCCTCTACCAGCGCCTCCACCATCCCACTTTCTTCTCTCATTGGTGGTGGACAGATACAAACTGAGTATGTAAATGACTTTCAAGTCCAGTGGATTCGTGTGGATGGAAGTCACGCCGGTGCAGTATCCCCTTGGATCCAAGGCCAGTTTCCACCCCGCCTCGCCCCACCCAACAACGCCACGGACGCGGGTGTCCTTGATGTTCCAAACTGCTGGGGCAGGGAATGAAAGAGGAGGAGGGAGGCGACGAGGACGACGTAAAATGTAATAAAAGTTGGAAGCGCTCCGTGACTATTTGGTAGATTGTGAAGAGGCTGGCAACTTGTTATTTATTTACACGGCTCTTTGCCTCGTGTCCGGCGCTCGGCGACGGCCTCGCTGGAACTCACCGGCTGGACTGCGCTGCACCGAGCTATAGCCGGGCTCTGGAGGCGCTGGAGAAGCTGGAGGAGCTTGAGGGGCTAGGTTTGGGGAGCTGGGGGAGCTGGAGCATCCGGAGGAGCTGGAGGAGCTGGAGCATCCCGGAGGAACTGGAGGAACAGGAGGAGCTGGAAGAGCTTTAGGAGTTGGAGCCGGGTGCTGGAGGAGCTGGAGCAGCGGTTGGGAGGCGGGCGGCCCCAAAGGCCCCGTCTAGTCAGCGACAGTTATACGGAGACGAGGGGTGGATGAAAAAAAGGAAAAGGGGGGGGGGCGCATGAGGAAGGAGTCGGGGAGGAATTCTCGACCGCAGCAATTCTTTTCCTTTCTCCAGAATTCATTGCAGCCCCCGGGTGGGTCCTGGAGCTCGTCTCGCGTGCACGGCCGATAGTTCATCCAGAATACCAACACCACCAGCCCGGCGCGCCGCCCAGAACAAAGGGCGGGAGAGAAATGTTATCCTTCCGCGTCATACTCCGCTCCTGCCCCCTTGCCTCTGAGCGACCGCGTGACGGATGAGTCGTTCTGACCGCACTGTGTGTTTCGTTTTGATTCCAGATTCCACGAAGAAGCTGAGCGATGTCTTGGAGGAGTTTTCTGGTTCCGGGCCGCTGTCCAAATACAGTCCAGATGGGGTGAGTATGATGGCGCGCGTGGCCACCCGCTTGAGCGCGACTACTTTGAGAGAGAAAATAAAAGGAAAGGGAAAAGCTTAACCACTGGATAATATTATTTGGCACGACGACGGCGGGCTGGCCCGGCTTCTGGAGCCGTTGGAGTCCACCCCGGCTAGCAGAGCCTCTTGAAAGTTGCTGCAGCTGGAGAGCTGGTTGAGAGCTGCTCGGGAGCTGATGAAGAGTCACCAGAGAGCCGCTAAAGAGCAGCTGGAGTGCAGCTGGAGACCCGCTGGAGCCCCTGGCGAGCGCAGCCCGGCTGGAGAGCCGGCTGGACCGCCTGATCAAAAAGTTTAATGGCTCAAGTTGTGTCTCGCCGAATCGTTTCCAAGTCACGTCGGCATAATATTTCCAGGGAGATGAGCGGGGCGGAGGGGAGGGTGCCTGACAAAGGCGAGAGCAGGCACTGTGCCAATAACTCTGTGTCCATACCCGGACTGTTCCGCCTCATTTCTCTCCGTCAGACCGTGCTTGTGCCCCCTCCCCCCTTTCCTCCTCTGTCCATAGCGGCGGGGAGGGCCCCTGCCTCCCAAGTCTCCTCGCCTTCGCGGGGTGAGGTTCACCAGTTGCTATTCCTCGTTTCATGTGAATTCATGTTTTAGGCGGAAAGTTAGCATGAAACCGAACCGGCACCCAGCCGGCCCCTCACAACCCGCCGCGCCGCCCCCCGCATCCTCCGCGCCTCCCTTTCCCAGGACAGGACCGCGTGGCAGAACTTTCCAATTGCTGTTGCCCCACCCCTCAATCCCCCCCCTTCCCCCTCCTCCCTTTCCCGTCCCGCATCGCCGCGCCTCGCTACGCTACGCGCTACGTCACGCCACGCCTGCCACGCCTCGCCTCGGCTCGTTCTGCCGCGGCGAGCTTCTCTACAGTCGAACTAGACAACTATAGTCCAAGTAGGGAGCATGCAGTGAGGGCGGGATTGTCAGCCAGCCTCCCGAGCGATGGGCAGAGGCGGCAGTCGCGCTGCGTCCATGAGTGAGTGTGGGGGTGAGTTGTCTGTGTGTGTGCGAGTGAGTGAGTTGGAGAAAGAGAGTGGGGGGGGCAGACAGACAGAGAGAGACAGAGACAGGGAGAGGGGGGGGGGGGCAAGGACTTGAGGGTAAAGCATTAGACTAGGGGTAACCCCCCATGGATGAAGTGAGGTGAATTGAAAGGGAGTGTTCATCGATGGGTGTTATTTGCGCTAGCACGTCGGTCACGGTCCCTCAAGTCCACAAGCCGTTGCTGCTGGTCTTTCGGTGCGTCTCGCAGGATTGGGTCGAAAAGGGCCGGCAGGCAGACAGACGGGGACAGACGAACGGGCACACCAACGGACGACTGGGCCTGTGCATTGACGCCTCCCCCAGGGCAGGGTGCCACCGTGAACGCATTCATCAGCCCGTTAGGCCGGGCTGCCTCCGCCCTCAACCCCCCGGGCGGTCCATCCCTCCGATCCCTCCCCTGGGCTAGTTAGTCCTCGCTGACGGATGACGGTGATAAGGATCGTGCAGAAATTACGTAGGCAAATGGTTATGGCGTCGCCGTCGTGGAGAAGGAGCAGAGTTCCTTTCCCTTCGCTCCCTTCGCCGAACGCCCACGCCGATTCCGACGAGCTTGCAGTCGCGTCGACGTCGACTGGACCAGCAGCAGAGCCCGCTCAAAGAGTGGTCATCAATGCGCTCTTATGCGAATGTGAGAACGACAGGTGAGAGCGAGATGTTCGAACCGGAAAATAGCTCCCTGTCACTTCCAAACGAGCTGATGCTCGCTGGACTGTACCACACCACCGCGGCTGGACCAGCATTTCACGAGTTAGGTTGAGTGATCTGTTCCTCCATTATTGCAGTCTGGAACCAACACAATGCATGATGATATCTGTGATGGTAAACGTTGGGGATCGTCTAGAAAGTGCGTTCGTCATCCTCAGATTTCATCATTCTCATCGTCGCAAATTACGGGAGCTCGGCGCCTGCACGACTCAGGGTAGGCCACCCCGCAGCACACGCAGGCGCTACACGCAAGACATTGCCTACGTACCAGGCTATGTGGCTTACGTTTGCTGGATACAGGGTGGCCGATCCGCCCCGTTGTTTTGAAAAGGTAGACGAGCCCGCTCGCAGACAGAGAGGGGAGGTGAGAGGGGACGGGAAAGGTAGGTGCGGGCGGGCTAGTCTACCTTTTTAAAAACAACGGGGCAGAGCGGCCACCCTGTACGAAGGCTGAACTTGAAAATTTTGTAAAACGGCAAGTGACTTTCCGGATGAGATTTTTCGAGTACACCGCACCCCATCCTTCGCTTGTGTCTCACTGGTCTCTAATGGAAAAATGGACACCATTTTGATCTAAGTAGGCGCTTGCGTCGTGCACGACGCTTACTGCTGCGCTCCGGTTCCCTTTCTCATTCCTCGACCTCGTCCCCGTCGCCTACACTCACGCATCGCATACGCACG
>NW_026267138.1:1383927-1387131 GCF_000697945.3 Frankliniella occidentalis | reverse complement strand
ACCCCTAGTTTCCCCTATTCTCCGCCGCTCCAAACAGGAAGTCCGGCCGCCCTTGTGCATCGCATCGATAGGATACCTTCCCCCACCTCAACGCCGCCCCTCCTATATACGGCCGCTGCTGTGCATAAGACATCGTCTGCGACACGACGAAAATAGAAACAGCTGTTATAGGCGCGTTAACGGATTTCGTTTCTTCCTGGAAGCGACGATACCGCGTTGGATGTAGAGGGTTGATTGTGACGCCCTGGGGGCGCCGGGCCGTTGTGGTGCAAAGAGAGGGGAGGGCGCCGAGCAAACAGTAATATTCATACCGCCCGCAGCCAAATCCGGCCCCGCCTAGCTCCCGTCTCGGACGGGCTCTGTTTGTCTCCGGGAACTAATAGTTCTGCGAATGCTTACCCCCGCCTGCTGCCCCCTCTTCTCCCCTGCTGCTCCCGTTCGCTTGCCGCGCCGCCTGAGGGATGACCTCGCGTCCAAGATATCCTGCTCTATGGACCACCGGAGGGGCGGTGCGATAGGCAGGGACCGGGGGAGAGGAGGGGAGGTTAGGGGGGGGGGGTACGTTTCTTGGCGGAGTCGCCCGCCCCCCTGCTGTTTAGTGATTTATCCGGCTAATTCCCTATTCCAGCCTCATAGCCCCGCCATATTTTAAGAGGTTTGAATGGCCTCTGCCACCGGCCTCCGCCCCTGGCCGATCGGACGCTCCAAAGTTCGTAAAGTAGTTATTGGCCGATCGTTCTTTCGCTTGGGAAATAAAAAGGAAGGGATGGAAAGGGAAGGAGAAAAAAAGATTATTTGATGAAGGAATGTCAAGAGGAGGCTCAAAGTGGTGAGGAGCCCGCCTGTCTAGTCTGCTGGAGATTATCTCTTGGACGTGCTGTGGAGCGTGCTCTCCCCGGGAAAGCCAGGAGGGCCCAAGTGCCGCGCTCGGCGGCCTGGCGCCGTCCTCTTTTTACTCCTTGTCGGCATCCTCGGGGGACCTGCTCGAGGTGCAGCGGCGGCGGAGAGGCTCAGGTAGCCTCACCGCGAGCGAGTCCCCGGGGGCCTGTCGCCTCTGGCACTCGAGTACTGCGATGTTGCAACAATTCGCTCGACGGCGCGTAAAAGAGCAGGAGGGCGAGCTCCCCCCACCCGCACCTCCGGTCCTCCGGTACCCGCCCGCGCTCCGCTTCAAACTTTGTGTCTCCACCACCCTCTGCGACTTTAGGAACAGCAAGGCGGTGTGGCATTTCGAGAAATACCCACCGGAGAGCGCGCTAGGCGGGCCGGCGGGCGGGCGGGCGGCGGCGGCGGCTGCGCCTGTGATTCGGTCCGAGGGCGCCACCGAGTATACCTCCCTTCTCCACTCTCCCGCCCCTCCCCCTCTTTCTCTATCTCTCTCTAACTCCAAACTCTCTCCGTCCCCCTTTCCCACTCGCTGTACCCAACGAGCGCGCGCTCTCTCTCACACACCCCTCGCCCAGTCTGACGTCATAGCACATCCGTGACGTCACCGCCACCCACATCGACCGCCCATTCTGGCGTCAGACTTCCCCCTCCTCGCTGCATTTAGGGCTGAAAACAGAGAGCTCCATGGCTGTGCTGTGCTCTCCCGGCTGGGAGGGAATGGAGTTGCTCTTGCATATAGCATGCTTCCGAAATGGCTGTGCTGCAACCTCCCTCTCTGTTCTGTTTCCAGACGAAAACAAGAAGTCAAATGTACAAATGAATGTAACGCGTTTACTCTGAAAAGAGAAAAAATATGTGTGAAGGGATTTTCTGTGGGAAATAAGTGGCACAGCTTTAGCACAACTGCTCCTCCCTCAGTTGCCACTCTCCCTCACACGGTACACACAACACACACAATAACAACAGAGCAGACAGAGAGAGGGGGAAGGGGAGCCGTTTACAACTTTGGCCACACCACTGGGACGTACGAACAGCAGGCTAGCAGGCTGCTCTGCTCTGTCTTTGCAAACGTTGTGCACTGCTCAAATTTCCTCTATGGCAAGCAGAGTGCGAGCAGCACGACGTACGCAGCACTATTGATGCGAAGTGCACCAGCCATAGACGAAGCTTTAGTGGAAAATACGAGCTTGATATTAGTCTCTAGTCTAGAAACTGGAAGGGATTGGGAAAGAACCGCGTAAAAAATAATGCATTAAAATAAAAAGGATTCAACGCCAACGCCGGTACCATACTGCCGCCAACAGGCACGCCGTCCGCCTCGGCAGATGCGGGGCCGCCGAGCGCCCGAGCTCCGAGGGGTAGGCAACCCGTTGTGCACGCCAGTCCCAGCGCGGCAGCGGCGGCCTAGCCACCGGGCGCTCACCCCCTCTCCCGGGCCGGGCCAGGGGCCAGGGCCAGGGGCCAGGGCCAGGGGCCAGGGCCAGGGGCCAGGGCCAGGGTCCCAGACGGGTATAAAACTTTAGAGACAAGAAGCCCTGCTCCTGGTCCCGACATTTACCGCCGCTGGTGCTGCTGCTGCTGCTGTCTCCCTTCATGCTCTTGTCTCTTCCCCTCCAGGACATCGACTTCGCCGGCTTCCGCCTGTTCCTGGACACGTTCCTGGAGGTGGAGACGCCGGACGAGCTGTGCCGTCACCTGTTCCTGTCGTTCGTGCGACGGCCGCAGCCGCAGCCGCACCCGGCCGGCGCCAACCACCACCCGCACCTGGCGCACCACCACCACCACTGCCACCATGCGGCGGCCACCTCGCCCGGGGGAGCGTCCACGCCGCAGAACGCCGCCCCGCACCCCGCCGGCCCCGTCTACATCGACGGCAAGGCCATGAAGGTGAGCAATTACTTGCCGTGAGGCGCGCCCGGCGCACCACAAATGCCAAGAAGGGGTGTCCGTACGTAACGCGATTTCTGAGTAACCTAAAGGGCTACGATTTTGTACAAAACATGACTAGGCGGATGGCGAGTCTGGACATGTATTGCAGAATAACGTAGCACCTCTCCGTCGGTCACAAATCGCGCAACGTGCGGACACTTTTAAGCAATTCTCCTGGAATTGTCTAGGAAGAAAGGTGCCATGTCGCGTGCTCCCCCAGGGGTGCGGGAGAGATTATCGGTTTAGTGTCTAAAGCCCTAAAAGGTGCTATAAATTAGTTCCTTTGGCACTGAACATTTTGTGCCGTTTAGATAGAACTCTGTTTTGGGGGCGTAAATAATGCCCGTGGTCATTTCGAGCTCGTGTGCCGTCACCCTCACCTCGGCG
>NW_026267138.1:1373119-1378657 GCF_000697945.3 Frankliniella occidentalis | reverse complement strand
TTCTCCTCCCGGGAGTTCTCCTCGTCGTCCTGCAACTCGGTGGACCTTAGCCTCGCGGTGCAAGGTACTTGACCAGACAAGTGTCTTATTGTCCTCTTGTCATGACAGTGATCTCAGTTTCTCATACACGAAAAAAATATAAGCTGCATGCACATACACACAATGTGTAGCTAAACCAATAGCTGAATAGGGATTAGTAATTATTTAGCCACGTACCCATTAACCAAAAATTAAGCAATACAGGTAAAAATTTAGGTACCGAAAAAATTAGCTATGTTTAGCTACGTACCTACACTACACGCCGACATTTTAGCTATATCTATTTTTTGTGACATAGCCAATTTTGAACCATATAGCTTAATAATTAGCTATCCCTAATTAGCTAATCTATGTCTTACTTTCTCAAAGACGTGGGCGACCGGCTGATCGAGGTGATCGGGCTGGAGAACTGCCTGCACATGGGCCAGGTGCGGACGGGGCTGCGCGCCAGCGGCCGCCGCCTGGCGCAGTGCTCCTCCGTCGTCATCCGCACGCGCAAGCGGCTGCCCATGCAGATCGACGGCGAGCCGTGGATGCAGCCGCCTTGCACGGTGGGTACAGTGACATCCGGTCATGCTGACGGAGTCAAAAATACCTCCTCGGTGACGCATTCTTCGCGGTCGGATTCTTTTTTTCGGAGAATTGCGCGAAGCAAATTTATTCTTGTTACAAACATTTAACTGTGAAAAATTTGTAATAAACAAAAAGAGCAAGCTCGATTAACCGTTTGTCCAGGGGTGAAAGTGTTTATCCTGAAAATGTTTTTTGAATGTGACGGGAACATTTAATAATTTCATAACTGGTTAAAGACTTGATCGTGCTGTTATATTTCGGGAGGACGGGTGTGGACTCTTTTGGGAGAGCAATGATGGGCAGCTGTGACTGTTCCCCCGCCACATTCTGTGTTGCAGATCACGGTGACGCACAAGAACCAGGTGCCCATGCTCATGGCGCCCCCTCCCGACAAGAGCAAGGGGTTCTTCAGCTTCTTCCGGAAATGAAAATAGTCCGGCGGCGTTGTCGCGTGAAGCACCGCGAAGCACGAGAGACTAAATGTTTTGAGTGCGGCGATGAAGCGTCCAGACTTCTCAAAATATGTTTCCATGATCCGCGTATCTTTTCGTCTCTCTCTCAAGAAAGAGAAGACAGTGATAGTGATAGCGGATCGTGGCGCCGCGCCCAACCCCGTGCTGTGAGTGCCATCTATGGGACTTCCCTGGAGCGAGCGCCGTCGACCAGACACTTCTTAGTTGCCGGAGACATGCTGTTGTCACGGCAAGGGACATCATCACTCATCAAGTCATTCCTGTGTGGAACAACTCTACTTACTGTATGAAAATTTATTTTAGAATAATAATATACGGTTAAGGCTGGTTCTGTAAAACTGAACGACCAAAAACTTGGAGTAGGCAAAAATAGTTCACAACTAATTTTTAAAAAAGTAATTAATTTTTCATGGGAGCCTTAAAAAGTTATGTAAGGTGTAGAACATTTTAAAATATTCTGGCGAATCGAAAATATCTCTGAACATTGTAATTGCGTCTCGTCGCCTTCTCTTTCACTTGCAGAACCACGGAGTTCGTATTCGAATGATTCGGACGATGCCTCGATATTCTAGTCAAAGTTGTTATTTTTGGGAGCTTTTTTTGTGTTGCAAGTCATTTGAGACCTCGGTCAATGAAGTTGGCATCTGTGAAAAGCAGCAAGTCACTCCAATGTGACAGCTGTTTGTCCTTTCAAAGTTAATTATTGATCTGTACTTTTTAATTGAATTTTCACCTTGTTTCTTAATAATGAGGGCTTAGCATTTCGCAATGTTTTGACTTCTTTCTATTAAATTTTAGTTGACAATATTTAACGATATACGTGACGATAGCAAGTATCATAATCATCCCCTCTGCTCTAAGACAAAACATGTTTGTAAAAAATATACTTCCCGTAGGATAGCTACATCCATACCTCGTCACCTTACATGGTCGCCATCTTTCCCGTCCCCGTTTCCTCTTGTACCTAAACTGTCATATCACCAGTCATCAATAATTTAATTGAATTACAATTCTTCTAAAAACGACATGTCATGAATGGTTCCGTTAGATGCGGCTTCTTGTGTGTTTGCTTGCTCCCGTTTCGGCGCGGGCCTCGCTGGACCACGGAGATTTCTTTCAGTCAACACTGATATCGGCTTTAGCAGGTCAATCTCCAGACAGAGAAAGAGCGCGCACGCGCCTCTCACTCATTCACTCACTCACTCGCACCGCATCAGCATCAGCTGCTGGAGGGGGCGGAAGTTTCCTCGCGGGCTGAACGGGTCGCTTATCAAGGCATCCGGGGACGTACGCCCGCCCGGGGGAGGAGGAGGAGGAGGGCGTGATTTTTCCAAACTCCAGCAGAAGGCGAGCGCGACTCTGCTGCTGCAAGTTTGTTCACCCGCCCGCCTCTCTCCGCTCCGACACCCCAAGGCGCTTGTTCATCATCATGACAAACTGCGCGAGCGCGGCGGGGCCAGGCGGGGCACAGTAGTAGTAGTTGTGAATAATTAACCCAACTACCTCCGCGGTAAGTGAATTTCTCATTCCGGCTCCACCCGGCTCCGCCCCCCGTTCGGACGTGGGGCCACACCATACCGGCGCGGCGGCGGGCCGCCGGCTGCGTGCGGTCGCTCGGCCGAGTACATAGCGAGCACGAGCGCACTCCACACGTCCACAGCAAAAAGCGCGCGCCGCGGCCCGGCCGAGCAAAGTGCGCGGGTTCCGAGAACGGCAAGCAAGAGAGTTGCTAGCTGCCGCCGCGGTCAGAGTCCTCGCGAGAGGCACTTGACTCACCCGCTCGCTGTGTGGGCTTTGTGTGTCGTGCCGATTAAGCCCGCCGATCCCAATTGGCCCAGGTCAGCTGCAGCCTCGGCGGCAGATGGCAGACGCTGCTGCTCTGGTGCACGGGTGACTCACAGGGTGTGTGGTGAAGAGGTGGGGTGATACAAAAATTTGCGAAGAAAACAAATCCGCGCGTGCCGTTTATCTGTAGGCGCGATAACTCGAGAGGTCTATGCAGTATTTCCTGTAAACCTGCGTTATTTACCTGCTATGTATGCAATGGGTTCGGATAACTAACTGCTTTTTATGTGCAGAAACTAGAATTTGGCTGTCACAACCAACATTTCGTCGCGGGAACGAGGCTGTTGCTAGGAGAACGAAACCTTGCTTTGTTCACGGAAGGAACGCGTTTGTTCTCCCAATAACAATATAACGTCGTCCCCTCGACTACCTAAATGTTGGTTTCTGAAGGTAAAACCAGTTAATTATCCGGAAATCAACTATCGCTTCGCTGGGGGAACTAACTCCTTTTTTCCGTGTGGTGGAATAGCGCACACATATACCGGGGTATTCACCAGTCTAGATATTGCATACACGCTTGAAGTGTTTCTGCGGTTCAGTTACAGGCCATAGAAGTGGGGTGGCTCGAAAGTCAGATGACGCGAGCGAGCGGAGGCTCGAGGTGACATAAGTCACATATAAGTAAACGGCCTGGTTACTACCGGTCGATAAGCCCGCGCAACTTACGTGAGCAAAGCGACGGAAGAGTACAACACGTAGATTTAAGTACCGGGGCGACAGCTAGGCCTCAATCAGATGGACTATGTAATGTGGCAACTCTAACGCAACCCCATATCTCGCCCAACACCTCTATATTTTTTTCAGTCCACGCTGCTTTCCCTCTGGGGAATTCGTATCGAGGTGGCCGCGCTTTATGCTTACTGCTTTGCTTACTGTACTCGCAGGGGACTTCCCTCCTCCCCCGCCCACTTTTTTTTGTCCGCGTGGGATCGGAAGAAATATAATGGCGTGACGCGTCGGACCCCATCTGCATGCATTACACCCCAGGGATAACCCTATTTTAAGTTGAAGTTGAATCACGACTCGTGGAGCAAATGTTGCAGAATGGGAAGCGAGTGTAGCGGAACGGCAGAGCCGAAGGCCGAAGCACACACATCATATGGTCGCGTTGTGGCGTGAGGAGTGGATTTTTTTTGTATATGACATATGACAGAAGAGGACGGACAGGACACTCGCGAGCTGGTCGCGAGACGGGGCCCGATATCGCCGCGCCGATCCCCATACCCCCCGCCCCGCCCGCAGTTGCGACTCAAGGTCAAGTAGAAAGCCTAGCACATACGCACCGCGGCGCCACCAACGGCGCTATCGCTACACGGCTCGCTGTTACTGCTAGGAAACGCATCAATCGTGAGGTCAATCCGATCGACATCGCCAGCACAGGTGCGCGGCTAGTTCCGCGGTGACCCCTCGGGGCCTGGGTGCACCTGTGCAGTGCACCTGTGTGCGTGCGAGGAGCCTCTGCCGCGGGGCCCCGCGCTGCTCCCACGCCCCCCACCCCTCAACTCCCTCGTAGTCATGGCCAACATATTGGCAAGATTGTGAGACTATAAGAGGTTGCCCGAATTTTTTAATAGATTGCAAGTTTGTATTTCCCAGGCCTGTTTTTTGTTTTGGAAAAAAAATTCAAAGAACGCCTGCAATTATGCAAACTGCTTCTACTTTCTCCTCGCAAATACGCAAAATAACATATGTCTGTGTCCCTCGAAAACGCCGTGGTCTTTCTGAAGATTGTGGCAAGATTTGCCATAGGACGGTGCGTGTGACCAGAGACCATAGTCCCCTTGTTGAGGCCTCCTCGGCCTGGCACTGCCGGCGGCAGCCATACGCAGCCCGACACTCCACCCGAGCCAGGCAGAACCCATATCACATGGGTCCGCGACTTGACCCCATGCGAACTATGCGCAGTAGCGCGTCGCTCGACGAGGGGGTCGTCCTGCAACCGCGACAGCCCCCCGCGCAGCGCGACTCGACGCGGTGCTGCTCCCACAGTGAAGTCGGGAGGACACTGCTGGGAGGACACCGTCTCGCGGGTCATTTAAGGTCGGACCCCTCTCCTCTCCCTGCGAACTCGCCGAAAGACGCACGCTCGTGAGCACACACGTTTCTCGGCTGTCTTCGAAACTAGATTCACACACACACACACACACCGGGCGCGCTCGCACGCGATCGCGGCGGTGGTGGTGACGGCTTCGCTCATCTTGCACACAAACGGTGAGTCACTCGGCGGCCGCGGTGACCCAGCCTGCCCCGCCCCACGATGCGCCGCCTTCTTCGGTCATCCCAGCTTCATTTGCAATCGAAGTCAAGTGACCCAGTGAGAACTGTTGCAGGAAATGAGCCGGAGGGGAGCGCCCACTTGTTAATACAGTCAGCTGACTTTAAGAATCGACGGCTCGAAACAGACTTGGGGCGACTCGGGGCTCTGTGCCATGGTGAATGTTCCCGCTCTTCCCCCAAAATTATAACTTTTCCTCTACGGTTAGAGAAGCAAAAGCGTTGTTGGCAAGTACACGAAACGTTTCCAATTTCGCGCGAAAAAGTCGGCCTCTGTCGAGGCCGAATGGTGGGGGGCGGCTTGCAGGAGGGGAGGGGGGAGGCAAAGAGAAGG
>NW_026267138.1:1369015-1373069 GCF_000697945.3 Frankliniella occidentalis | reverse complement strand
CAACTCCAGCCGCAAGTCCAACAACTCGCTGCTGCACGTGACCAACGGCAAGCTGGACGGTGAGGCCACGCAACACTCCGGGCACGCAGTCTAGCTTACACGCCCTTTCCATTTGCCAGATGGGTGGCATTTGTTGTTCTTTTAGTATCTGATGTAGCCGTTTGCTTTTTCAGCCGACATTAGGAACCTCGTTAGGAAGTCTTCCAGCCTGGACATCCACGCGCTGCGCGTCCCGCTCAAGGACATCGTCTGCTACCTCAGCCTCCTGGAGGGCGGTCGGCCGGAGGACAAGCTGGAATGTAAGTCTCTCTCTCTTACGTTGCCCAAAGTAGTGCTTCGCGTTGTTTCCCGCCGTAACCCGAGCCTCCTGTCTATTTTCCGCAGTTATGTTCCGGCTATACGACACGGACGGCAACGGCGTCTTGGATACAAATGTGAGCACCGTTCGTTCCCCCTTTCCTCGACGACCTGCCGTTACCTGCAAAGTGGAAGTCGTTACCTAAAGTGTGTCTTTACGTTTAGGAAATGGACTGCATCGTGAACCAGATGATGAACGTGGCCGAGTACTTGGGGTGGGACGTCTCTGAGCTGAAACCGGTGAGAAAATGCGAACCGAAATTAGAATAATGCGATTCTTTCCCGCTTTGGATTTTTTGACGTGCTTTGTTAATTTATATATTTCTTTGTCTTTGCAGATCCTCCAGGACATGATGGTGGAGATAGACTACGACGCGGACGGCACCGTCTCCTTGTCGGAGTGGAAGAGGGGCGGCATGACCACCATCCCGCTCCTGGTCCTCCTCGGCTTGGACGCGGTGAGAGACGAGTTTCTTCTCTCGTATTTCATCCCCTGAAATGTATGGTAATTATTCCTTGCCGTCGCATTATGCCTACCGTCTGTCTCCGCCAACCAGAACGTGAAGGAGGACGGCAACCACGTCTTCAGACTGAAGCACTTCAGCAAGCCCGCCTACTGCAACCTGTGCCTCAACATGCTGGTCGGCCTGGGCAAAAAGGGCCTGTGCTGCATTTGTGAGTACCAGCCGCGACTCCCGGGTCCCTTAAGGATGCAAATCGTTAGGAAAGAAACTTAAATTTACATAAAAACCATTATGGGAGGAATTCAGAAACAGCCAATTCTGCTTGCACTTTGTTGTCAGAAAGTGAAAGATGCAAATCTCTATTAGGTGAAAAACCTCAACTGCTAAAACTCTCATAGAAACATGCGGAGGTAAAAGTTTGGGACCTTGACTCTTTGCAGTTTGCAAGTACACGGCCCACGAGCGGTGCGTGCAGCGAGCGCCGGCGTCGTGCATCGCGACCTACGTGAAGAGCAAGCGGACGGCGGGCGCGCCGCAGCACCACTGGGTAGAGGGCAACTGCAGGGGCAAGTGCGCCAAGTGCCGCAAGCCCGTCAAGTCCTACAACGGCATCAGCGGCCTGCGCTGTCGCTGGTGTCAGACCACGGTAAGGAGACCAAGAGAACAGAAAGACGTGTGCGTAGTGATGTCATTGTTGTGTCAATAAAGCATTCCGGTGAATCTGAAATGCAGAATAATGCAGGGGACAAGAAAACGGCAGTCACCATGTAAAAGTATAGCGATTTCCGTTTTCTTCTTCCTCGCATTCTTCTTCTGCATTTTGGATTTACCGGAATGCCTTATTCGACACAAATCCATGTTTGTGTTATATGGACATCGAAGTGAAACCACACTGCGACTTTCTGATCATCTTGAAAAGGGGACAAACTCTTTTCCCCCTTTCTTCAACATACCCTCCGGTGGCGTTATTCTGTGTTTCAGCTTCACAACAAGTGCGCCTCGCACGTGAAGCCCGAGTGCACGCTGGGCGAGCACCAGGTGCACATCCTGCCCCCGACGGCCATCTGCCCGGTGGTCCTGGACCGCCAGCGGTCCTTCTCCCAGAGCCAGAGCAGACCGAGGTCCGAGACGCAGACGCCGGACTCCAACTGCTCGGTGAGGCGCGCGAACATTCATAAACCATTCTCGCCGGACATTTTTACTTCCCGCGAGTCCCGTCTGCTGCGCCGTCCTCGCGCTGCTCACCGCGAGCGCGGATCTGCTCCGCGGGTTACTGCACTCCTCGGGCTCGCGAGCGGCGCGAAGCGGTGCGCGAGCGGAGAGGGCTTTGCACGGGGAAGATTGCAGTTTATAGCTGCTGGCCGGGAAGTGATAATAAAACCGTTCAGCCACTGCTTCCGCCTCGGCCGTTTAACATCGCACTCCTCCCCGCGGGTGGGATCATCTGACGATCATGGGGGACACGTGGGGGTCACGCACGCGGGGGGCTGGGCGGAGCTCGAGGGAGGAAGGGGGTGGCCTACATAACACCTACATCACAAGATTACACGGTCTGGTCGTATGGGTTATTAGGTCATTAGTGACGAAGGTCTGTTTGCAGCGGCGCCGGCAGCAACAACTGTGCTACATCGTGAGGGTCTGCTTGTTGGACGTGGCCGAACTCGTAAGGGAGTTTTTCTGAGTGTGATGTCTTGGCAATGTAACAGTGTGACGGTTTGTGGTAGTGTGACGGTTTGGCAGTTTGGTGATTTTGCAGCTTCACGGTTCATCGGTGTAACCCCATGCGCGTGGCGGACTGCCGATGTGACCGTGTTTGGCCCCGTGTGGAAAGCGTGACGGTGGGACGCTTTTTGCCACAGTGTGTTTGTGTTGCTGCTTTAGAGACTCCGACAGGAGAGGACCCACCTGACTGCAATGAGTCGCAAAGTAACTTGTAAGCAAACGCGTAAAACCGAAAATTAAAATTGCAATTTTCATGCGTTTCTGAAGCGTTTTTGAAAAGTTTCAAGTTTGGTTTTTCTGCAAAACGCTGTCACAGCTGAAAATGCTTCAAGGACGCTTTTCAAATTGCAATTTTAATTTCCGCTTTCTACGTTTCCGTTACGCGTTACTCTACGTTACGACGCCCTGGCTGACACACACGCGTGTCTCTCAGACGTTCCAGTTCAACCCGGGCGCGAGCGGCGGCGGCGCGCGCGAGCAGCAGCCCGCCATGTCCTTCCAGATCTCGCCGCCGCCCAACACGCGGCCGCTGCTCGTCTTCATCAACCCCAAGAGCGGCGGGCGGCAGGGCGCGCGCCTGCTGCGCAAGTTCCAGTACCTGCTCAACCCCCGGCAGGTGAGCAATTCGCGCCACGGTCCGATGGGGGGGCTGCCCGGCCACCGCCCTGCGGCCCCCGGCCCCGCCCAGGCGAGGCGGCCCCCCGGCCCGACCTGACTCGATTTGTTCACAGGTCTACAACCTGGCGACGGGCGGCCCCATGCAGGGCCTCACCATGTTCAAGGACGTGCCCAACTTCAACGTCATCTGCTGCGGCGGCGATGGCACCGTCGGCTGGGTGCTCGAGACCATGGGTGAGTCTCGGTGAATGAAGTCGTTTTTGCGGAGAGCGAACTGTGCACCAGGTGGCTGATTCGCCCCGCGCACTACTGCTGGGGTTCTACCGTACCGCACGCAGACGTGCAACGTGCAGGCGGGCTTGCCTACCCCCTCTGACCATGTCGCTTCACAGGCCGAGTGAGAAGACAACTCACCGCGCGTGGGGAATGCGGTGCAGCATAACTCGATACAAAGTGCGCTGAGTGAATCAGCCTCCTGGTATGCAGGTACCAACCAACCTGGCTGCTCTGGATGACCTCTGACCTGCCGTGCCGTGTGTTTCAGACCGCATCCAGTTCGAGGAGCAGCCCGCGGTGGGCGTCATCCCGCTGGGCACGGGCAACGACCTGGCGCGCTGCCTGCGCTGGGGCGGCGGCTACGAGGGCGAGTCCATCCCCAAGCTGCTCAAGGCAAGCTTCTCTACTCGTTGTTCCCCAGTGCAGTGAGTGCAGTTCGAGCATCAATTATTTTCTGTACGACAACGAACTGGAACTGTTCACAGAAAATCGCCAACGCCGTGCCGGTGAGCCTCGACCGGTGGCAGATCTCGTTCTCGGACATCGAAGGGGAGGGCGACCCCGTACCCTACAACATCATCAACAACTACTTCTCCGTCGGCGTGGTAAGCGCATCA
>NW_026267138.1:1367057-1368965 GCF_000697945.3 Frankliniella occidentalis | reverse complement strand
ATTCCCTTCCAGTCTATTATTGCTGAGCTTAACTTGAACTTGAAATTAAACTTTAACTTTTTGCTGAGCTTAACTTGAACTTGAAATTAAACTTTAACTTTTTGCTGAGCTTAACTTGAACTTGAAATTAAACTTTAACTTTAAATGCTCAGCTCTGTCAGGAAGTGCAAGGGGAGACCGCCCGGAAGACGGCGTGAAGTGAGGCGCCTGGCGTGAGACGTGGGATGTAAGGTGGACAGGCATGCCAAACAAAATCGCGAAAACGTTTTAATTTTAGCGCGCCGCAGGCCAAGGTAGACGCACATTTAGCTCAGCCTCACACGGTCTTAACGTGCGTCTACCTTGTATTTCTGTATTTACACTTGTAGGGAAGGGGGGGGCGGTGCGGGGGCTCCAGCGGTGCGAGGGAGGGGGAGGACTAGCGTAGACTAGCGCGGCCGACGGCTCGGGGCTCGGGCTCCGCTCGGCTCGGCTAGTGGCTCGGCGCAACAACGCGTAGCGCGAGCGCGAGGGACGCGACGCGACGGCCTCAGCCAGCCGCCCCACGGCCCCGCCTAGTGGTCTAGGAGGACCACTAGCCCCGCCTAGCGCAGCTTGCTATACGTTCTCTTTAATATTTCTTAATCGAGAGTTAAAGCAATGACACCTTACATTACTCATGTATAGTTATGTTTAGATATATTTAGGTGTAAGGTTGTAAGGTATCATCTGCTAAAAACTCGCTCTTGATTATGTTCTTTGATATGGCTGCAGATTTATAGGGAGGAACGGGTAAAACTGTGAAAAACACGCACCGTGCCGTGTGTGAGTCCGATTTGAATGCAGCGCGGGAGGCAGGCTGTTGGTTGCCTGTCCGGCCGGTGGGGGTTTAGTTGGGAAGAGTGCCGTGTAGATGTCGCGGCGATCGTTGCCGCTGTCGGCGGGAGGTGAGGGGGGCGGGGCAGCAGCGGCACGGCCGAGCAGCCAGGCCAGCGCCGCGCAGCCAGGCAGGCAGGCAGGCAGCCAAGTCAGTCTGCGTTCGCCCGCCGCGCCGCGAGGAGCACCTACCCCGTTCGCTGCCGCCGCCGTCGCCCCGCCGCGGGCACTTCCCCGTCGTACTCGCGCTCGCCCCGCGCCGCCGCCGCCGCCGCCGCCCCCCGGGGGCCGGTGTCCGTGAGCCGGCCGGGCCCGCCTCCGCCATGGAGGACGAGCTGCGGTGCGGCGTGTGCAAGCAGCTGTTCAACAACCCGGTGCTGCTGCCGTGCGCGCACGCGCTCTGCCTCAACTGCGCCGTGCACCTGCAGCAGCCCGCCGCCAACACCGGCGCCAGCGCCGCGGCCGCGCTGCCCCCGCCGCCGCCCTCGCTGCTCGCGTCGGCGCCGCCCTCCAGCGGCAGCAGCACCAGCAGCGAGAACAGCGGCGACAATGTCGCCACGGCCTGCTCCACCGCCTCGTCGGCGTCCTCGGCCGAGGCCAGCAGCGCCAGCAGCGGCGCCTCGGCCAGCGGCAGCGTGGCCGGCAGCGTGGCCGGCAGCGTGGCGGGCAGCGTCGCGGGCAGCGACTGCCTCCAGGAGATGGACAAGCTGTCCATCCTGAGCGAGACGGACAGCGGCGTGGTGTGCACCAGCAGGCCCAACAGCTACGTCGGCACGCCCAGCAACCTCATCTACCCGCCGCTGGCCACCACCACGGCGCTCTCGCTCGCCTGCCCCGTCTGCAGCAAGATGGTGTACTTCGACGAGAACGGCGCGCACAACCTGCCCAAGTACCGGGCCATGCAGAGCATCGTGGACAAGTACTGCGAGGCGCGCCAGCTCATCATCCAGTGCCAGCTCTGCGAGGGCGACCCCGCCGAGGCCACCGTCATGTGCGAGCAGTGCGAGGTCAGTATGGGTGTCTCACTCCCACGCCTCGCCACGCCGCGCCCTC
>NW_026267138.1:1365403-1367007 GCF_000697945.3 Frankliniella occidentalis | reverse complement strand
GGGGGGAGCTGGGCTGCGTTGTGACCCCTGGGTCACTCGTTACGCCCAAGCGCGAGACAATCTCATTATTTTGACATATTTGTTTTTGATAGCGCGCTACATTGGTTTATTTCCTTTTTGTGGGTGATTGTGTGTATATGGAGGCCTTTGGCGTCTCTTGTCAAATACTCTTTGGTCCCTGTATCGAATTGCAAATAATACGTGAGATTTTTGCACGCGTTTGGCAATGGCCAATGGTCAACAATTGTGATTCTGAGCAGGTGTGTATATCTGGAAGGGGGCACGATGTTAGGCGCAACTTTGTGCTACAATCCGTCAGAATGTAGGCAAAACGTATGGTTTGGCCGGCGGCTGGATCCGCGGCGCCAAGCTATTTAAGTCGTGAACCAGATCCATTTCTCTTCTCTCGATGACAGATATAGGAGGGGGGGGGTCTTTCGGCGTGAACCTGTTGGGGTTGGCTGCTGGGAACCCCGGCGACGTCACGGCGCGTCGGTGCGCGACGTTGCGGGCTGGAGCGGGGTAAGGCGAGGCGGGGTACCCCGGGGAGAATATGTTAGCTGGAGCCGCCGGCCTCCAGCCCAGTGTCCGAGTGGACGCGCATCCGAGCAGTCAACATGCGGTGGACCGTTGCCGCCCTCGCCGGGGCCCACCAGGTCCTCGGCGTCCTCGGCGTCCTCGGCGTCCTCGGCGTCCTGGCCCTGGCGGTCGACGCCGACCTCATCGTGCTGGCCGACCCCGAGGACGCACCCCCGCTCTGGGACGACGAATTACAAGAAGGTAAGCTGAACTGTAAAATTTTAAAAAGTTTGCGAGTATAGCCTGAGGCGGACGGGCCGCGCGGTCGCTGTCATCAATCCGATCGATGCTCCGCAATTGAGCCCCCCGCCGGCCGCCGCTATCTCTTTCTCTTTCCCTGATTATCGCCAATTATTTACTGTATTATTGCAACATCGTAATTTGCGTGGTGTTATAATGGGTCCCGATGAGTCCGGTTTCTGGAGTGCCGTGTGCAGTGCTCGCGAGCTCGCGGGGGCGTGGGGTATGGAGCGGCTGGAGGGCCCCCCGCGTGCCGCCCGCGCGTGCTCTACGCACCGCTGACTCGCCGGCAACAACAATAACAGAATCTTTTCGCGGCTCCGTTTCACGCACGGCCGCGAGCGATCTTGACCTTGTGAGTGTGTGTGAGGAGTCAAAGCAGCCTTAAGCAGGCGCTGCGTAGGGAGGCTGAGCTAAGGCTCTGCGCAGAGGCCTGGCGAGCGTCCCGGTCCAAAACCTGTTCCTGCTGCAGCTGAGATCAACAACCGGACTACAGCACGACGAGGGGATTTGGCATCGCGAACTTTTCTTATTGCGAAAAATAAAAATAAACGAAAAAGAGCTGTGCATCCTCCTCTGTCGGTCCAGCACAGCCACGCACGTAGCCGGGGCGACCCATCGTCTTTATGTTTTGTGAGGTGCGAGGAGGGGCCTACAATGTTGACCCCTTTTGAAGAGCCACGCAAGATTGTCTATCCTCAAGTTTTCATCGCGCGTTCATGAAAATTGAGACACACTATATTGAGTGAGGTCCGGCTGCGGCTGGTACGGCGGGGGAGGGGGGG
>NW_026267138.1:1364701-1365353 GCF_000697945.3 Frankliniella occidentalis | reverse complement strand
CCCATCTCTCGCTTTCCCGCTCCTAAATTGTCACTTTTCCCCCCGCGCGTTTCCTATCGCAGTACATCGCGCGTCTTGTTGTGCCGCTGGGCGGGGGCCGGGCCAGGCCGCTCCTTTTTTGTGGAATATCGGATCACGAGGAATGTCAATGAGAAGGGGGAGAGAGAGAGACAGGCTGTTGGATGAATGGCAATCGGCTCGGCTGCTTTGACAGATCTCCTCTCTCTCTGCCTTCTGCTCGTCTGCTCGTCTCTGTCGCCAGACAAATAAGACACGGGGCGCGACAGCTGACGGCGAGGGGCATCTAATCCGGACTGGAGGTGAGAGCGTCGCGGAGCGAGCAAGAGCGAGCGAGAGCGAGTAAGAGCGAGTAAGAGCGAGCGGGTAGGAGAGAGCGAGCAACAGCGAGTAGGAGCGAGCGAGTTGGAGACAGTCAGTTTGTGAGAGCGAGTGAGAGCGAGCAAGAGCGAGTAAGAGCGAGCAACAGAGGGCGAGCGAGCGAGCCAGAGCTAGCTAGACTGAGCCGGAGCGAGCCAAAGCGCAAACTACTCGGGCGCAGAGCCAGCGAGATGGTTATGGTGATGACCGAACACAGCAGGATCCGCTTCTCGCGCCACCAATTAGACTATTGTCAGCTGCGTGTCCATCCTGC
>NW_026267138.1:1362575-1364651 GCF_000697945.3 Frankliniella occidentalis | reverse complement strand
CCCCCCGTCTCTCTCTCTCCCTCTTCTTTCACCCGCTGCCCCCGTCTCCCTCCCTCGCGCTATACTACTCTCACCCCGTGGAGCCGGTTCCCACAGTGCCGGCGCGATATGCAGGGGTGCTTGGTGATGGTGTGTTGGTTACAGCATGGTTGTTACACCATACGCTGCCGCCACCAGGAGGACTTCGCCGTGTGTGCAAACCATAGGGGACACGCCGCCGAGAGGGCACTCCAAAAGGGGCTGCTGGCGTTTGCGTTGCTCGTGAAACAGCCGCCGGCCGCCGACGACGCGCCTCCTTTTAGGGGCCTTGTCCTCTGCTATACACCTCTCTCGCTCTCTCCTTTTATCACCGCTTGCTATCAGCAGCTGCCGCCCCCCGGCTCTCCGGTCCACCCCGCCCATATCCTCCCCCCTGCATCCCTTTGCATGCCTCCAAACCTTTGGCAGTCTTGGAGATTGAGCTCCGCTCGCCGCTCGCCCCACCCTCCAGTACGCCACTACTACTACACCACTTCGCCCGCGCTTCTGCAGAAGAACGCCTTCGCTCGCATCCTCCCTTTGGTGTCTGTTTACTGGGCGGGGCGGGGTGGGGAGGGGCGGGGCTGCAGCGCCGAGGTGAGGCCTACAGCAGCAGCAGCAGCTCTACTCAGCACGATCATAAAATCGGATCTATGAGGCGCTTAGCCTCCCAGCCAGCGGCAGCCAGCCGCACCGGATGAATGGGCGGGGGAATACGGGAGGAGCACACGTGGGCACGTCGCGGTGGGCGCGGTCCTCCCCTCCTCCTCCTTCCCCTTCCCTCCCTCCCCCCTTCCCCTTCTCCCCTCCCGTCCTCCCTTTCCTCCCTTTCCTCCCTTCCTCCCTTTCCCCCCTTCCTCCCCTTTCCTCTCCGCCGCCGCATCCGAACTGCTCGACAGCCGCGCGCGCGCGTGCATTCCCGGACGCATCCGGCTGTCGGTACGTCTCTTCTCTTTGCCGCGACGCCGCCCGCCGCCGTCGCTGATGAAAAGAACAGCCAGCAACCTCTCCTCTCTCTAACTTCATGGTTATTTATTCGAGGAATGCAGGGGGGGAGGTGGCTCTTCAGTTTTTTATTCCATCACTAAAAATTTTCTGGAAAGTCAAATGTAAGCCCAGAAAAAAGGAACACTCTTCCCAAACTCTCCCCCGTCTCAGTTCGGGTTCCGGGCGATCCATGTAGGGAAATATAAGCGGCCGGAGGCGATGGCCATGCGTGTCACGTGACCGGCCCAATAACCGAGCGGTAATGGTCGCCCCGCCCCGCCTCGGCGATGTCGGTTTGCGTGATGCGTTAGCGTAACTTACGGCAATTGGGACGGTCCCTCGGGGTTGTGCTGCCGCGCCCGGCTGTCGCTCGCGACGTACTACACCATGAAAAAGAAATAAGTTTTTTCCGCTCACCCGCACATGCAGTGAGAGTTAAGGTCAAAATTTTAATTACATCGGGACGAAATACACTGGCTCATCAAAGAAACCCCCTTCTCTTTTGAGTGTGTTTAATCGGGTGGATCTAAAGTGCATCCTCTCTAGCTATAATATAATTTATACCATACTTAATTCCTTCAATAAATGGCCGTGTCGTTTATGCTGGTTTTTGCTTGACGGTGCTTGGCTGTCCCGAGGGTGAGCCTGCTCTACGCGATGGTCACCCACCCTGTGCCAGCCCGCGCCACAGCCCAGGTGCGTCCAGGTGCGTCGCTCACCTGGCCGGGCCTCGCGTGGCCAGCCATGCATGGGGCTGGAGGGCCGGGAGGGCCGCCGGGCCAGGCGCGCCAAGGCTCCGCTCGCGCTCAGCTGTTCGTGGTGGGGCGGGGCGGGGCCGGCGGGCACGCGGCGCGCGCTAGGTAGACAGCTGGCCAGACGAACCTATTGTGGTCTAGGATTGAGGGGAGGGGAGGGGAGCGTTAGCGCTGGCTGAGCTGCATGCGGGTCGAAGGGCTCCCGGCTGGCGCTTTGTGATCAAACACACACACAAAGAATATGGAATAGGAGAGGTGGAGGGTGTTGGCCTGGCCGTCATGTGGCCCAGCATATCAATCAGCTGGGCAGGACGAC
>NW_026267138.1:1360407-1362525 GCF_000697945.3 Frankliniella occidentalis | reverse complement strand
GCGGTCCGCCTAGACTTGTGGACTACTAGTGGCGCCTAGGGTCGCCCCTCACCCCAATTCAACGACAGATTAGCGGTGCGATTGGTGGGGACGAAAAGGTGCAGCAGGAGACAGCAGCAGCTGCTCTGTGTCTCTGTCTGTCGCTCTCCCCCCGCTCCTCTCTCTCTCTCACACTCGCGTACAATCTCAAGCTGCAATCTATCTTTATCTTTCCTCGTCTAGCGTGGGCGTATGAACGTCTAGCCGAGCAACGCGGAGAGGCGCTCTGCAAGTCTCGCTGACAATTAGTGGAGGGACGCCAGAGTGATTAGAATAATAATAAATATGAAATACATGTATCGCTATTCATGAGCGCGGTGCTTGGTGCAGTGCGGCGTGTGCCATGAGGCAGGGGCCGCAGAGGCTGAGCCATGGGCCGCCCTTGGCTGCGCTCACACACTCAAACGTGCGAGTAGTGCCACGGCGCCTCATGGCCCGCCTCATGGCTCGCCTCACGGTGCAGTGCGTGTGCCGCGTCGAGTGGAGCGCAATGCATGGAGAGGTCCTGCACGATCATGGTAATGTGTGTCCTGGATGATGATGATGGCAGCGGTGAGCGCAGAGGGGTGGTTGGTAGCGTGCGGTGGCAGTGTGTGTGTGTGAGTGTGTAAGTGCGTGTATGTGAGAGGAGTTTGTGCATTTCGCAGCCCGGCGCGCACGCACGGCGCCTCTCCTCCACAAAGGGGGCAGGAAGTCCTCCGCCCAGCGCCCCGCCCGGCCCCGCCCCTCGCCGTGGAGGCCGTAATGGTCGCGTCCTTCCTATCGCTGTGCTCCGTGCTCATCCTCGTGCTCATCCTCGTGCTCATCCTCGTGCTCATTCTCGTTGCTCATCCCTTCTCTCTTGTGTGCCCGCAGGCAGCGCGTGCTTCAGCGCCATGCACTCCAAGCGCGGCCTGTGCCTGCCCGCCTCGCGCTGCGCCGCCGTCCGGGACGACATCGTGGCGGACCGCTACCCGGAGATCTGCTCTTTCGTCGGCCGCGAGCCCGTCGTCTGCTGCCCGTGCCCGCCGCCCGCCGCGCTCTCGGACGAGGAGGCCATCTTCTTCCCGCACGCCGCGCACGAGCCGACGCCCGACCGCGACTTCGATTCGTGCAAGCATGCCTACTCGTACGGGCCGCACCACCGACCGCACAAGCCGTACCCGCCCAAGCCGACCAAGCCGTACCCGACCAAGCCGGGCTACCCACCCAAACCCGGCTACCCGCCGAAACCGACAGACCCCTACCAGCCAGGATACCCGCCACAGTCGCCCTACCCGCCTTACCCGCCAGGCCAGAGGCCGCCTCAACCTCAACACCCGAACTACCCGTACCCCAAGCCGCCGCCTACCTACCCCCAGCCACCACCCGGCTACCCACAACCTCAGCCCGAGTACCCTCCGGGCCAGCCTCCGTACCCGTACCCGCCGCCACACCCGGACAGACCCCCGCAGCCCTACCCCCCGTACCCCGGACCCGGAGGCGTCGCACCGCTGCCAGAAGAGCCGCCGTCCAAGCCGTACCCTCCTGAACAGGGGGGCGCTACCGGCTCTCGGCCTCCAGGCTACCCCCAGGAGGGCGGCCCCCCGTACCGGCCCCCGAGGCCCCCGACGTACCCGGAGCAGCCTCCCGAGGAGGGTGGCCCGCCGCCGTACCGACCCGACAGACCCCCGCCGTACCCGGAGCAGCCCGCGCCCTCGCATCCTGGTGGCATCATCCCCCTGCCGGAGGAGCTGCCCTCCAAACCCGGCTACCCTCCCGGACACCCCTCGCTGCCGGTAGGGCCCCCGACTCCCCCCGGACCTCCGTCGGGCCTACCTCACCGTCCGCCAGGTGGAGGGGGAGGATACGGCTCCGACTCCAAGCCACCCGGACTGCCAGACGACTACTTCAACAACGTCCCTCCGATCCCGGACCTCCCCGACGAGACGAAGCCTCTCCAGCTGAAGCCCCAGGAAGCTCCCGTCGAACAGCCTTCTCCGCCCGACTCCCCGGTGGTGCTCCTCTCTGAAGCGAGCACGCCCGTGCCACTCGGCAACAAGGACGGCATCGTGGACCCCGCGAGCACCGAGTCCGAGGCCGTCGCCGCCGTCACCGAGC
>NW_026267138.1:1350230-1360357 GCF_000697945.3 Frankliniella occidentalis | reverse complement strand
GGGCAGCCGATGGGAGGGGGGGAGGGGGGCAGCAGCAGCAGCAGCAGTAGACAGAGCAGACGAGACGATGGGAGTTTGTTGTTGATGATTGTGTCATTAGTTTTCCGACAGCTTATGCGGCGGGTAGGTGCCGTACTTATGGAAGTATTCTGCTGACGACATGACGAAGTGAGCCTCTGTCGAGTAGTATGCCCAAAGTGCGCGAAAAGAACGGATTGTTTTTCATTTTCCACTGGCTGGACGTGTTGATCAGGGGGACCTAAACAGGTAGGTGTCTAGTGCACTTGTTGGCTTTCTAAGGGATGGAACCGTCACTCTATTACGAATAGCTGGTATGACAATACGTTGGTGTACGCCTGTTGCATTTGGTAAATAATTTAGCTCAACTTCTTGGTCCCCCCGCGTAGTCGTTCCTAACCTCTTTCATTCCACAATCCTCTGTTATGGGTGACATCCAGAACTCCATTGTCTGCTGATGACTGTTCTTTACCCCTTTCCTTGTTCATTTATAGTTCTGCGTTTACGTTTCTCGATTTTTATGCTGGTAAAATTTTATTGATAATGTGCATTGCAGGCCTTTCAGTTGTTACAGTGGTTCCAATGAAATTCAGAATGAAATGCAGAAATTGATTTATTTTTATTCAACTATGTTTCAGCTGTAAACATGGGATGCTCACCAGCTTGCAAACAGGGCACAGTGTTTAGCGTAGGTACATTGTTGCTCCTCGGTGGTGTCCTGGCAGGGCTGTTCTGGTCCGATGTTGCTGATTATATCTATAGAAGTGTAATTATTTTATGAATTCTTCATATTATGTTTCTTTATTGTTTTTTCTTACAAAAAAGTGATGTATCTTTATTTGTTTGTTCTAGCAATTATCCTTAAGTCCATCTTCTACTGGGTTTCGTATGTGGAGAGAAACGCCAATTCCTATGTACCTGCAAATCTACTTTTTCAACTGGACCAACCCTGATGAAGTAAAGGCTGGTAAAGCAAAGCCAATTGTTTATGAAGTTGGCCCCTACACCTATTTGTAAGTACCATATCAATTCTACATCAAAAGTTTACAACACTCTAATTTGATATGTATTTAATTACTTTCTTTATATTTAACTTTCAGAGAAAAACATACAAGAGTAAACATGACTTGGCACCCAGAAAATGATACTATTTCATTTCAACAAATCAGGGAGTGGCATTTTGATCCTTCAAAGTCATCTGGTTCACCAGATGATGTAATTCAATCTCTCAATGTGCTGGCTGCAGTATGTACCGTATTCATTGGTTTTATAAAGCAGTGTGCAATTATTTTGTGACTTAATCTTCAATTGTATCTTGACTTTTCTTTGTTGTAGACAATTGCTGAAAAAGTTAAAAACTTCAGGCCTATCGTCAAGAAAGTTGTAAATGTGTTGTTAAATGTTGAAGAACCATTTGCTGTGAAGAAAACTGTCAGAGAGCTGCTCTTTGATGGGTATAGTGACCCTATTCTAAATGTTGCCTCTGAACTGAAGAAAATAACGAACATATCAATTCCATTTGATAAATTTGGCTGGTTTTATGATGTAATAAGAAAACATGTTAATGAAGACGTTTATCTTTTTAATGCAAACTTAAATGTTCTAATCTGACTCATTGAATTTTTTTAATGATGTTTACAGAGAAATATGTCTTCCACCTATGACGGATCTTTTAATATGTTCACTGGTCAACAAAATATGAGTAACTTGGGGAATGTTCACTCTTGGAACTATGCCACCCATACTTCTTACTTTGATGGAAAATGTGGGGATGTCAAAGGAACAACTGGAGAACTTTTGCCTCCTCTAGTTGACAGTGAAAAGCTTTCCGTCTTTGCAACTGACTTATGCAGGTAAAAAGAAGAATCAATAAATTATTTTTGTAATAATTACAGCTTCTTTTTCCCTGTAGTAGTGGATCTTTATTGTTATTTGATTTCAGCACTGTTTCACTGTCAAGAAGTGAAGAATTAGTACAGAAGTATGGAATAGAAGGAGTCAAATTCCAAGGAGATGCTAGGGAATTTGACAATGGAACTCTTCACCCTGAATATAAATGTTATTCATATGAAGGGAAAACTATGCCTAGTGGTGTTAGGTACGAACCCTTTCCACTTGAATATTGACTGATCTTGGTCTTAAAATTTCAATCTTTCAATCTACCTATATGTACTTTTTCTTTCTTTCAGGGACATGTCAAAATGTCGATATGGTGCACCAGCTTATGTTTCTTTCCCTCATTTCCTTGACGCTGATCCCTGGTACACCAACTCTGTTGATGGCTTGCATCCTAATAGATCAATTCATGAATTTTTTGTCAATGCTGAGCCTGTATGTAATTGTATTTTGAAGTGGTTTGAACTTAAACTGTCTATCTAGGTTATTAAGAATGATTTCCTTTTTATCTTACAGAGCACTGGACTCCCCCTGGAAGTTAGAGCACAACTGCAAATCAATGTCCTCCTTCAACCAATAAAAGGGTTAACGTAAGTATCGTTTGCTCCATTTGTTACACGTCACTATTAAAGGTGTAATAAAATTATCTCACTTGCAGGATGTATGAGAAAGTCCCGAAAGTTCTCATGCCAATGTTCTACTTTCGCCAAACTGCTGAACTCACACCTGACCTAGGGTCACAAGTCAAGTTACTCCTCAATTTATCTAGAATTGGTACAATCACATTTTATGGGTTGGCTGGTATTGGAGGATTACTTCTTGCCATTGCTACTTTCATCACTATTCGTGGCCATTGGGGCGAGGATGATGATACTGTCGCGTTAATCAATTCCAAAAGGGAATCTAGTAATAAACCTGCAAGCAGCAATCCTACTGTATAAACAGAGACTAGCTAAGTATTCATGAAAGTTTATTCTTCTTCCTAATCAAAATATTTATGCTTCATGATGGGAAAGACTGCAATAGTATTTTCTTATAAGTAAAAAGTTCTCTTTGTTCTCATCCTCAGAAATCATTCCATGAATTGAGAGTTTATGTAGTAACCATATGAAATAACTCCCTAGTCTTATGACTTAGTTATGGGATTTTTCTTATCCCTCAAGTCAATGAATGGTTTATTGTATGATATGATCTTTAATAGTGTGTGAATGACCCTCAACAAAGAGACATAAAAAGTTGAGCATTAATCCTTAAATACTGTTTCTTTACGATTGCAACCTAAAACCTCTCATAGTTTGCCAACTCTTTAGAATGGCCTCTGCATTTATCAATATTCAAAGTAACATAGGAAACAGCAACAGCAATTCATATGTAAAAGATGATGTCTTACTTTGTGATAAATCAACTTACAATGATTTACAGTATGTAGATTATCAGGGTTTTCTTTTTCTATCTAAAGTATGCTGATAATTATGATTTTTTGACTGTAACGTTAATACAAGCTTAGGGGTCTTGGATGTGTGTTGTAATTTGCGCTCTCTTACTTGCGTAGCTTTCCATCACTCTCCCTCTCTTGGACTGACTAGTATTGATGCCATCCGTGACCTCTGTTCTGTCTTATATCACTCGATCGGAACCTCTTGTCACTTTGTATGTGTCAATGATTTGGTGGAGAGGTTTGCGCTTTGATCAATTGTACTGAATCTAGATTATTTTAATTTTTTGGTACTTCATGTACTTTATATGACACTTGCGTGTATCAGACTGTAATGTTAAACATTAATTTCTGTTGCCAATTTATTTGTGGACCTCAAAATGTATTTAAAATTGGTTTTAATGTGTTTTCAGGAACTGTACTTATTGCACCAAAATATGAAGTTGGGGGTCAATTTTATTTTTATTTGACAGAAGTATGTATCTATCTATCTTTATGATATTCCTGTAACTGTGATAGTATTATAATGTGTCTTTGCAACTATTCTTGCTGATGAAGAACAATTACATGGTTATCCATTAAGCCCTTCTCTCAGGAAATTTAAGGTTGTAGATAAGTTTTGAATTGTGTTTTTTTTTCCTTGTATGTCTTGTCTGGTGGTGTTAGTTTCGTCTTAGTTTGGCCTTTGAGTTTTTATTATTCTCTTTGCTCAAAGGGGTTACATTTGTTTGTAAGTGCCTGCACAAGTTTCTCAGATGCCATAAAGATGAAACGAGTAAGGAGGCTAAAACTAGTTGTTTGATTTCTTGTATTTAGGATGTATGTGTGAGGAAGCTCTCTGAAAATTTTAATAGAAACCATTCGACATGAATTGTCGGTAAGATCAGAGTCCTTTTCATGCAAAACTCTGTTCTGCTCTTTTATTTCTGCAATCTACATTGTAGGCTAAATAAGAATAATCTTACCAATAACTCATGTTTTATACTTTTCTTACTTTCTTTCTTACTTGGGACCATTTTTATGATCAATGGGAAACAATGTTTAAGCCATTAGTTCTCTTCAATTTTGGGGCTTCCTCATCAATTTGGGGGAGAAATGGGACATGACTCTAGGAAATCATATCTAGTCTAGTACTGGTTCTATTTGCAGTGCCTAGTGCTTTTTGAAGAGTTTCCATTCTATCATTGGTTTCGGTGATGAGCCAAAGGCGAAACATGTTAAGAACAATGATTAATTTGTTATATCATATTTTGAGCTTATAATTTTTTTTTCTTGTTTTTAATTTTACTCCATCAAAATTTGTCCTTTGTGACGTAGAGTGCTGTGTCAACATTTTCCATTTCAGTTTGACCATTTGAAGTGCCTTTGCTTGTAAGTACGTGTACATAAAATAGATTGCAACATTAGTGCTACATAGCAAGCTTAAAATAGGGATCACTTTTTTCATTGCTTTTTCACCATATTTTATGACCTTTGTATTTTAAAGAGTGCCAAACAGGGCTTCTGTAAATTTGTTACCTAAAATCAAAATTAGGAGTTATAGTCAATTACCAGTATCTGCTTAACCACTTAAAATTTATTACAGCATTGAGTAAAGAGTCACATAAATAAAAATAAAAAAAAGACTTTGTTTTTAACAAAAATATTGAGATTTAGACTCCTCTCTTTATAACACAATATTTGTATTCTGTCAACCCATTCACATTGTTTGGTGTCTGTGATAAATTTTGAACCCTTTATAGGTAGCCATCATAGTCATGGGAAAAATTTCTTAATGTCTTCTTTGCTCACACTTCAGCACTTCAGTTTGTAAATTTAGTGTTTTATGTGAGTTTGTGACTGACACAAATTATTTTGAATGAAAAGTGTCTTGGCCTTTCCCTGAACTTGGTTCTGTCTTCAAATCTCAATATCATAGCTTGATATTCTTATAGAAATTTTTTTGTGGAACATCAATAAAGTGCCTCTGTTATTAATCAACATTTATATGTGCATAACAATCAAGTGCATTATCTTCATTGTGATATTAACTTTATATTGTATCTGGGTAGTATTTCACATACTAACCTGGAGGTAAGAACTGTTTTGTGAGGCCTTTTGAATTCAATTTGTTCCTGTGCAATGTTTTAAAAGTGAAAGAGAACTTGTTGAGGTGTCAAACTATAATGTTTAATCAAAATCAAGCTTTGTTTTCCTCTTCAATCGGTAAATGGACCTTCTTCCCACTATAAAAAAATGTAATCGATGTTGCAGTTTAGACATTGTGTATATTTAACAGTCACCCTACTATTTTGTTCACTTCTTCCATTTCTATTAATGTTGTGGTCAGATGGGTCCATTGGACCATTCTTGTTTTTCACACCCACCAAAAAAAATTAAATGCGTGTCATTACATATTATCTTTTAGGACCACACCTCTTTGTACAGTATGTATATTTAATCTTTACCGTAGGGGAATGATATGTTCACAGTAGTACATGGCAAATTCATCTTAAAACCTATCACAGAAATTTCTAATCACACTCTTTACACAGTCTTAAACAACTTTGTTTTAGTCTTGTTGATACACACTGTACTGTTAAATTGATTTCACCATGCGCAATTCCTGTCTTGTATTGAGCATTCATGCTCAATATTGTTCGAGCATGGGTCATGTTGTGACCGTTGGACTACTACAATGTGATTGTTATTGTGTAAACTTCGTAATAAATTTAATGGTAAAGTATTTGTTGCTGTATTTCACTTCCTCTGTCTCAGATTAAGTGATCATCCAGAAAATACTGCGTTATTCAGCGTCACGAAACTGCAGAGTTCAGGATAAGCATGCTCTCGTAAACGCCGTATGGGTAGGCTACATTTTCCCTGCAGTGCATGCAAGTGCTGCGGAGTGGCCTACCCTGAATCTCGCAGGCGCCAAGTTCCCGTACTTTGCCGAATTAATCTGAGGAAAACGAACATACTTTTTTGGATGATCCCCAGTTATTGGAGTGCACAGACTGCCATTACAGTAATAAGTCCAGTTCGTGCTAAAGCTGTAGGACATGGTGTGTTTTGTGTGGTGTCGTCCGGGGGGGTGAAAGTAACTAGCCAGAGCGCATTTGATGTTCGTATTATTTCATTTTATTTCTCTCTTTATAGCGACGCGTCGCTCGACTCGACTCGGATCACCTAGTAGTGGAGCTCGTCGTTGATGTCGGAGACGATCTGGTGCTGGCCAGACACGTACTTGGGCAGGTGGTCGAAGTCGTTGGCGACCTCGGCGTGCTGGTAGTAGTACTGCTGCTGCTGCTGGTGAGAGACGGTAGAGTCCTTGTGGTAGACGGCGACGTTCTTGAAGTACATGTTGGGCACGGTGAACTTGCCGTAGTTGTCGATCTGGCGGTCGAAGGGGAAGCCGAGGGGACGGTTGTCGACGACGGTCATAAGGCCGTTGCAAGAGACGACGTTCTGGCCCTGGTGGTGGACGATGTTGTCGTTGTGGTAGTAGTCGCCGTGCTGCTGCTGCTCCTCAGAACCGTAGGGGGTGACCATGACGAACAGGGTCAGGGGAAGGCCGGCCTTGTGGCCCATGGGGAGGACGAGGCGGTCGGGGAAGCCACAATGATGGTCGACATCGTGGACGTACACGTTGCCGCTCTCGGCCATCTTCTGCAGGCTCTTGAAGGACTCGATGTCACCGACGGTGGAGGTGAACTCGCGGGAATGGCGCTCGATCAGGTTCTCGCCCTGGGACACTGTGGGTAGAAAAGGAAATTTGTTAAGGGTGTGTTCCGCAAGACTGGTAATATGGTTCTTGGTAAAAGTAGCTGGTGTACTTACGTTCAACGGGGATGCGGTCAAGCTCGACGAACATGTGGCGGAGACGCTCAAGGTCGGCGGTGTCGTGGCCGTAGTAGACATCGGAAGCCTGGTCACCGTAGAAGTTGGAGTGGATGTAGTCGGTGTTGGGGCCGAGGAAGACGCGGAGGACACCCTGGGTCTTCTTGTCGCTCACAACCTTGACCTTGTAGGAGAAGGGCTTGTGGTTCAGACGCATGGTCTTGGCAACGAAGTGGATCTTCTCAGCCTCATCAGCAGAGTTGACGTCGACGGAGTGGGCAACATCAACGTTGAAGAGGTCGAAGTAGGTGACGAGCTTGCTGACGGCGACGTCCTTGACGGCCACACCGTTGAAGTTGAGCTCCTGGCGGTGGTAGTAAGGAAGGTTGTCCTTGTACTGCTTGAAGAGGCCGTTGATGTGCTTCTGGATGTAGTAGAAGGCGGGGTCGCGGAGGGCGGTCTCGTAGTGGCCGATGACGCCGGGGGCAACACCGTGCTCGTTGCTGGGGTCGACGATGAGGGCGACCAGGTTGTGGAGCATGGTGGTGTAGGAGCCGTAGTAGCGGGAGTTGACGGCGTCGTCGTTACCCTCGATGATGTTACCCAGGATGTTGATGCCGTGGATGTGGTTCTTGATGGAGATGACGTTGCCGTCCTTGCCAATAACGTAGCCGGAGTCGATGGCGTCCTTGATGCGCTTCTCGATCATCTTAACATCCTCGACGGTGTAGGACTTGAGGCTGGTCAGCTCGGAGTTCTCGGGGCGGGCGGGGAAGGCCTTGCCGCTGTGGTACTTAAGGTCGGGGTTGTAGCCGTACTGTACGAGGAAAAGAGAGACGAGTATGAGCGGTTGAGCTGGAGCACGGGTCCACCAGTGAACCAAACCTAAGTGATAAGCAGAGGGAAGCTTACCTCGATGGGCATGTTCCAGTCGAAGTCGTTCATCTCGGGCAGGTAGTTGGCCATACGGTGGAGGTTGTAGTGGGCCAGGATCTGCTGGTAGAAGTAGTAGAAGTTCTCTCCGCGGTTGTTGTTGATGTTCAGGCCGTACTTCTCGGCGTTGAGCCAGAAGGGGTTGTACAGGTGAGCGTAAGCGTGGTAGGCGTTGAGGCCGACGTCCTGGGTGAAGTAGCCGAGGAGGTCCTCGGGGTGGACGATCTCGTTACCGACGGTCCAGTTGGTCAGGGTCTCGTAGTTAACCTTGCCCTGCATCTTGGCGCTCTGGAACTCGGCGATGTCGCTACCGTGGAAGTACAGGTGGGGGTAGACCTCGTACATGGGGGGGAGGACCACTCCGTTGGTGTCGTCGCGGTGGATGGTGGCAACGCACAGGGCGTAGGTGAACTGGCCTTCGTTGACGTTGTCACGAGCCCAGGCGGCGGTCTTGATGAAGGTGTCGAAGTCCTTGGCGAAGTACAGCATGTCGAAAAGGGCGATGGCCTCCTTGAGCTGGGAGTCGTTGTACAGGTGGAAGATCTCGCCCTGGGGAAGCATACCCTGCTGGTGCATGGACATGAACTTCTTGACGACGTACTGGTTGGCGTACTGGTTGACGATCTGCTCGGGGTTCCAGTTCTTGCCGAGCTCCTTCAGCTCGGGGTACATCAGGGGCTGCTGGACGCGCACAAGCAGCTGCAGGATAAGCTTCTGCTTGATGGCGACATCCTTGTCCACTGCGGGAAAAGGCGGGTGAGGCGAGGCGGGTTAGTTTCATCCGAAGACAATAGGAAGCCGCAGAGGCAAAATGTATCAGACTCCTCAAAGTTTTGCCCAGACAGAGCCTTGGCTTGCTGGCGGTGGAGCTTACCGTGAGCGTTGATGTTCTGGTGGACGTGGACGGAGTTGAAGTTGGTGGGGATGGCGCAGGCCACAGCCACGAGGGCTGCCAAAGCGAAGAGGACCTTCATGTTCGTTGGACAACTGACCAAGATGTGGTACCGATGACAGCTCAGCCCGGCCCTTTTATACCACCAGCCGCCCGCCGGGTATCGCCCTGGAGGTGTCAGTGGTCACGGGTATCGCGATGACGATGACCCCCGGGACCCCGCGGCGGCAAGGAAGGGTGCAGGGCGGCGGGTACTCGCCCTGGCGACAAGACCGGGACCGGGGAGATGTCTCTCTCTGTCGCCCCCGGCAGCCCACAGCCCCGGCAGTGCGAGGGAGACAGAGGCATGTGGCGGGGGGTCGCTGCTGTTGCCGGGCTGGGGACCATGCCGATAAGGGAAAACCGCAGGGCCTAAAGGCGCATACAGCCCCGCGGCGTGTTCGGGCGTTCGGAAAGCCTGGCCCAACGATGATGCACGTGAGAACACCCCGCGTGCACCACGTGCACCCGTGAGTGCGTGCATATGTGCATGCATGCACGCGTCCGTGCGTGCGGGCGTGTAGTCGGCGTGCACTCAGCAATGCTATTGGATCGCTATTGACGTCACGCAGTCGTTCCGTCTCCGTCTGTGTCTCCCTGACCGTTGGGAAGCGGCTCAGGTGTGGGGCGGGGACAGTGGTAGTGGGGAAGAAAGTGTATTCCATTCCTCTTGGCTTTGCCAAATGGTCATCCCACATCCCACGTCCTCTCGGTCAGCAGCAAAGTTGGCTGGAGTGGCTGGAGAGCAGGGGAGGAGGTTGGGAAGAAGAAAAGAGGGAAGGGGAAGTGACGGACCGCCTGGAAAACCGGGGAAAACCCCTCCCTCCCACGTATGAGGACGGGCCGCTGATTCAAGTGCCTGACGGCGGCCACGTCGTTTTTCAATAAAAGCTGATTGGGGAGGAAAAGTGGGAAGTGGTGTCGTTCGGAAGTGCGCGCCAGGCCTCTGGACAGCCCATGGACAGTTCGAGGACAGCTCATGGACAGGCCGTGGACAGGTGCGCGGTGTGGCGCGGGTTATGCATTGCGTTTTGGGTATAGGGCCCGATGGCTCGGTGGAATCAGAGAGGACGGGCGGGGCGTGGCGGGGCGTGG
>NW_026267138.1:1348595-1350180 GCF_000697945.3 Frankliniella occidentalis | reverse complement strand
TGTGTGTCCCATCTATCCCGCACGGCGAGTGGGACATATATTTTATTTTTCGGCGCGGCGCCCCGCGAGTGTGAACATTGCGAGAGCCGACAAGGACAGATTGGGTCGCCCGGACGCGCACCCGCCTAGCCTACCCCTCCCCGAGACACACGCCCCGCCCAAGCCTCTCTCGCGCCTTTTAGAGGGGACTCTTTCCCCGCCCCGCCCTGCGGCCGTGCGGTCCTCACTTTATACTCCTTATCCCGGCGAAAATGCGGCGTCCGTCCGTCCGCCAGCCCGCTGGTCCGTCCGCCACCGCGGATGTGTCGTCGCCTTTACTTTCATGATAGAATGAGAGGCAAAAAACAAAACAAAAAGTTGAGGAAATAGTATGTTCCATCTCCATTTTCCATGTTGAGAAAAAGTATACATGTAATATGTAATTCAAATCTGTTTAACCCAGCAGATTCTAAATTATTGTGTACCAAAAGGTTCAGGGAAATTATTGGAATCTGTAGCGGACCCCTTGGTGTTTTCAACCCTGGGTAAAAATATCGTGGAGCCCCTTTGGACTTCAATAAACGCCCTGAACATTTTTGACCCCGTAATATTTGAACCCCGGGGTACAAATTTCATGGAGTCCCTCCTGGACTCCAATGACTGTCCTGAACCTTTTGGGCATTTTTTGATCCCATGATATTTGTATCCTAGGGTACAAATATCATGGAGTCTCTTCTGGACTCCAATGACTGTCCTGAACCTGAACCTTTTGAACATTTTTCGATTCCACGATATTTGTATCCCGGGGTAAAAATATCATGGAGTCTCTATGAACTCCAATGACTGTATCGCCGAACCTTTTTGAACCCCCATAACATTTTTATCCCCCCTCACAAGTCACAACTGATTGCAGGTGCTCTACTGCGACGCGTGCCGCGAGGCGTGCCACCCGGCGCGCGGCCCGCTGGCGCGGCACACGCTGCTGGAGCCGCGGCAGGGCAAGGCGGCGCTGCGCTGCAAGCTGGGCCGCGGCGAGGCGTCGTGCGCCGAGCACACCGACGAGGCGCTGTCGCTCTACTGCCTCGTGTGCCGGGCGGCCGTGTGCGCGCTCTGCCTGCACGACACCCGGCACGCGCACCACGACGTGCAGGCCATCAACGCCATGTGCAAGGCGCAAAAGGTGAGTCTCGTGTGGATACATTTATTGTTCGCGGATCCAGGAGGGGTTTCGTGGATCTTCTATCTAAAGATTTCTGATGTCTCCAATTTTTGCTACACCAACAATTATTTGTGCAGCTAGTTTTCGATTTTTGTTTTATCCACCCAAGTCTCGCCTTAAAAACAAAAGGGATTCTTAAAATTTTACAGAGCCGTTTGTCAGAAAGTACGCGTGTAGTTTTCGACTGCTACTAAGTCGCCCGCAGACTCGGCTTGTGGCCCTGGCGGCCGTGCTTCCAAATGCCTCCCCCCCCCGCGCTTCTCCTGCCTCCTTCCTATCCAATCCCTCCCAGCCCCTTCGTGGGCGGCCTGGCGCGGCTGTCACTCCGACTTGATCCTGATCCGCTCCGCGATGCCCGCGCCCCGATGACTCGCAGTGACGAGGCTC
>NW_026267138.1:1340339-1341068 GCF_000697945.3 Frankliniella occidentalis | reverse complement strand
GGGGCGTATGTGAGGACGGTGAAGGGGTGATTCCGGAGCGCGGCGACAATACGACGCAACACTCGGCATGTGCGGGCTGTGATCGGTGTTTATTATTGTTCATACGAATTAAAGTCTATACCAGTTAGTTTTAGACAGCGATAATTTAGATGCGTATCACCGTTACTTACCAGTGTTCAACAGTTTAGTTGCACGAGGGAAGGACACATTTTCACAGGAGAGTTTTGAACAGTATAATTGCTAAGAAATTGTGTTACCACTTGCAAGTGTTCGCAACGCACGTCATCAGATTGTGTTGACCGCACGGGTGAACACTTGGCGCAAGTGGTGTATGCTCTGCCTGAGCTGAGCTCGTCACCAGGCCATAGGTCCCCGGGGCGTGACTGGGCGGTGGGCGGCCAGCAGATCGTGTCACTCACTCAGGTCGCATGGAGCGCCCCACCGCGCACAGCAGACATAATGCCCGTGTTTGTCTCGGAGGGTGTGTCTCTGTGCTGTGCGTGCCACGAGCGCCACTGTTTGACTTCTCGCTGTGCGCTGAATTGGCCAAGTCGCTTTGCTGCCCCCGCCACGCCCCGCCCCGCCCCGCCACGCTATGCCACGCTACGCCCCCCACCCCCGCTTTGGCCCATTCATCCATCTCTGTCCGCGACAAGTCCCAGGCGGACTATCTCTCATCGCCCAGCCGGCCCTCGGCCTATGAACCCTCCAGCGCGCACGCCCCGCCAC
>NW_026267138.1:1338237-1339569 GCF_000697945.3 Frankliniella occidentalis | reverse complement strand
GGCACTCCAAGGGGCGCCACTTTCAACTTACTTTCGCCTCGTCCTCGCACTCTCTGGGGGTCATGAGCCGGCACGGTGCGGAGTCCTTCGCCGCGGCCTCGGCGGCGTGGGCGCTGTCCTTGTGATTACAAGGCCACTTTAGGAAGGGACAGTGGGGGCTGTCTGTGGCTGTCCTCAGTGTCCTCCCCCTTTCCTCTCCCGTGGGGGGAGGGAGAGAGGGAGAAAAAACTTCGAGGGGTATATTAGGTTTTGGGCCACACGGCCTCGAAAAAAGGGAAAGTAAGTAGTCGTCGTCGTGAGAAAGTTTTTTAAAAAGGGGGCTTCGCTTGTTTTCCCGCAGCAGCCGGTCTCCGCATCCGCAAAAGGGGGATAATAACTCCTGTCGTGATTAATCGAGCTCGTCATTAGGGCGCTCGCGTGCAAGGCCGTGTTCCGCACTTCTCTGTTTTTTTTTGTCATTTTGTTTTTGTTTTTCTAATTTTTAACAGTGTATAGAGCAAGCAGGCAGTTCCGAAACAAATCGCCAGCAGCAGCGGCAGCCAATTTCCGTAATTATTTCTGCCGTCAGTTCGGCGTGCTGGCAGCAGAGACACGGTGCCGAATGGAATATTCCTCATCGAGAGGGTGGGGCGGGGCACGGCGGGGTGCGGCGCCTCTCCGGACTCAAAGTTAAACGCGCGAAAAGAAAAGGGTCCGTCGGCCGGAGTGGAACGGGATCAATAAAGTGTGTCTGCCGCGCGCGGGTCGTCGTGGCGGGCGGGGGAGGGAGGGAGACTGCTGGGAGAAATGCACCATCGGGTATGATTCGCAAAGAGATGCGGTTCCTCTATTTTATGCGGAGTTAATGGATCAGTACTCATGGTAATTTATTTATGCTATTCATTATGTGATAATTTCTTTAATTATTACGTACATTTTAGAGATTTGCAATATGCCTTGTATGCATTCTTTACTCCCCTTCTCTCAGTAAAAGGAACTAAATATTGCCTGGACGTATCTGCAGCGCTAGCCCTGCGTGGCACGGCTGCCTGAGCGATTTGCCGTCGTACAACAGGGCCTCGTCAAAAAGGGGGGAAAGATATCGCAGATGGGGGAGAGAGGGAGAGGGGCGCTAGGGCGGAAGAAAAAGGGCTGAGGGAGGCACGGCTGACTTTTCGCCTGACGGGCGTGGCGGGGCGTGGCGGGGCAGGGCGGTCCAGGAGTTGTAGACATGCAGGGTAATTGGTACAGGGGAGGACAAGATAGATGTTGGCTCGACTGGACACACAAGAAATACGAAGAGAGAGAGAGAGAGAGAGAGAGAGAGAGAGAGAGAGAGAGAGAGAGAGAGAG
>NW_026267138.1:1337412-1337656 GCF_000697945.3 Frankliniella occidentalis | reverse complement strand
GTAGAGGTCGGCGGCTGACACGGCGCGCGCGGAGTCTCGTATGAGGGCGGACCTCACCTCTGTGGGGCTTCCCTACTGCATAACCTCGACGCCCCCTCCCTCCTCACCCGGTATATGCAGCCAAGGGTTCAGGTTCACACCACCCGCTTCGGCGGCGGCGTTACGGAGGAGGGCGGGAGCAGGCGAGAGTCGCAAAAGTCCTCCCGCGAGGTCTGAGATAATTTATAGCCCAAACGGCCAGGGC
>NW_026267138.1:1335593-1335955 GCF_000697945.3 Frankliniella occidentalis | reverse complement strand
CGAAAGCTCTCTTCACCTTTCTCCCTCTATCTCTTAGAGCTTTAGCTGTCACCTCTGGGGCAGGATTTTCCCATTTCGTCGAAGAGATCTTTCCTCCGCTGTCGCCGCGGGTGTGTGTGTGGGTGCGCGTATGTATAGATGTGGTGTGCCTGTGTGTGTGTGTGTGCGGCGTGAGGGGCATGTGACAAACCGCGAGTAAAAGGGGACCGGGGGCGGAAGGGGACGCCGCGCCTTTCCCGCTAGGCCTGGCCCAGCCCGCTAGACCCGGCCCGGCGCCTGCCCAGTGATCTCACGCCCACGCACGCCATGGCCGTAGGAATTAGGCCGTCAGGGTCAAATGAATTGAGACGTGTCGGTCGGGC
>NW_026267138.1:1335180-1335543 GCF_000697945.3 Frankliniella occidentalis | reverse complement strand
CCGTCAGGGTCAAATGAATTGAGACGTGTCGGTCGGGCCTAGCGGGGCCGGCGGGCTGGAAAATGGTTGCTGCGCGTAATTACAGGCTGCCTGCCCGCTGGCTGTGGCCGGCCACTCCCGGGCGACACTCTGCGAGCCGAGGCGATAGGGACGAAAATCGACAATCTAACCGATCAAAATCAGGATTGGAGGAGAGGGACAAAATTTTGCTCCTGAAACAAACTAAAATTGTAGCTTGACTAAACTGTTTTACTACTATATCAATAAAATAAGTTTTGAAGTGCTACATTTTTTCTCCTCTTTTTAAGTTAAGGAGTTCTTGAAGTACACGAATTTCTGGATGCAGTTGCTGGATTCGCTGCT
>NW_026267138.1:1334615-1335130 GCF_000697945.3 Frankliniella occidentalis | reverse complement strand
GGCGGAAGCGAGGTGGAGAGAGATGAGAGCAGGCCCCCGGCTGCGCCCGGCTCGGGGTGGCGGAGGGTCACCCACCTGGCCCCGCCCGCTCCTACCAGGCCTGCCAGGCCGAGGAATGGACCTCTAACATTTTCTTAATAATAGACATAACAGAAACCAAATTTTCGCCAGTTTAAAAAATTTGCAGAGGTAACCAAAATATTGTTGCAGCATCTAGCTAGAGGGTAATGATCAAGTTAGCTCGGAATACAAAATATATATTTTTGTTAAGTGTTCCGAACGAACCGAGCAAACAGTTTGTTCCCCTGCTAAATATTTGTGGCAAATTTCTGCCAAGAGAAGTCGCTTTTGTGAAATAATTTCTGCTATTGATGACGCTTAACACAATATAAGCTCCATTCGTTGAAGAAGACTGTTACATATTTGCCAACCTTACAGCACGGTGTACCATACTGTAGAGGTCGGCGGCTGACACGGCGCGCGCGGAGTCTCGTATGAGGGCGGACCTCACCTCT
>NW_026267138.1:1327087-1328634 GCF_000697945.3 Frankliniella occidentalis | reverse complement strand
CGCCCCGCCACGCCCCGCTGGAGCTGTATAGGCTCACGCTATGCAGCGGCGGTGCTCGGTCCATCACCACAACGCGGGGCTATGGCGGCGGCGGCGAAACGAACAGCTAGGGTGACTGCATTATCACTTTTGGTCGTAAAAGTAACAAATGAGAAGGAGAGCGGAGGGCTGGCGGTGGAAGGGCGTACGCCGTCGTAGTGCGAGATGGTGTGGGGAAGGGGGGAGAGCTGGGAGAGTGCTAGGGGGCCTTTTTACACGGCGTCCGCTATGTGCGGGTGGCCTACATTCTCGCTGGGGGGTCTCAACGCCGCTCTACCCGCCGTGCCGCCGCCGTCGGTCCAACGCCGCCGAGTGGTGAAAGAAATGCCCCTCGTCGTGTGCATGCTCAGCCGGCGTGTGCCACTCGCGGGCACGCCAACCTGCTATTGGCTTTTCCTTCCGCGAATGGCATGCGAAGGACACACGGTATGGTTTGCCTGCAGCGTTTGGCTCGTTATTGTTGTTGTTGTTTTGGGCATAAAATGAAACGCTTTTGCTAACTGGGTCGGCGGCGGAGAGAAATAGTTGTCGTTAGAGGGTATTTGCAAAAATAAACAATTACAGATGGAATGATAAAAGCAACACTCGTGCTGTCGAAAGATAAACTTTTACAGGCCGTGACTGTTACTTTGAAGTGATCGACACGACTGTGTGCAATCATCGACAGGGGCACAGGGACAGCTTTAGGCTGAGCAGCCCGACCCCCGCCATCAAACATTCAAGGAGCCTCCCTCTTCTCCTGTTTGCTTCAGCGTCTGTACACGGGAAGGGAAGAGAGCGGCGGAAATCCCTGCAGTGCGAGGAAGAACGGACGAGGAAAAGAGAGGAAGCGCCGAGACAGAGAGAGAGAGAGAGAGAGAGAGAGAGAGAGAGAGAGAGAGAGAGAGAGAGAGAGAGCGAGAGAGCGAGAGAGCGCGCGCGGCGGAAGCGAGGTGGAGAGAGATGAGAGCAGGCCCCCGGCTGCGCCCGGCTCGGGGTGGCGGAGGGTCACCCACCTGGCCCCGCCCGCTCCTGCCAGGCCTGCCAGGCCGAGGAATGGACACAGCGATAATTTGTAGCGAGGCCGTATCAACGGCACGTTTACCGTGATTAGCATTCAGGAGAGAGGAAGAGGAAGGGTGAGAGAGAAAGTGAGGGAGAATGAGGTGGAGGGCGAGAAAGTAAGGGCGGGAGAGCGTGAGGGGTGGAGAGCGTAGGGGGAGCGGGTGATAGGGACCGACGTGGGCTCGGGTCGGGTCGGGTCGGGGGACTGCTGGCGCTGGCCGGTGTGCGGGTTTATTTAGGAGAGCGGGGGGCCACACCAGCCTGCCACACCCGCCTGCCACACCCGCCCGCCGCACCGTGTTGCCCGGCCACCCCCTGCCCTGCTACTACGGGGCCCCCGCAACCCCCCACCGGTGTGCGTGTGAAGGGCCCCCCCGCAGAGCCAAAGGAGGTGAAGTTTTGTTTTTAAAGTCAGGAAGGCGCGATTGTGTATCGCGCCGCCTTTTCTTAAGGTCCTAGCGGCG
>NW_026267138.1:1321812-1323737 GCF_000697945.3 Frankliniella occidentalis | reverse complement strand
CCTAAAGGTAGGCAATTTGACCTACAAAACCCCTGTATGTAGGCAACTTTCGATGCACCGCCCCCCCTGTCCGCCCCCCCTTAATACGCCACTGGGAGCACCACACCAGCAGCGGTGCGCCAACTAACTAGGCTCGCACATTTTCGCTTGCGTTGAAGTCTGATTACGAAATTATACATGAGCCACTAGGTATTTATCTCGTCGCAACTATTCGCAATTATTAATCCGTCTCTTTTTGTCTCGTGTGTTTTAGGTGAGTTGGACGATCAGCTCGCATCGCGCCGACATAGCGCCGCATGTAGAGTAAACGAGAGTGGAAGTGTCGGCCGTGGACAGGTGGGTGGTGATTGATGTGTTGTGCGCACACACGTGTGTACACACGCGTCCACAGAGAGAGAGAGAGAGAGAGAGAGAGAGAGAGAGAGAGAGAGAGAGAGAGAGAGAGAGACTCGCGTGCACACACGGGCCGCACATCTGCACGCCCGTCCTGCAGTCCATTGATTGATTTGATTGTTTGATGGATTGATTGGGCGGTGCGTTTGTCGCTCTGCGCTCGGAACAGACAGACGCGTATTATTGGCTCAGAGAGGAGCAGGATGTCGGCTTGTTCAATGAACACAAAACATGTCCGTCTGTCATGTTATTTGCTGTGGACTTGACGCACTGTACATGTGCGCACTTTACTCCCCCCATGCTCGTGTATTGCACCTTTGCCACCACCTCTCTGCTCGGTACACGACAGCCCTTCCCCTGTAGTGCGGTGTGTTGTGTGTGTGTGTGGCAAGGGGGCGGGGGAGGTCGGAGACCGAGTCATATCCTGGCTAGAGTCCTGTCGAGTCACTTCAGGGACTGGTCCTCAGCTCGCCCGTCCCGCCTCGGTCCCTCACTTCCCTGCTCCGCCTGTGCCGCGTCTCTTCTCTGTCTCTCTTCAAAGGTCCGTCGCTCTGTCTCTCTCCGCCCCGCACCCACGCCCCGGGGGCAGAGCCGGCCACGCGAGGTAAACAAAGTGGGGGGCACGAAATGCCCAGTGTCACTCCACTCTCATGCTGAATTTAACGCCGGCCCGCCAGGTGTACGACCAGCAGCCTCCCTCCCCCCTCCTTTCCTCTCTCACCCTCTGTATCTCTCTCACTGTTTCCCTTCCCCCTTCCTCTCGCACTATCCCTGTCGTCGTCCTAGGTGTGCAGCTAGCCAAGCTCCGCAGCTGTACGCCGTGGTCTAATTTCGTTGGCCGGCGCTGCTGGCGCCCGACTGGTGGCGGTGGCAGGTGCGTGCTTGTGTCCGCAGTAATAATCGCCAAGCGCCTCGACATTACTCGTCAAATATCACGAACCGCAAGGGAAGTAATAGTGCTCCACCGACTGTACCTCCCTTTACCCAGGTCAGGTGGTAGATCGCGCCAGTTTTCTGTTCTCTCTCCCTCTCTCTCTCTGCGTTTCTCTCTGCCTCTCTCTGATTCTCTCTGCCTCTCTCTCTGTTTCTCTCTCCCTCTCGCGATGTTTTCTCCCTGGACGCGGCGTGGCTTTGGCGCGCTCCCCGGGGCAAGCGGGCCCCCGGCGCGCGTCAGTCTTGACGTCTCGGTAATGTGGGGCTCTGGGCAGGCGCTGGGCTCCTCTGCTAGAAAAAGGAAGGAAAAAATACCAGGCTAAGATGCGGATTTGTCGTGTTGCATACTAAAAAACCACCCCTTCTTCTTCTAACTTATCCGAAAAAACACTGTAAGAAGGGAACCTACTTGTCCCGGAAATACTCCCCCCGCGCCTGGAGGTGTGACTTTCTTCGTTTTTCTTTGTGTTTTTTTTTTTTTTGGTATAGGATGCTGTGGCGGGGAAGGTCGCGCGACTGGGGCGGAGGGACATTCCTGGGGAAGAGGGATAAGGGGGCGAGGGGGGCGGGTGACCCGCGCCGCCGGTTACTATTTTAGT
>NW_026267138.1:1318839-1321542 GCF_000697945.3 Frankliniella occidentalis | reverse complement strand
GCTGCGTTGCGCAAGGCTCCTGTGGTGCGGCGGGGCGGGAGGGTGAGAGAAGTCAGTGCGAGTTCCAGACCGAACTGAGTCGCTGCTAGTTTGCTGCCGCGCCACGCCCCGTCTCGCCGGGGGTAGTCCGGACGACACTTCTTGTCAAGACAAACCTCGTCCCCCCTCCCTCGCTCCCGCCTCTTCTTCCTCTCTGTCCTATCATGTCCCGTCTAGAGAGTTGCAAACATCACAGCGCACCCCCTCATCCCACGCCCCTCGCCTTCTCCTCTCTCTCTCTATCTCGCGTTCGTGTTGGTTGAAGGAAGATGGGGTACGGGGATTTAGGGCTCTATCCATCTCCCTCTCTCTTCACTTACCGCCCTTCGCCACACCGCCTCCTCTCTCTCCGCTGCGAATAAGACGCCCACGCCAAGTGGGTTAATAATTAAAGACTCATTCAGTATTCAAATCTCACCGCCCTTTCGCTGACGGGCTGCGGGTGGCGCGCCGAGCCAAGCCGAGCAACTGAGAGTGGGTAACACTAACAGCTAGAGGCCGCCAGGGGCGCGAGCAGACCTCACGGAAATCAAAGATTAAAAGAGATTGTAAAGTCGGGGGATCATCGTTCACTGGCTTACAGACTGTTTGCGAACTCGCGCTGTTTGTGCTTTGGAAATCCTACTCCATCACGACAAACAGTTGAAACTAAATGTCTATTTAAGTGTTTATAAACAGCCTTTTGTTTGAGCTGTTTAATATCTGTAACTTTTTTGTTTTACATCTTAATCTCGGTTACTTTAGTTTGCAGTTAAAACTGTCTTGTTTTCATAACACAGTTATATTCATAGAACTGTGGTTTTGGAGGAACGGGTGGTACTTGTGGTTGTGGTACTGGTGGTTGGTGGTGGGGGTTGCTTCGTCGCTGTAGGCTAGCGCTCCTTCCTTACCTTTTCCTCGCTTTGCTCCACAATAAAGCCCCGGGGCCAGTGTCCCACAGCAGTGCGTGTGTGCTCGTCTGCGCTGGCCGTGGAGTGGACCCGACTCGTGGTGCTGAATTGTGCAAGGGTCGGTACCGCTGTGTGTAGTACACGATCCCGTGGGCGGCGCGGGGCGCGCGGTCACCAGGTGCCGCAAAGGGGTGGGCGGCTGCCCCCGGGCGCCCTCACCGCCCCCGCGCGCCGCCCCCGCCGCCCCCAAACAACAAGCAGCGCAGTTGGTAGTAGGGTTGTCTGTTGGAAACATAAACTGGGAAATATACGGCCCCTCCCTTAGCGACATGAGCACCGCCGTAAATGAATTATTCCAATCGAGTGTTTAGCTTTGTGCGTGCGTGCCTTGCGTGTTTGTGCGGGCGTGCGCGCGTGCGTGTGCGATACGGTTATGTGTGTGATTCTTTCGCTACACTTGCGGCACGAACGACAAACCGGTTAATTGTAATCACCACACAGCGGTTTGGATTCACACAGAGGGCTCTGTGGAGTGTGATCCGTATAGAGGGGGAAATCAAGGGAGGAATCGCTGTATAACGTGCAGTCATTATTGAACAGATTGGCGTCCATAGTTTAAAACTACTTTTACATCCGTATCTTTCATTTTACAATTTTATTTTGTGTTTTGGTTAATGTGTACGTGCACGGGAATGGGAAGGCTCAAAGAGATTGCGCCCACGTTGTATTCGCGCATATCTTTACTGTGAGCGCCTGAAAACTACCAGCCCTTGCTGCGTGCGCGCGCGCGTGTGTGTCCTGCGCACGTCTCTTGAACATCTGTTGGCATCGTCCTTTGGCCGTATTCCAGTGGGAGCGTGTGAGCCGTCGGGGGTGCGGGGCGTGGCGGGTCAGGAGCGCGTCGGGGTGTGCCGCGCCCCACCGCACCGCTCCCCGCCGCGCCCCGCCGCGCCCCGCCCCGCCCCGTCCCGCCACGCCCCGTCCGACCCTGCTCACCGCCGCCGCCGGCCGGTGGCTGCTGCCAGGCCTTTCCTTGTTCGAATCTCCATTAACTGCGGACACGACTGTTCTTTACTGGATTCAGTCTCGGGCCGCGGTCCAAATGAATAATATCGCGCGCGCTAAATTATTTGCGCGTATAAAATGCCTTTTTGTGGTGCAAAGGGCCTCTTCCCTGAGCAAGGATTCTTTCCCTCTTTATTATATTATTTTCGAGGGGGCGCTGTCGAGGAGTCAGTGGCCCGTGCGGGGCGGGGCGGGGGCCCACCCACCGCGGCCCGCCGCGCGCCGCCACGCCTGGCCCCGCGACAACAGCCTGACTGTGCGGCAAGACATTGTGCGCACTGTGTGCGTGCGTTGGTGGGATAGAGATAGAACGAGATAGAACAGACAGAGAAAGGGAGGGGGAGAGGGAGGGGGACACAGGGGCATGCATCCCGCCCACACTCGCCAAACAAAACTTACGGCTGTGCATGACTTGGCCGGCAGCTCATCTGTCCCTCTGCCTTGTTTGTTTTGTTTTAGTGTTGCCATTTTCATGCATGGCTTTGTAGGTTTTTTTTTTACTCGTTTTTTAGACGTTTCGGTCTATACCAGCAGGTTTGGCGCGCGGGTGAGTTTTTGGGGACTACGAGATTAGTGCCGTGTAATGTAGTTCAACGCTGCACTGAGAAAAGTGGACCGTACTTTAGTACTTTGTCCTCTCAGGGGTCGTCTACAGACCATTCTCAAGATTCGTTCGATTATTTGGCGAATCACGAGACTAGCTCGGCGC
>NW_026267138.1:1318156-1318789 GCF_000697945.3 Frankliniella occidentalis | reverse complement strand
CTCCCCCTCCTCTTCCCCGACCTGCCGGCCCCCGAGTGTCACATGTGATCCCACCATTCCACCTGCCTTTATGACTCTTGGCGTTGCCTTTAACGCGCCCCAGCGATCCTCCGCCCGCCTACACAGACACGGACACACACTCACTCGACGGACGCTGCTCAGCGATGTGTGTGACGACCGCGCACTCTTGGACGCCTGCCTGTCCTCCAAGATATCTGTCGGCGATGCCGCCGGGTTTTGCACATTGTACTGTGAAAAACAGACGTAGGTTTACGGGAAAATTTCCCATGATGTGTGTCGTAAAACTACAATTTTGAAATTATAAATTTACAAGCACTATGCATTGACTGGAAATTGATGGAAAAACTAGAATAGGCTGTCACAAATTTACGACATATTTTGTTAAAAAAAAATACAAGAAATGTTGTAAATACACAAGGATATTTTTCACAGCGAATTAATTCAAATTTCCGAAAAGTATCTTAGCACGCATGAGTTCAATAACTTGCAGTTTTAAACTTTTACAAGTGTTTTACCGGTTGAACACACGTGAACTATCAGTGTACCTGTCGCACTATCTTCGCTTCCACGTCCACTTTTCTTCCACCTTTTACCTTCTATCCCCCCAATCCA
>NW_026267138.1:1299721-1307516 GCF_000697945.3 Frankliniella occidentalis | reverse complement strand
GCCTTGTTTGTTTTGTTTTAGTGTTGCCATTTTAAGTGTTGCCATTTTTATGCTTCGCTGTGTGTTTTTATTTACTCGATTTTTTATCAACACCACTACTTTTGTGTTGGACTACGAGTGCCGTGTAATGTAGTTCAACGCTGCACTGAGAAAAGTGTACTTGGTCCTCTTAGGGGTCGTCTATAGGGTGCATCTATTTCTCAAGATTCGTTCGATTATTCGGCAAATCACGAGACGAGCTCGGCGCCTGCGAGACTCGGGGTAGGCCGCCCCGCAGTACACGCATGCACTGCAGGCAAGATGTTGCCTACCTCCCAGGCGCTATGAGGAGGGCTCGCATTGTCGCAACGGCACTCGGACTCAGAAAATCTTTCAGTCCAGATGAATCCAAACTTAAAGTTGGTGACATTTTTAGCACTTGATCGACTCGCATGGTGCATCCAAGTGGTGGGCCGCGTTCCACTACCACAGTAACTTCCTCGAACGGATACGTCAATTGACGACGAATATTGATATTCGTGCGCACGACACATGCAAACCTCTGTGGGTAACTTTCTTTGGTTTACAAATTGACCAAGAAGTCGAGTTTTTTCCGCTCTGCTTTCTGTGTAATTTCTTCTTTCAGTGCGCTCCGGAAAATTGCTCCGCTCTACTGATCGGCAATGTTGGGCGCGTTCGTACGTGATTACTAGAGCGCTGAGGGCCCTTTGCGGCTGTCACTACCCCGCCCCTCCCCGCCCCGCCCCACCAGCCCCGCTTCCGCCCGCGTGTTCCTCTGGTCCGCCGGAACGAATAAAACGTATTACAACTAGAAGGCGTCGACGGCTCGCCGCGCCGCCGCCTTGGAAGTGTCACTCGTAATCTGAGATCTATTCTGGGCGGCCGCATCTCCTCCGTTCGCGCGCGCGCGCGCGCCATCCCTCTCCTGGCTGCTGGGGCGAAGCAGAGTCAGGGGCAGGGGCAGGGGCAGGGGCAGGGCGGGGACAGGGGCAGGGCGGGGATATTGACTGCTCCACTTAAGAGGTTCAGCCAGGACGACGTTCCCGCTGGGTCCGTATTGACAAGCTCGTAAGACTATTCGTGTGTGCGTGCGTGTGTGCTTGTGTGTGCGTGCATGCGTGTGTTTTCATGTGTGCATGGAATTGTGTGTGTGTTTGTCGTCGAGCAGCAGCAGCAGAACCTCGCCGTGATTTGGGCCGCAATGAGGTTCACGACGGGTACGTCTCGTTGTCGTTTCCGACGCGGTGGCTTTGGCGCGCCATGTCCTTTCCTTTCTGCAGCCAGACGCCGCCGCCGCCCATGGACAGCCGCCCGTCATGAATTCAGAAAAGGGCGTCCCTCGGCGTTCAGCAGAGGCGCTGACGCTGGGAGCACCGCCGGGCCCCGAGCAGAGGTCGTGCCGGGGCCGCGGCCGAGGAGACGACGCGCGAGGAATACGGTCGTCGTGTCCGTCGACTCACTTCATCGCCTATTCTCAAGACACAGGGAGATGTGTGGGTCTCGGCGGGACAGCGACTCTCCTCTCTCCTTCTCCGTCCGTGCAGTCGCCTCCTTCTCTCCATCCCCCCTCTCTCCCTTCCATCCCCTCCCGCGCCCCCATCCCTCCTCCCGTTCCCGCCCCTTTTCAAATCCCTCGGTCCGGATAATATAGGCGCGGCGTGATCCGACTGTTCATGGTCTCCTTATGACTGGCTGGGCCGCCCGCCCGCCTCGTGGTCCGCCTCATGGTCTCATCCGCCCATGGCTCTCTCGCCGCTCCGCCCCGGCTCAGACCAGATTCACGATCCGGACAGGCCACAGAGACGCTCTCAGCAGCCCCCCGCACCCTCGCACCCCCTCCGGGTTTGGTTGGACGAGGCGGGGTTGAATTCGGGAGAGGAGCTGAGCGAGTTGGCGGTGAAGGCTCAAGCTCGGTGAGAGAGAGCCGTGCCGGGGTTGAGTAAGCGCAAACGCATAACCAAGCGTCACGCCGGACCGGCTCTGCTGGAGAGTCAGGCTGCTGCTGCTAGAGCCTGCCTGCCTGGGGTGGTGGTGGCGCTCTCCTCCTGCGGCTGCTCCCCGGCCGAGGGAGAGCCTGGAATAATTTTCCGTCTAAATAACCACGATGAACCGCATCGGGGTGGCCCGGAGCATACCGCAGGAGGCCGCCGCAGGCCGGGGGGTGGGGGCGAGGGCGTGAGAAAGGAAAAGGGCTTCCTGCTAGTCTCATTTCGAGCGAAAGCTCAGCAAGAAGAATCTCTCGCACCCCTCCTCTCTCTCCCCCCATGACCTCTCGCTCTGTCTACCCCCCCAGCGGACCTGTCGTATAATGCCGCCCCTTTACCCTGCTCCACTTGCTGGTGCTGTCTCTGGCTCTCCCACTTTCTCTCTACAAAAGTGCGTTTATGGAATCGAACTTTATTTGAAACTCAGGATAGGAATAAATAAGGCTGAGCAGGAGAAGGGAGGAGGGGAGGAAATCGACCCTCTTTACGTTCACTGTTGTTATCTTTTTCACTTTGAGAAGTTTCCCATGTCCCTTTCCCTCCTCTCCCACCCCCGCCTTAACCCCTTTTTGCATCCATTTGAATTTCATAATTATTAAACTGTTTTTGTTTTCCTTTGCTTAGTTTTCCTGCGCACAGTTTTCGCGGGGTGCAGCCGTTGTCTGCTACCTGTTGTCGACACGATGCCCCCGGCCCTAGCGGCAGCAGCAACCATCACTCTCGACCAAACTGTCCCCCGCGGCGGCTGGCACCATGGCCTGGCCATGAGATGGATAGGTGGGAACACTGTAAAGAGTGAAGTCTATCGTCCGTCTTTGAAGTTTGGGAGGATTTGTTTGTTAGGTTTGTTTTGCGGCTTGGGGAAAAGGATTTTTTCCTTCGGTTTGGGGTTTGGCCTTTTCAATTCTTTAACTTTGGGATTGGAATTGTTTATTTTTCATTTCGGTCTTTTTTGGCCATTTTTGGAAAAATGACGCGAGATTTTTTTGTTAATTTTTTTTTTCGGTTGTTTTTTTGGATTTTTTTCCTTTTTTCCTTTTCTCGTGTTTTGGTTTGTGGTTTGGCTTTTTTGGCCGGGGGTTGGTTCGGGCCGGTTGTTTTGGTTGGTTGGCCGGTTTTTTTTTGCTTTTGTTTCTTTGGTTGGCTTTGGCTTGGTTCGCTCGCGGCCTTTTCTTATGTTTCCTCTCTTTATGACCAAAGTTACAACGATGCAATTAATCTCTCGTTGTGCCGCTTCGCCCGCTGCGCCCCGCCCGGGCTATGCGCCTTATTCGTCTCCGCGGTGCTCTGCGCACGAGTAGGCCACCCTCAACGCGCATGAGCGCGATGCGCCCGACAGGTGTACGGTGACTACTCGCGGGTACTCGGCTTTTAATTAACAGCATGCTTTTAGCGCGCCTGGAAGCGGTGGGGCGTGGCGGGGCGTGGTGCGGCCGAACGGGCGTACCGACCGAGGTGGGGAGATGGGGTGCGGGGCGGCGGTCGGACGCTGAACCGAAACCGTCTCTCTGCGTCTCCCCCATTAGCCTAAAGGATACAATTAGGTCGTTTCGCTTAACAGTGTACGGCCCTAAGGATGGCAGTGAGGGTTATCGCCGCGCCTTGTACGAACGGCACACTGGGGCCCCGCCGGCTCCAGTACACTTAAGGGGATTTCGCAACAGCCATTTTTATCCCTCTTTCCTTCTGAAAAATATGACATAACCTTGGTTGGTTTACTGGACCTACCTGGCGCCTCTAATTTCGTACAGTCTCGCTTTACCGCGTTCTGGGGTGGCGGGCGGGTTTCGCCTATCGCCCATACCCCTGTCAAAAATGCTGTACCAATGACGAGGGGTGGATAACTCCTCTGCTAAGTGGACACCCCCAATTCTGCCCAATTCAAACTAATTCTATCCAATTCAAATTAGTTCAACATAATTCAGAAATAATTTAAACCATGCAATTCGAAAAGAATTCAATCAGTTCAATTCAAGTCAGTTCACGCTAATTCGTTAAAATAAAATCGCAATAATTCAAATCAATTCAAAAACAATTCAACCAATTCAACACAATTCGAGCCAATTCAAATTCAATTCATGAAATTTGTACATCTAATTCAGGAGTTACCTCCTCGATCCATGTACACCAAACTGAAGATAGATCCGTGGGTTTTGATTTCCTCCACATCATTTGCTCATAGTATATTTATTGGCACATTCCCGTTTTAAGTGGTACAAATGGTCTTTAAAAAACGTTACAAAAAAGTCCCTTTCCCATTACTGTCAGTCAGTCTCTTGCAGCTCAGCTCAGGCCAGGGCGCTGGGCGCTGCCTCGCTGTTCCAGTGGTGTTCCAGTGAGGGACTCCCCATGGCGGGCTCCTGGAAGCCCCGGCTCCGCGCGGCTCAGCGGGCCCGTCGGCGTGTGCGTTGCTCCTGTTGGTAATGGCTCCATCCTTAATTACACGGCCGGCGCCTCGGGGCTGGCTCCGCCACGGGCTCCGCAGGCTCGGTCCGCCCGGGCAGCGCGCCCCCTACATCGAGCATGGCGGAGCATGGTGGAGCGTCCGGGCACGGCAGCATTTTTTTCCGGAATACATTGCGATTATCCTTCTTGATTAAATGTTGTATTAGTAAATAACGAGAATTTTCTGTGCAAACTAGAAGCGCATATTGTTGAACCGATGTGTTACTCCTGGCAGATGGTTTGAACTGTCTGTCACAAAATGTCACAAAATGCTTAAATTACTAACTCACATATTAAATTCTCGCGACGCACTTTGTTTTTGCAAGTCACGACTATTGTGCGAGCCGGTGCGAGCGTGCAGCCGCATCGATTGAACACGTTTTTGGATCCAATGAGGAGTGAGGGACGGAGTTTCTGGCAGAGTGCGTGGAGGGTGGCAGCGCCGTAGCCAGTGCAGGGGCGGCTCAATCGGGAGCCGTCAACTCGCCGTCAGTCCAGGTGCCTTCGTCTGCCCCGCACCGCACCGCTGCGACGCCCCCGGCCAGGTGACGTTGTCATGGCGATAGAGAGCACGTCCGCTACCACTGCGCGGTGGGGAGCTGGTGGGGGAATTGAGAATTTTATTGAGAAGCTTATTCCACCGATTAAAATATTGCATTTTTCATACAGTTATTTTTTTACAACAGGCACTTTATCGTGTTTTTTGTTGTTGTGTCTTTTTTTAAATTTATTTTTGGAATTATTTCTTTTAGTTAAAATTGAAACCTCACTGCTATATCTTATAGGGCTGTGCCTTTGCCTGTGTTTTTGTAACTGACCGACGGCCTTACTGAGTGACTGACTGGACGGCTGAGTGACTGCCAGAGGAGTGCCCCAGCAGCACTACCGCGACACGGCTCTGGTTTTGACGTATGACGGTCGGGTTGACGCAGCAATCTCCCCTTCACCCTCTCTATCTGAACCACGCTCCCGCGCTCTCTCGCTCCCTCCCTCGCTCGCCCTCGCCCACTCTCCCTCTCGCATATAGCTTTTATTGCTTGTGTTGTCGCGAGTGCATTTGCCATGTCGGCATATGAGAGTGCAGTGCAGCGAGTGACCTGAAAAAACCGGCAGCCCAACAATGCCCGAATCGAAAATGCATTATTTTGCTGGCGTGCACTGTCGCACTTTCCTTCAATTTTTCGTTCGTTTGTTTGTCCAATTCATTCAATTCATTCAATTCATTCAATTCATTCAATTCATTCAATTCATTCAATTCATTCAATTCATTCAATTCATTCAATTCATTCAATTCATTCAATTTAGCGCGCATGCCGCAGGGCCGACTTCAGCAGCGATTCTTCCCGCAGTCTGTAATAAGGAGGCCATCGGCCGAGTTTGCATTCGATTTTGGGTCTTCTGGCTGCACGGCACGCGGCAGCAGGCGGCGGCACGCCCGGGCGCAAACAGAATTAAAAGTTCCATCAGGCCGCCGCAGCATCCCTCTGAGGCTGGCTGGACCCGCCCCCTTATTGCACGGTGCGGGGCTGGCGGAGCACACACAGGGATGTTTGAGTCGGCGGGAGCGGGGCAGAGGAAAGAGAGCACACTGCTGCGCCTCGAGAGAACCTGGACTCTCGTTGCTCCCTGCGTTGCAGCCCTTTAAGGGTGTGAGAGAGCATGGAGAGAGAGATAATGAAATAAGACGAATGGTGCTCGATGGTAAAGATTGCGCACCCTCATAATCGTTAAAGCTCTCCGGGCGAGAAAAGGGAGCAGAACGGTGGTTGACCGCGGTTCGAGCCGCGGTACGAGCCGCGGTACGAGCCGCGGTACCTCTCTACCAACCTGGACAGTCGGGAAGAGTATGAGATACGGGTATTGTGCGCGAGCGCAAATTTCCGCAGTTTACAAAATTTTGTCTTAAGGATCTTGTCCTAGTTGGTAAGCTAACTGTGAAGCTTTTGAACGGACTCAACGCCGTCTGCCGAGATCTTAAAGTTGCCTCATCGGCAGCAACTTCGAATTGTGTTTTCGGTTTTGTGTTTTCCGAGGGCGGCGATGCAATTCAGAGAGAAAGGGAGAGAACACGGTGGGGATGGGATGGCCGTGTCGGGGGAGGGGTGATGAGGGGGTGGGGGAGGAGGGTCGCCCCGCCGGCCTCCAAGTGGCATACTTCCTGTATTATAGCGGCACGTGCCGTGAGTATCGAGAGGCCGCGTAATTCAGACCCGCGGACCGTATCGGCATCGGCCGCCGGGGCGTGGTCGCGCGCGGGGCGGGGCGGGGTGGGGCGGGGTCTCCGGTCCCTAGGTAGCTTCGCACCCTCCCTCCTCGCCCCCGCCGGGTCCGGCTCGTTCGCGCCCCCGAGGGCCGCTGGCCGGGCGTGGCGGGGCGAGCGCGCCGTGTAGGTGGGACGGGCAGCAAGCGCAGGGCGAGCGCAGGGGTAGCAAGCGCGACGGGGCATAAAAGGGAGAAAAAAAGCGACATAACTCGTTAAACGTGCGTGCGCCGCGCTACGCGGCCCGTGGGGATGGGACGGCCGGGTCGTGGCGTGGGGTTGGCCTGGCCGCGCACTGCGCGTCGTGGCCAACAACAACAACAACATCACGTCAGGATGTGAGTGGCCGTCCAGGTCGTCCTGGCCGCGGCTCAACATGTGGGGTCGCGGGGCCTCTGGCGTGGCCTGCCGGACGGCGGCCAAACAAGAGAATGACGTTCCACGCCGACGCGTGTTGTGTTAGGTGTTTCTGCTCCGCGGCTCAAAACTTCGAGCTTACGTGAGTTTGCTATCAATTATCGTCGCGTTAGCTGCGGCTACCGCGGTGCAGGTGATCGCGGCGTGGCCCCCACCCTCCCTGCATTGCGCTCCCTCATCCAGCCCTATCCCATGATCACCCCTTTCAGGCCGCGCCCCCGCCCTGCCTTACCCCGCCACGCCCCGCCACGCCCAGCCACGCCCCGCCGGCCTGTTCCGCCTCGGCGCCCCCGCCCCTCGATTGTCATCTGTTGTTCATCCCCAAGCGTGCATATGTTGGTGCATGCGCATACACGCCGCTCTGTGTGTGTGTGTGTGTGTGTGTGTGTGTGTGTGTGTGATTTATCACGTAGGGCCAGCAGCAGGGCTGCACTGGTGTCGGTATGGTGTCCGCGCACACGACCCTTCACCCGCCAGTGGCTGGGGACGTCCCCTGCGTCCCCAGCCAGGTGAGCCGAGCCCGGCCCTGATGCCCGCCGAGCCGCTGCGCCCGCTTATAGACCTAATAAGGCTCTTTGATTCAACCCGCGCCGCCCCGGCCGACGCCATCCTTCATCCCCCTCCACCCTTCCCTAAACCTTTCACCCTGCCGTCTTTTGCTCCTCTTCCTTTTCTACCCCTTTCTGTT
>NW_026267138.1:1294954-1298666 GCF_000697945.3 Frankliniella occidentalis | reverse complement strand
GGGGGGGGTGAACCAAGGTGGAACGGGCAGCAGTCCAGGGCGACCAGCTCGACCAACTAAAATCAAAGTGTCGAGACGGTGATGAGGTGGCTCATCGCTCAGCGAAAAAAGTTATTACGCTACTTGTATTCCCCGCGTCATTTTGTATGTCTCGAAAAACAAGATAAGATGCACATTTTTTTCATAAGTTGGATTTATGTTGCGTGGGTCGTGCGAGGTTTTGTATCGCAGTTCCACCACAATTTTGTTAAACTTACAAATGCACTAACTAACAACAAATGTTTTGGAGGCCTACCCTATGTTATGCGTTTTAAGTTCGGCCCCCTGGGGCATCCTTGCGCAACAGCCAATGGAAGGAAGAAGGAGAACAACGGAGGCAAAAAAGTGAAAAACAAGACGGGCGTCGGAACGCGAGAGCGGCTGGAGGAGAGAGAAAGAGGTACAGAAAGATGAGGGAAGAATGCCCTCTCGTTGCGCACAAGCGTCCTTCTCTTTGTCCGGCTTTGCATCGTTCGCTGCTGCTCTGTTTGCAGAAGGCTGCCTGCTTAGTACGTACTACTGTTACTTCATTTTTTTTTCGAGTTTTTTACTTTACGAAATCGTGTTATTTTACTTTAATACTTGTTGTACTCTTGAACAACGCTCAGAGTCCAACATCGTTTCAAGTTTTCCGACCTCATGCCTCGACTCCGCCTGCTACATAGATGATGTCACGTGACGGAGTCGCCGGGGCCAGAGGGGCCTCCTGCTGCCTGGCCGCCGGGCCTGGGGAACCTGTTGTAGGACAAAGCCCCCCCCCCCCTCCTCTCCATCCTCGCGGCTCGTCCCGTCCTGGAGATGGACGATACGGTTTATTGTATGGTGTGGAGCCAATCCCAGCCCAGAGTGTAGTGCCCTGTGAGAGCTCTCGTGTCGTATGGCACTTGAAGTGCGCGACATCATACACCGAGATGCGCGCGTGGACGTTGCTATTCACACTTCACTATCCTCACCATGACGGTGGTAGGGCGGGGCGCCTCGCCAGGTGTTCCCCTCCTCGGCCGCTCCGCTATGTATCCACGACTCCCTAGCATTACGGAGACGCTGGTGCGCGGGGGCCTCCTGAGCTGCTCCGGAAGTCTTAATAGATTTGACGCCCGGGCCAACTCAATTATCAAGGCGTGGCGTGGCGGGGTTTGGTGGGTGGTGGGTGGCGGGGCGGGTTGTGGTGGGTGGTGGGGCGTGGCGGCTGTCTGTTATCACCTCCGCCCCTCTCTCTCTCCGCCGCCCCTCTTAATCACTCCTCGACCATCCTGACACGTGTGGTGATCACCGTACGGTCGGCCTGCCGGTGACTTTATACCTCACGCGCCCACACGTGTGTCCACGTCACTCGCGCCCGTATCCAGATAATTGGGATTAAGTAATTTCGAAATACTGTTTTGTTGTGGGGTGTCCGACGCTGCCCCCGGGCCGTACAACAACACGTTTGAATCCGTTGATGCCAGATATTCCCCTTGCCGGGCCGCGTCCGAATGCCACTGCTGGACGCTCCTTCTCTCGGACGCCTCCCAGCTCTAACGAGGCCCCTTGCCTCTGCTCTGTCCAGGACGGCACTGCTGAGGTGCTGGCTGCTGCTGCTGTTGCAGGACGTGGAGGTTCAAAAAGGAAGAGTGTCCTGCGGGGGGGGGAGGAGGTATGTTACCGGCTCGAGCAGGCGAGGGGGGGGGGAGGCAGGCCGCGCCGCCGCGCCAAGGCTACACTGCCAAAGGGCCGCCAGAGGATGTTGTGGTGGGCGGGCGGCGGGAGAGAACGGCTGTGTGTTCGTTTTGACAGCGGAGTTCCCATCGTGTGTCATTCGAACTGTCTCGGATCGGCGGCTCGCCTCCTCGCGGGAAATAAAGGAAAGTCGCGCGGGCTATTTTTGAATAAAGCTTTTATAGTTTTATGTGTTTTCGAGCTTTAACCCGCGACGAACGGCGGAGCAGGGGGCCGTTCTAAGTCGGCCGAGCAGCAGTAGTGTCATGCCTCATAACGCGCCTGCAGGATACTGTCGACAGTGTAGCGCACACGTGACTCACCGCAGCGCCGCGCTGCGCCATGTGGCGGCGAGCCGAGCGGCGAGCACTGGCGAGCACCGCATGGAGAGCACCCGCAGCTCCGGACGGGACGGACATTCCAAAGCGTTATTCTTGTTATTTTTATTATTTCCGAGACGCGCTGGCCTCTCTCTCTCTCTCTTTCTTTCTCATCCTGCTGCAGCTGTAATTGAAAGAGTGGTCCAGTTTGAGAACGTTATTTAGGAGGATGTAGCGGGACCGGGAAAGATGGCGCCACCACTAACCACCGCCAACCGCCACTATTTCCGTCTATTTTACGGACTGTCCACACACTCACCCCCCCACACCCCCCCCCCACACACACACACACCCACCAATACACTACACAATAAAAAACCACTGCCGGTTGACCAGCACTCGTCGACAGGTATCTCCCGCTGGCACTGCTGGCACTCGGCCGCCGCTGAGGTGAGAAGGCTTGCCCAGTTCTCGTTTTATCGTGGAAGGACTAGACCAACTTTTCAGTTGGAGAGCGAAATAATACTGAAGCAGAGCGCGCGTCGCTTGCAAATTCATGAGAAAAACGGATTTGGCGTGCCAATTAATTTCTTGGCCGAACAGAAATGAAGATGAAAAGTCGTTACGGTTGGGCCGACCTATTCCTTCGAGGACTCTTTGCTTCCCCGTCGGTCGGTCGCATTTCCGCCGAGAGACTTTTTCTTTGAATTGATTTTTTTTGGCTAAAAGAAAGGACCTAAACAGTGTCTCCCTGGAGGGCCTACAGCTCGTCGGCCCCCGCGACCAGACCGTCGCTCTGCGAGAGCTGCTCCCCGATTACTTCCTTGTTTGCCGAGGCTTTCGCCCGGTGCGGACTTCTGAATAAATTAATTCCGATTTTTTGTTTGTCGATGTTGCGGTTTGCGCCTACCGTGCTGTATTTCCAGAGTATTTCTTCTGTACTAGAATGTGTTAACAGTTTGTGTTATTTACTATTATTGCGTTGGAAGAGCGCAGTGCTACATAAAATTTGATCAAACAATTCTGATGCTGCCGGCTTTACTCTTGTCTCTGGAAATAAATAATACTATACTCATCGCTCCTGAATCTGTATGATCCCTCTGCTGTGCTGTGCGTCGCGATATTCGACATGACGATGAGCGTGTATGTTCATTGTTCCGCGAGAAAGGAGCTTTGGGTTCCATAGCAGCAGCAACAGCAGCAGCAGCAGCAACGAGCAAAAGCAAAGCTGCTGCGTGTCGCGTGTTGGTCCATGAGCGGCTCTGCTCCGCTGTGCTGTTGTATTGTGTCCGGACAATCGTCACCGGCAGCGCACCACTCACCGGGGCACAAAGGGACCACGGCCCGGCTGGGCTCGGCTGGGCTGGGCTGGGCTCGAGGCTGGCTCGGCTCTCACCGCAACCCAACAGGCGTCAGCAGGGCGCGAGCGCGATGTGTTTCAAAATGACTCCTTGCGGATGAGCTACGTGCCTCGAGGGAGGGAGAGAAAGAGAGGAAGAGGGGGGGAGATGGACGATACGGTTTATTGTATGGTGTGGAGCCAATCCCAGCCCAGAGTGTAGTGCCCTGTGAGAGCTCTCGTGTCGTATGGCACTTGAAATGCGCGACATCATACACCGAGATGCGCGCGTGGACGTTGCTATTCACACTTCACT
>NW_026267138.1:1287318-1289994 GCF_000697945.3 Frankliniella occidentalis | reverse complement strand
GGGGCGGGCGGCGTCCGCCTGATAAGCAAGGGTGTGAGGCGCGCGCCCCCGAGGGCACGGGCGTTGTGTGGTGGGGAAAGTCACGTCTGGTGTAGCGAATGTGTCCCGAATATGTCGTTCGCGCGACGGTGTGTCCCTCGAGCTTAAACGAACAACCTGCCCTTGGTGCGAAATGGGGGAAATGCGTCATACTCGGTCATACACCACGAGCTATTAGTCAAAGAAAACTGAAAAACTGTGTGAGCAGAAAAACATATGAGGTGTCAAGACTGTTGCAGAGGTGCTATACAATGCTGGCACAACAACTTTTTCAGAGTAAATGACAGATTACACTGTTGTGCCTGGTTCGCGCCTCTCCCCTACCACCAGCACCTCCTACCTCCTCCCCCACACCAAGCACCGTCATTTGTTTTCATTCAAGGCGCCCGCTTCTCGGCCCGGCTTTAATTCCGCGCAGACTGACGCCTGTCGGTTTATTATTTTGCCCGGGCCGGCCGGGGGTTCGAATCCCACCGCCGCAGCGGCGCAGCGCGCTATTTTTAATCGCGGAATGGAAGAGGAGGGGGAGAGGCGGAGGAGGAGAGGTGGGGGTGGTGGAGGGTGGTGGAGTGAGGCGGGTGGTATAGAACGGTGGGTGGTCTCATCATCCCAACTCTTTAATAGCGGAGGCCGGGCCTAACGAGACCGGAGAGGAAACTTTAAAGTGTAAATGCAATAAGAGAGCTGTGTGCACAGAGAGGGGGAGGGCGGCGGCGGGGCCGGCAGGGCAGTCCTAACAATCACCCCTGGCTCGCACCCCTCCCACGCACCCCGCCGCCCCCGCTGCTGCCGGCCCCGAGGGCCCGACCAGACATAGGCCCTCCTCTCCTCTCTGCTCGGAATCTCCTCCTTCCTTGGAAGTGGCATCTCCTCTCCTGGCCTCTCGGCGGTGTGCGCCCTGAGCGGCTCCTGCTGCTCCCAGCTGCTCCCAGCCGCTCTCGGCTCCCTCTCCTCTAGCTTCCTCCAGCACTCGCGGAGTTACCTACACCGCCGCCTCCTCCCCATCACGCCACCGCTTCGTGGTGTGCATCGCGCCATCCATCAAAGAGCCCTTAAAGATCTTTAAGCCGCACCACATGCTTCCAATCACCATGTTATTTTTTGTCGTCGTCGCTTCTTCCCTTTCCCCCTCTTACCGTTCGTTGCGCGCCCCGCCCCTCACCCGGCCATGCAACCTGCCGCCCCTAAAGGACACAGAAATAAATGAGGAAGGGGAAGGCGGCACGCGCGGGACGGCACGCTCTGGAATGTTGTGCAGCGCGACCCTGCTCCTCCTCGGTCTCAGTGAAAATGTCTCCATGAAAGTGTAATTTGTTTAGCGTAGAGAGTGGCAAATAATAACAAGTCTAACGCGTGTCTGTATCTCTTTATTTTCCAGGTGAGGCGTTTTTGGACTTATCCACCGCGCCGTCGCTGTCGTGGCGCAGTGCCGCGGGGGAGTGAGTGAGAGACAACTTTAAGAACCTTGCTTGCCCCCCTCCCTTCCTTTCGGGCTGCTGTCGCCACCTGCGCCTTGCTTTATTTATTTCATAACTTTCGAAAAGAGGGTCCGATGCCCCTCCTCTCTCTGTATATCTCCCCCTCCTGCCCCTCGAGGCCACGGTAAACATCACCCCCCGCTCCCCTCCACCTCCCGTGCGTTTTTGGAACGGGCGCGTGAATGGCGCGGGGGGCGGGTGTGGGGGTGCGCCGCCGGCCCCGGAAGGCACCTCGACTGGAAAACCTGATTTCACGACTTGCTGTAAACGCGCGGGACGGGAGGGCTGCTGGGTCGGGCGGGCTGTGCTGTGCAAAGAAGCAACGTCGGGGAAAAGTTTCTGCGTACAGCGTGCTGTGGCCTGATCCCGGCGAGGAGCAGCACAGACGCAGCGGCGCGGTGTGCGAGCGCCTTAACTGATCCGGCGCCACTCACACCGGAGCAGGGCGCGCTCCTGTCTGTCTCGGGGCCCGGTTCTTGTCGGGCGCGTTCATTTTAATTCGTGGAAAATCCTCCTTACGTCCTTAACTCTTTATAGAAAAGATGTAGCGCACCTGCAAGCAAGCGAATTTTTTTTTATGCTCTGCTGTGTGGATGTTCAACAAAACTCTTTACAGCAGATGAGCTATAGCTATAGCTTATATATAATTGAACGGATCAGTATCACGCTATTCTCTAAGTAAATAAGTCGCATCATGCATCCGGTTTTCGTGAAGGTGAATAGAATGTCGAAAGGACGGTGCTCCCAGCCCCGGCGGCGGCTCGTTTGACGCTCTCGACGCTGTCCCGCAGAGCTGGACTGCGCTCGGTCTGCCTACCCGCCGGGCGGCCACTGCAACACGGGGTGCAGCACGGGGTGCAGCACGGGGTGCAGCACCGGTTGCAGCACGTGGTGCAGCCCGACACGAAAAATTTTGATGGCTCTGAGTGCGCACTTGGTACGTCGCAGCGAACCTTGCGCGCACTACCCGCAGTCCTCATGCTGGGGTTCGCTTTTGATGCGTCAGGTGCGCAAAGGTTTCATTTCACTTGATAGCACGTGCTAGCACGGGGTGCTGCACCACCCGCCAAACGCGAGGCAAAGTTGATGCTCCCCCGGGTCGCTGAGGAGGATGGGCGATGGGCGGCCCGCCCCGCGCCGCCAGTGGGGTCTCAGGGCC
>NW_026267138.1:1280733-1287268 GCF_000697945.3 Frankliniella occidentalis | reverse complement strand
CCGCTGCTGCCGGCCCCGAGGGCCCGACCAGACATAGGCCCTCCTCCTCTCTGCTCGGAATCTCCTCTTCCTTGGAAGTGGCATCTCCTCTCCTGGCCTCTCGGCGGTGTGCGCCCTGAGCGGCTCCTGCTGCTCCCAGCTGCTCCCAGCCGCTCCCAGCCGCTCTCGGCTCCCTCTCCTCTAGCTTCCTCCAGCACTCGCGGAGTCACCTACACCGCCGCCTCCTCCCCATCACGCCACCGCTTCGTGGTGTGCATCGCGCCATCCATCAAAGAGCCCTTAAAGATCTTTAAGCCGCACCACATGTTTCCAATCACCATGTTATTTTTTGTCGTCGTCGCTTCTTCCCTTTCCCCCTCTTACCGTTCGTTGCGCGCCCCGCCCCTCACCCGGCCATGCAACCTGCCGCCCCTAAAGGACACAGAAATAAATGAGGAAGGGGAAGGCGGCACGCGCGGGACGGCACGCTCTGGAATGTTGTGCAGCGCGACCCTGCTCCTCCTCGGTCTCAGTGAAAATGTCTCCATGAAAGTGTAATTTGTTTAGCGTAGAGAGTGGCAAATAATAACAAGTCTAACGCGTGTCTGTATCTCTTTATTTTCCAGGTGAGGCGTTTTTGGACTTATCCACCGCGCCGTCGCTGTCGTGGCGCAGTGCCGCGGGGGAGTGAGTGAGAGACAACTTTAAGAACCTTGCTTGCCCCCCTCCCTTCCTTTCGGGCTGCTGTCGCCACCTGCGCCTTGCTTTATTTATTTCATAACTTTCGAAAAGAGGGTCCGATGCCCCTCCTCTCTCTGTATATCTCCCCCTCCTGCCCCTCGAGGCCACGGTAAACATCACCCCCCGCTCCCCTCCACCTCCCGTGCGTTTTTGGAACGGGCGCGTGAATGGCGCGGGGGGCGGGTGTGGGGGTGCGCCGCCGGCCCCGGAAGGCACCTCGACTGGAAAACCTGATTTCACGACTTGCTGTAAACGCGCGGGACGGGAGGGCTGCTGGGTCGGGCGGGCTGTGCTGTGCAAAGAAGCAACGTCGGGGAAAAGTTTCTGCGTACAGCGTGCTGTGGCCTGATCCCGGCGAGGAGCAGCACAGACGCAGCGGCGCGGTGTGCGAGCGCCTTAACTGATCCGGCGCCACTCACACCGGAGCAGGGCGCGCTCCTGTCTGTCTCGGGGCCCGGTTCTTGTCGGGCGCGTTCATTTTAATTCGTGGAAAATCCTCCTTACGTCCTTAACTCTTTATAGAAAAGATGTAGCGCACCTGCAAGCAAGCGAATTTTTTTTTATGCTCTGCTGTGTGGATGTTCAACAAAACTCTTTACAGCAGATGAGCTATAGCTATAGCTTATATATAATTGAACGGATCAGTATCACGCTATTCTCTAAGTAAATAAGTCGCATCATGCATCCGGTTTTCGTGAAGGTGAATAGAATGTCGAAAGGACGGTGCTCCCAGCCCCGGCGGCGGCTCGTTTGACGCTCTCGACGCTGTCCCGCAGAGCTGGACTGCGCTCGGTCTGCCTACCCGCCGGGCGGCCACTGCAACACGGGGTGCAGCACGGGGTGCAGCACGGGGTGCAGCACCGGTTGCAGCACGTGGTGCAGCCCGACACGAAAAATTTTGATGGCTCTGAGTGCGCACTTGGTACGTCGCAGCGAACCTTGCGCGCACTACCCGCAGTCCTCATGCTGGGGTTCGCTTTTGATGCGTCAGGTGCGCAAAGGTTTCATTTCACTTGATAGCACGTGCTAGCACGGGGTGCTGCACCACCCGCCAAACGCGAGGCAAAGTTGATGCTCCCCCGGGTCGCTGAGGAGGATGGGCGATGGGCGGCCCGCCCCGCGCCGCCAGTGGGGTCTCAGGGCCACCCCTCTCCCTGCCGCCGCTCACCCTCCCTGCCGTGGAAAAGGATTTGACAAAGGGAAGGAAAACTGTTGTGCTTCTATCCGTGGCCTCGACTGCGGCGGGGGCGGGCGCGGCGGGGGCGTGCTCTGGCGCCGACCCGGCTGCATTGTCTGCACTTCCCTAAGACTTTGAACCGGGCGAGGAGGGTGGAGGGACGGAGGGGGATAGGAGAGGAAGGAGGGGTCGCTCTGGGAGGGAGGAGGCGGACAAACTTGCGGCGCTCTGTATTTTTCCCGGCGCTCACGCCCAGCATGCGGATGCGGATGCACTTTTGGCAAGCGGCGAACACATCGGGGCGGTCGTGAAGGGTGGCGGGAGGGTAGCGAGTGTTACGGTTTGGCCTGATGACAAGGAGTGTGGTGCGGACCGCCGCCGCCGTGGATCACGACCCCTGGCCTTCCGCCCTGGGACTGGATAGTCGCCAAACAAAATATGTCACCAATAAAGGGAATGCACGTGACCTTTGAACCAAGGTAACTTGTCACTCCTCACAAATAAAGGCAAAAGTTAACACATGTTGGGAAAAAATTGAGTGGTTAACATGCAACCAAATCTATACCTACGGTAATCTTGGGTGGAAATGCACAGGTCCAGCTCTTTAATTTAAAAATTAGAAAGGAGATAGGATTTAACTATAGGAAGATGTTAATAACAAGAAAGTTATGTTCTTTAATTGTAATTTTGCTGCACTTATTTGGCGTCCCCTTGCCTTGTTTTAGGTGACATGTTAGTCAAAATGGGAAAACGCCTTTCAAAATGTGTTTCTACAAAAAGGTGACAAACTTGTTGCACGTTTTGAGTCAAGGGTGTGTGTAGGTGGGGGCGGCGTCGGGTCAAGACTGGCGTCGGGCAGGCAAAGCAGGGTCGAGCTAAGCGGCTTGGATATATATGGAAGAAAGTGGTGGATAAGGCCCCCCATCCCTATGCCTTGGAGCCCCGGGCCACGACTCGCGCTGATAGTTGCTATCCTCTATCCTGCTCCAACTTTTGGAGCGCGCAGACAGACGAGAGCTGTCCGGGGGCAGGGCGTGGCGGAGCGGGGCCTAGATCCCCACCCCAGTCTCTAGGATGAATGCCTAATACGTCTCCGGTCGGCTCAGGCTCAGCCCTGGGCTGCTGCTGCTGCTGCTGCTGCCCCCACTGGTTTTCCAGGCCGAAGTGGGGGCGAGCGCGCAGCAGCCCCGCGCTGGAATCGCAAGTCATCACTTTTCCCCCGCTTGAATCTGAATCTGAACCCTCCTGCGTCCCGCGGCCCTGATGGCTCTGCTGACATCCAAACTAACCCCCTTTCGCCTCCCCCCCCCCTTTTCATCCCCCTCATTCCCGGCAGAGTGATTTCCCCGCGTGTCCCTGGCAGAGAGAGAGAGAGAGAGAGAGAGAGAGAGCGGCCCCGCCCGGCTCGGCTCACCCCTTGGACCGCAGCCACGTCCATTCCACGCCGGTCCATTCTCCTTCCCCGGGCGACAGAGGAGCGAGCGAGCAAGCGCGGGCAGAGGGGCGAGCGAGTGAGCAAGCGTGGGCAGAGGAGCGAGCGACCGGAGCACCTCCGTGGTCGTTGCCGTGAGATTTATGCGCGCAACCCGAAGCCGTTCGAGGGGGCTATGGAGGCGGAGGAGTGGGACGATTGGAGGCGGCTCGGCGCGGCCGGTCAAATAGGCTTACTAGTTTCCCTCAGTCGCTCTGGCCGGCGGCGCGCGTTCGTTCGTTTCCGCGCTAAATTAAAAAGAACGTAAACAAACGCCGAGACTCGGGTCCCCGCGGGGTGGGTCGCTAATCGGGCCGCGGCCGGCTTTGTACATCAGATTGCAGGAGCAGCCTCCAAAGGGGATGTCATCCCCCTCCGAGCAGCGCCGCGCCGCGCAGCGCCAGACAATCGTCTAAGTCGATAATGCCGCAGTAATGACATGACGAGCAGCCGAGAGAAAGAGAGAGGGAGGGAGGGAGAGAGGCGCACAGAGAGGAACAAAAGAGAGCGAGAGGGAGAGAGAAGGAGAGCGGGAGGGCATGAATAATCCAGTGGAAATAGGCGGGGCGCGGGGCTGGCGGGGACGGGACGGGGCCTGTGTGTCTCAGCAGCTTTAGGGCTCCTCCCGGGACAGACCTTGTTACGATAAAGGTGCGCCGCCCCAGCCGCTCCGTCGCTCCGTAGCCCCGCGCTCTGGTCGCTCCGTAACGCGGCCTCCAGCGGCACTCCAGTAGCCTCCAACAGCCTCCATCAGCCTCCAGTGGCCTTCAGCAGCCTCTAGCGGCCTCAGTTATCTCCAGCAGCCTCTAGCGGCCTCCAGTTACCTCCAGCAGTCTCTAGTGGGATCCAGCAAACTCTAGTGGCTTCCAGCAGCCTCCAGCAGCCTCCAGCAGCCTCTAGCGGCCTCCAGCTGCCTCCAGCTTCCTGCAGCGGCCTTCAGAGGCCCCTCGCAGCAGCGGCACGAAGCCAGCGCACACCCATACCCATGTACCCTTTCCCCCTGTCTTAAGACAAAGGTTTCCAGTCGCGCCTCTGAAAGGTTGAACGGTTTACAGGATGAAGCTGCACTTTTCGAAGGTCTTACAACTAAAGGTGCAATTTCAGCACCTTTGGAGTTCTCTCTTGCCTCTGTGCAAAGTCATTCAATTCGAAGTTTTCTTGAACTCCAATTCGTCCAAACTGTACACTAAAACTTTCCTATTTTAGGAACAAAGTTGTCCCTTACATTTTGAGTGCACAGCTTTTTCTCGGGATTCAACAGGCTGCTGTAGTTATTTGATTGTGAATGACTGAAAACGCTTGTCAATTAAAGTCATGAAGCTCTTTTTTCCTAATACAGAGAGAACTTTTCCTGGAAACGAGCGTACATGCCGTCGCACTCTTGTGGCGTTTTGGTGGGTTTTATTCCGAACTCGTGATATTGTCGGGGATATTGCTGGGGAAACGTTTTTCGAGAGAGAGAGAAAGAGCGATGGGGCAGGGTAGGAGAAGCTGCCTGCTTGTAGCGAACGGGGGCAGTAAAAGTTGCCTGTGTTGATTGCGAATCCCGGTGCAGTTTGTTTTATTGGCTCGCCGTGGCCAGGTGAGCGAGTGGGCGGAGGAGGGGGTGGCTTTGAGTCGTCGGCCAGCTCAGGTCGGTGAGTAAAACCCCCTGACCGTGAAGAGTCGTTTGTGTATTGTACACTGTGCACACACAAAAGCTCGGGGGGCGGCGGCGGCGGCGGCGGCGGCTGTGCTCTGCCCGCGGTACCCACAGGGAGGGGGTGGTCCCGAGCGCCCCCCGAGCCCCTGGCTTGGTAGAGCCACAGGGACCCCCCGGGGAGTGCAGGCCGGGGCCCGGCCAGCTCCCAATCGTTATCGTATTTCTCGCAATGTGATTGTGTGCAAAGGCCGGCCCGGATGGGAGGGAGGGAGAGAGGACTGCTGCGGTTTCGTCTGTTGCTGCCGCTCCCCTCCTGCCTACCGCAGCCCGGCTGTAATTTGCGTGGGGATGCTGCTGCCCCTCTGCTCCTCCCTGCACTCATTTGGTGACACGGTGGCGTGCGCCTCGAGTAGGAGAGAGCGTACTCTAAATGTAAAAGGGGACAATCTTGTGAAAGGCAACGTTTCTGTGCACATGCTGTTCTTGTTTTTTCTGGTGGCGGCTTAAGCCACCTGGAATTCCTAATGAGGTTGATGAGAGACGTAACGTTTGGGTTAAGTCCCGTGAGAGGAGAGAGAGGAGGCACCTGACCTCTCACCCAGTTAAAACAGCTGACCTCAGAGGATTTGAGCAGACCTGCGATTGCCAAATTGGCTTTGTCAAGCAAGGCTATCAATGAAATCAGAGAGCGTAAGGACAGTGGTCTCAGCGGAGGTGAGGTGTCTCGCCTGACGAGACTGAAACCATCCCACACTATGCACTTGGTGCTTTGGCTCGAGTATTGTGGGTGGGGCTACCTGCTGCTTTCTCCCTCTATCTCCTTTACCTCTCTGTACCTCTCCGTTTGTATCGCTCTCACCCCACCTTTTTTGTCTCCCTCTCTCTCTTTTTCGTGTGCAGGCCAGCACAGAGACGATCGTAAAAACAGAATTCCCGAAGTTGTGATAGCGGCCTCCCGGTCTCCCTCCCGCCCCTGTCCATTAGCCCCCCCCCCCACTCCTTCATTGCCCGTCGCCGGGGAGCGCGCGAGGGTCACTGGGTGAGGGCGAAAAAAAAAACAGGTCGCAAAGGAAGCAACGCAGGGAGGCAGAAAACGAAGATTGCATTCCGGTCTTCGTTTAGAAGGTTCTCTTTTATTTTATCTTTGGTTACTTTTCTGTGAATAAATATCGCAATGGACTCGATTCTTTACATCCTTGTTCGCTTCCGCTTCGCGCTAGTTAAGGTGCCCAAGGTCCCTCCCTCCCGAGTCTCCAGAGGGCGCCGCGCGCAGCCGTGTACACAGCGCGGGAGGAGGGCAGGAGGAGGGGGGGGGGGATTAACGCGGGCAAAACAAAACCAGCGACTCCCCACGCGGAGTGGCGCTAATCTCGCCACGTTGTCCCGCCGACAACTCATCCGGCGGGCACACACAGGGCCGCGCAGGGAAAACAAATAATTTAAAAAAATAGGGACGAAACGGATATTGCAGATAAGTCGTCTTCATTTGGCACCCCTATCCCCGTTGTCTCTCTCTCTCTCTCTC
>NW_026267138.1:1272766-1280477 GCF_000697945.3 Frankliniella occidentalis | reverse complement strand
TTGCTTTTATTGCCGCCATGTGGTTCGCCTAGGCTAATGTGTGAATTACCGTCCTTACGTGTTGGAACAACACTTTCGCTCGTGCCGTTGTTTCCTTTTTATTTCCACTCGACTCTTTTACACTTTTATACATGCGGTCTACCCCTGCCCCCCAACCTTCGTTTTTGGAAAAACCGCCGTACAGCCGCAGAAGAAATCTTTTAAAGTTATCAAAATATACGTGATGCTTGTTTCTTAGCGCGCAAAAAAAAGTGCTGGGAAGTGGTGCAGCCCTCTAAAACTTTTGCGTTTATGTAAAGGAAACTTGGTCATGTTCGGCCGACTGGACTACGGTCGAATGGTTCACCACACTGAGGAGGGGTGGCTCGGGGGGCGCCGGGGCGGGGCGCTTGTCGATACTGATAAAGGCAAGGAGCGCGGTGCTCTCGCTCGGCTGCCTGCATTTCGCTCTAGATTAGCCTTGATGGACGTGCGGCAGTGTATGGCATTGTGGGCGGCAGCGGGAAAAGGGGGATCAGAAAGGGATGACGATCCGACGATCGCTTTTACATGCCCCTACCCTCCCCCCCAATCCTCTTTTTATTCTTTTTATTTCCATCGGTTCATCAATTATTTTTTCTCTCTGATCTTTCTTCTTTTGTCTTTCAACTGTATCAACCCAACTTGCCCTTATATTCGCCCATTTTTTTCCACGCTCTCAACCTCATTCTCTCTTTCTTACCTATCATTCAAAAGACAGAGGTGCCGCTCGCCAGTTTCAATGCTGATCGGCATGCATTTTATGCTGATTCTGATCAAGGAAAGGAAAGAAATAGGCAAGAACTCCAGATTCATTCGCCTGTTTTTATTTTCGTTTTTTGTGTTTGTTATGTCTTCTATTTTCATACACAGAAAAATATTCAAATTTATGTATTTATATTTTGATTTCCACCCCCCACCCCCTGTCCCTTTTCCTCCCTCTTGAAATACACTCCCTTTCCGCTCGTCCCTACGTCCATATGATACAGCCCCCTCCCCCCTCTCTCTCTCGCTCTCGTATGGCCCGCGTCCCCCAAACCGTGTACCCTGTACGAAAAATCTAGACAACGAGGAGGAAAAGAGAAAAATAAAACGACACACATGCGAGAGGGAAGGGAATCCGATAACGGTGTGCGAGTCATAACAAGGCTGCTTGTTGGGCGGTGCCGCCGCTCCACCCCACCGGTGGTGCAGCGTTTGCTCTGACGACGCGCCGCGCCGCCCTCTCGAATGCCCTTTGCCAAGTCTCTCCTGTTTCCTTTCGAGAGTCTCGGCCGTGAACGCAATTACCCCCGCGATGTGGAGCGGGTGCGTCGCGGCTGTAGCTGCCCCCCCTCCCACCTCCTCACCCGTCCCTCCGCCGGCCGCCCTAAACAGAGACGTGACCGTTGGGGACGAAAATGAATGCGGATTATTTCGCTCCGTTTGTTCGCCATAACAGTAATACTAATAATGATCACAATGATGAAGACGACGCGGAGAGCAAATACAATAAAAGGGAGAGGTGCGGGCGTCGAGGGGGGAGAGGGGGAGAGAGAGAGTGGGGGAGGGAGGAGGAGGTGGGGGGCTATAAGAAGATCTGGGCTGTAAAAGCGCCTCTTGCCCCCCCGCGCGAGAGGAGAGGGAAGGGGGGTGGGGGCTGGTGTGGCAGGGCCTGGGGAGGGATGTTGTGGTGCGGGTTGGCGCCATGGTTGCCCTAAAAATCTACTACTACAGGCCCATATCACAATGGAGAGTGCGCGAGCCCTCCGCCCTGCTCCCTTTCTCTGCCCCACGCCCCTCCCCCACACGCGGACAACGCCTGCTTTCGCCTCAACATTCCCGGCCTAGCCGTCTCTCTCTCTCTCTCTCTCTCTCTCTCTCTCTCTCTCTCTCTCTCATCCCTTTCGGGTGTGGTGCATTTTTGGCGGTCGACGGATGGGACGGTCGACCGACCCTACCGACCCGGCGGCGGCGCCGTCCAATCCGTCGCTTTCTTTAGGAACTCCTTCAACTCTGTTCGGGTTCGGAAGAGTTTTACCGTAGCTGTGGAGTTCTCGCTCCCAAAGCGAACAGTTTCTTGTGAAATTCACAAGAAAGGACGTGAAATTTCACGTGCACCAAAACTGCGTATGAAAATCACGTGAAGTTAGCTCAGCTTTTAGTTTTGCAGTTTAAACTGTCATGTTGTTATACAGTTAGATTTGCTGAGTGCGATCATCAGACACTGCTTTGGGTATCGAAGTAGCTCGTTTGTAGGTAGAAATCCTCCGTAGTAAAATTTTTTACCGACAGCTTGTTGAAATGATGTTTCTGGTACCTCCACGCCAGGCGTGTCGAATGTCACAGCGTTGAAGTTCGTGAGATATCGCGAAGCCTGTACAGCACGCCGTCCTGGCGTGCCATCGTGATGTCAGAGCAGGCTGTGCGAGTGCTAAGTAGTTCCAATAGAGAAAACAACATTTTCATGTCTAGTTTCAATTATATATTTGGACTCCGCGCGGTAAGGCTGCGAGATACTGTGCAATTCTCTTAGGCCGCGCTTTGTACGCGAACAACACTGCAGCATCCGCCCCGGTACATTGTCGTTCTAGTCTGGTTTCGGAAGACATTTAGTCTCTGCCACCCAGCATGCGAATAGGTCTTCACCTCTGCCAAACGTCATTCTGAACCTATATTGTCCATAAGGAAAGATTGGGACATTTGGAAAAGACCAGTCGATGGGGGTGTTATTGACCGCGTAAACTCCCTGTAGATAGAAGTCATCAAAGTCTTTACAATTCATTTGTGTTTTAGCCGGGATTCCAATCCTGCATTACCAAAAATTATCAGAAAAAGATTCGTTACGTTACAGTATATCGAGAGCACTAGCATTTAATCACTTACAGGTTTCAATATGCATGCGCCTTTATCGTCTGCTCTCTTCTTAAAAATATGCTCGTAAAATTTAGGGATGTTCGATCTAAGAGCATGACATGCATTTCTTCTAAAAGAAAAGACAAAGTTGTTTTCTTTCCATTGATTGTTTGACCGAAGATCTAAAATTACTTTTATCTGTTATAACAAAGATTAGTTTTGTAATTGTTTCATAATACAAACAAACAAACAAACAAAAAGTTAGTAAAAGCTTTAGAACTTTTTAAGCTTACTAAAGAATTTTGCTTGTAACCTTCGAAGCAAATGCTTTGTACTGCAAAGCATCCAAATCAATCTTAATTCTTTTGAGCTTACAAGCAAAGAATTGTATGATACCAACACTTACAAGTGTGTCTGAAATCACTTATACACACCTTTGTAGGAGTCAATTTTATAGTCTTTTTAATGTGTTTGGATGTCACACACTTCTTTCAGTATTGTCTTAAAGTGGGTACAGAGTTCCCCAAACGCGAGCGCGATTTTCACGCCCGGCTCGATGAAAGTCGGTTCCTGATTGGCTGCGTGAACATCACGCCTGGCGTAAAAATCACGCTTGCGTTTCGTGAACTCTGTATCCACACTTACCCAGCAGCTGTCATCAAATGTTTCATTTACAGCCGTCACATTGCCTGTTATGAGTTGTGCCTCTTTTGGTTTCTGGGGGTTGAAGTGAGAACCACGCAAACGCAATGTCCAGGGAAGCAAGCGGTTGTCTGGTTCACATGTGTAAAAACGTTCGCCATATGTGACGTAAGGGCCCTATTCAGAAAGAAAATTCCACACAATGTGGATTCGTAAAAATGACACTAATTGAGGCCGGCCCATTGTCTTTTAGGCAAATCCGTTCTTTGGGGTGTCGGTTAAGGCACATAGTTAAGAAAATAGTCTGAATTTGAAATGGTCATTTAAAATAAAAAGGTAGTATTGTACTCACAATCACAGTGTTCATTACTTTTCCTTGGATGCCTACCTGGCACATAAGTATCAGGGGCACGAGCAAGAATGGCATGTTGGATCACCGAAGTTCTAGCCGTCAAGTAAACACTATATGACACGTTCATGCCACAGTTGGCTGCCGAGGTGCAGCCCACGGCCACCTCTATGAGACTGTGTGCTGCGGCCACCCGCGGCCAGATCCGACAGTGGCCTGCTGGCGTGCCTCGTTTACAGCCAATTACACCTCGCGTGGATGGAGTAAAGGTGTCCAGGATGCGGTAAAGCAGTAAAGGGAAAAAAGCCTCAGTGGCACTTTGAGCTCACGCGATGCCCGATCTAGTATTGTGTTTACGAACGTTTTTAGACACAACACTCTAAAGTTTTATTAGAAAATATTGCCTTTTCCTTCCTTGCTTGTTATGCCAATGGAATATGTATTGGCTGTTGTAACTAGAGAAATTATTTAGTATTACTAAACGTTTCCCTAGTATGATAATTCACATGCAAAAACATTTAACGAGTAAAATAACTTGTCATAAAGCTAATAAAGGGCGAAAAGCTATATGATGTGACTTTCTTGAGGGAGGCTGTAGGATGAGGCAAGGCCGGGGGGGGGGGGAGGTATACAGAGTTAGACTTGTGAGATACGCCTCAACGCCGGCACTTCACGTCCGTCACGCAGGTGACAGCCCGCTTACAACGTTTATGCGCCGCAGAAAAAAATGTGACAGAAGAATGCTGCGCCACCCTGAAAGCTGGTGCCGCCAGGTCGTGGCGTGTCGGGGCGTCTCGCTCTGCCAATGATTGAATGGATGAGTAGCTCTTGCTTTTTGTCTCTCTCTCTCTCTCGCTCCATCGCCATCTCGCTCTCTCCCGCTGTGGGCTGCTCCGCCGGCCGGGCCGCGCGCCCGCGGGTCGCCGGGTAGGCCGCCCGCTCAGCGCGCGCGTCGGCCGGTCTGCAGCGCCGCCCTCGCAGGCGCCTCGGCGATAGGGGAGAGACAAGGCCGGGCGGGGCGCTCTCTCGCCAAGAACAGAATGCATAAAAATGTAATCTTATTGAGGGCCGCTGTGCCTTATGGATGAAGGAGTCGAGACTTCACTTTCACTTTCTACCCCCTTCCCTTCTCTCTCTCTCTCTCTCTCTCCCCCCCCCCCCCTCTCTCTCTCTCTTTGTCTCTTGGCTCTTGAGGGGCGTGAAGAGGCGTGTCGTCGTGTTTTCGATTGACTCCCGCCCTCTCTACGCTACGCCCCTGCTGCGCATTGCATATGCATGTCGCGGTGATGAGAAGGGTCGAGAGATGAAGGAGAGAGAGAAAGAGAAAGAGAGTGAGATGAGCGCGAGCGGCGAAATGAAAAACAAAAAGACTGCCGACACCGGCGAGTTTATTCATATCATCATAAACATGGAGCCAATCGCTCCGCGTGCGCGTTTGCGGCTGATCTACGCCCCCCCCTCTTTCCCTTCCCTTACATTCCCCATCCTCACCTCCTCGCCATCCTCCTCCGCTTCTCGTGTCCCATTTTGTTTCCCCGGAATTCGAAATACACATACACCGAGGAGGAACGCCCTGCCCGCTTCGCCCCAAACCCTTGTTGTGAGCCGCTGCACTCGCCCCCTGCCGCTCCCCTTCCGTGCGGACTCAAATGCCCTTTAAATAAAGCTCTTCGGATCCGTTTCCCCCTGCAGGACGCATCTGAGCGTAGAATTGCAGAGGCCTATATACAGCCGTCCCCTTCATACGCCATGTCGCCCCCTCCCCTCCCCCTTCCCCACTCCTCCCCTGCATTTTACTTCATCCTCTCGCGGTAGTGTTTCTCTCTGCCTCTCTCTTTGTGCGTCTCTGTGTTTCTCTCACTCTGTCCCTCTCTTTACCCAACGCTCTTCCTGTCTCTCTTCATCTTACTCTATTTTCCTTCTCCCCTCTAGTGTATTTTTTTCTACTTTCTCATGTCCGGCCGGTCAGTTTTGTCGCTTTTTCACGAGCTGCCGGTAGATTGCTGTTCCTTTCGGTTGGCTCGCGGGCCTCGTCCTCCTTCCTTCCCCTCTCCTTTCTCCTCCTCTCCTCGTTCCCCTTCTCCAGGATCACTCGATAAACAGCCTGGTCGTACTCACGGCACGCGGCCGCGTGGCGGTGTCCCCCTCGGAATCACGCTTCTCTCTCATCCATATTCTTTTTCCCATACTTCCCTCTCTCTCCCTCTACACACATAAATATACTTCCACCTCTCTCTCTCTATTTCTCTCCCTCCTCTTTTCTCTCCGTTTCGCCCGCAATGAATGGCTTGTTCGTTGCGGGCAGACACAATAACTTCACGGCCCGGCCCCGCGCCCCGATATGATTTAGGGACGGACCCTAAGGCCACCCCCTTAGTATTGATGCTGCTACGCATTTTTGCGGAACACGGCCGGCCGTGCAGTGCATACACGTTAGGCCCCGGGCAGCACCCCACCCCCTCCTACCCCTAGGGGGGGCTCGGGCTCGCGTGACGTGTCGTTGTCGCTCTAGCGCCAAAACGACCCCCAGACAGCGCCAGCGCCGCCTGCACCCCGCCCCCAGGACCCCGGCCCCCTTTTGGGGGCCCCCTCCTCCAAGCCATTTCTTTCCCGTGTCCTTTTTTTCCGTCCACATATCCCGTTTTCCATTTATTCACTAGAAACACAAGAGGTGTAACCTTTTATTGGCACACCTTTTTCGCTAAAAAATCTCCATTCTCCATGTCACTTGAGGGACAACTCATACTTTAGCGCCCTTTAAGTGTGCAGCTGGCGTATGTAGTCGCAGTTCGTCCGCAAAGTAAACATTTAACACTTTTGTCAAAGAGATTGAGTCTCTCAACAAAGTTTTCCCCTTGTGTTCCCTATTCCATCAGTGCGAATAAAAAGAAAGACCTTGTTTTTAGCGATCTGCACAGGAATACTTATCGACCCATTCGCTTCGGTGTCGCGTTCTCCTGCTTTATCCGCCTGCAGCACATGACCCCTCTGCCTGCACACCCTCAAGCCGACTCTGTCGTCGTCGTGTCGTCTTCCCATCGTGGAGCCCAAGTAGTTCGCCTGGGCTGCGCTGAATGGAAGGCCTCTCGCCTCTACCCGGATCCCGGGTATCGACCCCGACGAGCGTGTAGTGCGCGTGGCTCGACCGGGGGGAGACTGAGAGATGTGCCTCTGTCTGTCTGTCTGTCTGTCTGTCTGTCTGTCTGTCCGTCTGCCCATCTGTCCCAGACACGGCTCCTCTCTCTCTCTCTCTCTCTCTCTCTCTCTCTCTCTCTCTCTCTCTCTCTCCCTCTCTCCTTCTCTCTATCTCTCTCTCTCTCTCTCTCTCCCGCTCCTTCTCAAGCAGTCGCCACAAATTCATTCAATTATCCGCCTTGGGCCGTCCTTCCTCCGGTCACGCGAGGCGCAGCGGGACGCCCCGGGTCGGGTGTCGGGTCGGACTGTACCGGCGCGAGGGCTATGGGGTGTACTGTACCGTTGGGGCTGTAAGACGCACAACACCGCGAGCGTGCGGGGGCGGACCGGGCCGGGCTGGAGGGGAAGGCTGTCGCCGCTACATTACACTACGCACATTTGTTGTTGCCACTTTCCGTTTTCCGCGCGGAATGCGGAAAGGAGAAAGGAGAAGAAGGAGTCGAGTCGAGCGCGCGGTGTGCAAGGAGCAACGGCGTTGCTGTCTGTGTGCTACCAACCCAAAAATGCCCATGGAGCAAAGTGTTAATTTTAAAATTCTGCTTTGAAAAGTAAGTTAATGGCCTCTAATCTCTTTCTTTCAAAAAAAATCCTTAATGTTCCAAAACTTGAAGACTCTTTCCTCAAAAAAATGATTTCGTCACCACACCGAATTTTATTCTCAACACCACTAGC
>NW_026267138.1:1268383-1271620 GCF_000697945.3 Frankliniella occidentalis | reverse complement strand
GCGGACCGGAGCAGGGGACCACAGTGGGACCAGATAGAAATGCGGTGGCGTGAATGCTAATGCCATTGGAAAGGCTGCATGGGTGAAAACTGCGCGCGGTGGGCCGGGCGGTTTCGTGGCTGGAAATTGTGCATCTTTATGCAGCGTCCGTGAAGCAGTTGGTATGTGTGCGAGGATCAGTTGTAAAAGTGCAGAACCTAAACGATTCGTATGTTTCTGAAGCTTATCTGCACTCTCAGACTCGTCTCCAGGCCTTTGGTAATTCGTTGCTGAAATGTTCAAAGTTTGCATACCTATATTGAATCATTAAACCCAATGAGTGGGTCCAGTTGGTCGCATCACCCGACAGACTTCCCCAATTTTATTTTTTTGTCTGCTCTCGGACTGCTTACGGAAATAAAAGCAAAAGTAGAGGAAATGGACGTGGATGCACCCCGGGAATGGCCGCCCGGGACGGGGGTGGACGGACGCACTGGCGGGCGGGCCGACGGAAATGTAGAGGAGATAACCAGGTCCTCTCGAGCCCCGCCCCACCCCGCCCATCCCCGCTCACGTTTACGAGCATTTCCCGTGCAATCAGCCGGTGCAGGGGGAAGGTGAAGCAAAGTCGCATCGGGGGAAGCTCAGCCCTCGCCGCACCACGGCCAGCTCAGCTTGGCTTTCATCATCTCCTTTTCTTAGTGTACACAGTCACGCGACAGCAAAATGCGCCCGCCGGACATATGGCAAGTTCAGCTCAAGCAAGCAAGCTCTTATAGCGCCTGGTAGGTAGGCAAAATCTTGTGTGCCGTGCATGCGTGCACTGCGGGGTAGCCTACCCAGAGTCTCGCAGGCGCCGAGCTCCCATACTTTACTGAGGGAATTTGAGAAAAATGGACGTACTTCCTGGACGATACATCACGACCGCGCAAGTAAGGTAACCCACTCATCACTCATACGCGTGGGTGGGCGTGGTGCGGAGCTACTGCGAAATATAACGGGTTCATTTTGAGTCATTGTGTGCAATACATCTGGGCGGCTGTGTTTACCGCGAATTCATTTTTAGGGCAATTTATGCGAATTTTGGTGACGTTGCGTGGTTACGGCTCGTTCTTGTTTGTCCTTGAGACGACCTTGGCGGTGGCGCGCACATGTACGCCGGGGGCGGGTGTCTGAGGGCGCTAACTACCAGAAGGGGCCGAGGGCGACCTCGCCCCCCCCCTCCCACCTTTTTACCCCTCTCACTCTCTCTCGCTGCCGCCGCTGCAATGTTTTCCCCTTCAGTCTCCGAGCATGGTCCTTGTTTCCCATTCTTACGGTGCCGTTTTCGTTTTAATTGCGTGTAAAACTGGATGGCGGACCCTTGTAATGGGCAGGCCCTCCAGCACGTGTGGCCCCTTCTCTCTCCCTCGTTAGGGAGTCGTGCAGAGGGGGTGTTTTTGTTGTGTATCGCCGTCTCTAATTAGGGGCATATCCTCAGGGCACAGCAGATTACCCGTCGGTTTCAGTTCGATGCAATCGAAATTAAACTGCTGTGGACCTCATGTTGTCCCCACTGTCGTAAATTTACAACATATTGTGTAAATTATTATTTCAAAATTTGTTGTAAATTTATGAAAACTTTACTGATGATCTAAGTGTTCAACTGATCAACACTTGCAAGTATGCTGAAATTTCTGACGTACAGACGTGTGTGACGTATTCACACTCGGGTTTCTGTGTACGTGTCGGGCGCGCCGTGAGTGTGGGTTCGTGAGTGCACACTGAGGTGGGTGACCGTAATGCCGACGCACCAGCCGAGGCCGAGGGTTGGTTATTTTACGGCCGGACGGCCGGGGGAGTGGCGCGCCGCGGCGGGGCGTGGTGGTGGCGGGGCGGGGCGCGGGACAGACCCTCTAGGCTGGGCCCCTTGCGCTCGCCCTTGCGGCCACGCCGCACCCCGCCCCACCCCGCCTCATACCGCCCCACCCCGCCCTGCCCCGCCCAGCCGCACCGAGATTTTCCGAAGCAGTGAGCACGGCCGCTGCAATATTCACGTGTCGGGTGTGGAGGACGGTTATGAGAATGCGCCGCTGGCTGCTCCTCGAGGAGACCGGGTCTATCCAAGACCCCCGCCCTCCACCAAGTAGTGCTTGCGGCGGTAAAAGCGAGATGTTCGCTTAACCATTTTTTGTTTATATCCCAATTTGGTATTTATTCCGGGAGCTTCCAAAGAGAGGACGATGTACAATTTAGAGGTGACACTAAGTACTTACTTTATGACTGTCTCTTCTTACGTGCTTCTGCGTAATACTTTAATTTTGGATAAGATTGCCAGCATACCGTTACATTTCTTGAAAAATGTGCCCATAATAAATGACAGAACTGACGCAAAATCAGGCCGATGTCTTTGCACAACGTACACTTTTTATTATTACTATTATTGTCGATTCATGTGGAAACGTGACAGACACAGCGTGCCCCTCTGCGCACGACCATTGGGAGGCGATGGTGCTCCACCCGACCGAAACTTCACAAACAGTGTCGTGTGCGACGATATATCAGGGACATTAGGCGCACACGTGAGCCAGACAGACGTATATTGGAAGGGCTCGACCGTGGCCCGTTTGTGTGCGTGTGTGTGTGTGTGCGCGCGTGTGCGCGTGTGTGTGCGTGCGTAAGTGTGTGTGTGTGTGTGTGTGTGTGTTGGGCCGTATCAGCGGCAGCCGTCGCGGCAGAATTTGCAATAGCAGGTGCCTTTGATTGCCGCGCGCGCATCGCGCCAGCGCAGCAAGCGAACGCCCGGCGGGGCGGGGCGGGGCGGTCGCCGCCTGTGCAGGGACCTTCCTAAACTGTCTCGCCTGCCACACTGTGCCATAAGAAAGAGGCATAGCGGCTTGTACGAGTGAGACTATTGTACTCCATGCTTTGTGATGCCCTCTGTCCTGTAAGTACGAACAATACGGCTCGTCTCGCGGGGTGATATTTTGCTTCACTTCTGATGCCCCCTTCCCCTTTTTAGTTCCCTCTCTTTAGGATTCGACATCTTGGAATCAAACGCCGCCGCCGCCCCTTGCCGCACTCTCATTGAATCATAATGGCGTGATAAAATTGTGAAGCAGCTGCTGCTGCTGCTGCACGGCTTCAATGAGTCGGACAAGTCGACTGATTGAATACTTTTACGCGACCGGAAACCTTGAATGGCAGCGCTTCGGCTGGCGGGGCGTGGTGGGGCGTAGCGTGGTGGGGCGCGGCGGGGCGTGGCGGGGCGCGGCGGGG
>NW_026267138.1:1265725-1268039 GCF_000697945.3 Frankliniella occidentalis | reverse complement strand
ACTTTTTTGTACATGTCGTATGGAGTGATTCGTGCGGGGAGACGGACAACTCGCCCCATGCAAGTCGCCCCATGGTACAAGTCGCCCCAAGGCTAACTCGCCCCCATTTTTGGGCTGGGGCGAGTCGCAGGTGTGTGCCCTCTCCCCCCCCCCCACAGCAGGGCGCTGTGCGGCGGGGGCGCGGCGGGGGCTCGGGATGGGACCGGGGGCGGGGGTGGCGATAACTATCGCACCGAGTCCTACTGTGCGCGCTTCGGAGTGAGAGAGAGACAGGGGGAGAAGGGGGACAGAGAGACAGAATGAGGCGATAAGGTTGAAGTGCGCGTGAAAGAAATGCCCTCGCGGTGGGGCGTTGCCTTCTGAGGTGAGTCTCCAGAGGAAGAGAACGGGCGGCGCGAAAGCTTCTTCCCGGTGCTATTCTACCAAAACTGACGGTAATGCCTGACAAAACAGTACATCGTTGAAGACCTCTGTGACGGCGTACTTCGTCACTTTGTGTGACTGCCTGGTGGGTGGGGGTGTTGTGTGTGACTACACGTTGATAAACGCAATTTTGCTTTCCAATAAAATAAGAGGATTTTGTCTTGATTTAAGTGCGTGCGGTGTGCTTAGATCAAGTTCTCTACCCAAGAAAACATGTTTTAAATTACAGACCAGAGTGAGCGAGATCTTGAGAAAAATCTCCAGGGGAAGGGAGACACTGGAATCAGCTATGTAATTTTTAATGATTTCATCTTAGCCCGGTGGTCGCCAAAAGCGTCACTAGATAGATGTGCAGTGCCCGTGACCCCGAGTTGATTTGATGGTGGGTGTTTTCAATCGAATTTCCTTACCCGCAAACCTCTTGCATTAGTTTACCCCTCCTGGTTTCTCTTTGCTTGCCTCTCGGCAAGGAAGTGTGGGCACGATGTAGTGATAGTGTAGCGCACAGCCGAGAGCCTGCCCTTGCTCTGTTTCGCTTTGCCATTTCCATTTTGTCACCGCGTAGAGCAGAGAACAGACACGCACACACTACACGGCCCGCAGATGATGCCGAACAGAATCATGTTATGTATTTGCAGACGCGAATGAGAAAGGTGAAGAGATGACTGCAGGCAAGCAGAGCCGGGGGAGCAGCGGCGGCGGCGCGAGGGAGGCCGAGTCAGGAAGGAGGGAGCGAGCGGCCGACGTGCGCCTGCCTATATGCATGCCGAGGGTTGGAACTAGCGACATTTCCCCTCTCGCGTCTCGATTTTTGATTCGAAAGCAAGAAAATCTCTCCCTCGCTTTTCCCGTTCCTTGTCAGCAGTCTGTTTGCCTCCACGCTCCCCCCTCCCCCATTTCCCTCCCCCTCACCTCCGTCCCCTCCTCCCCCTTCTGCGTCGGTTCGCCACCGACCGCGTTCCTGTGTTTGCCGTTTGGAGCCGCCGGGCCAGCAAGCCGAACTGCAGCACTTCAAAGGCGCCTTTCCTCACAGTTTGAGGCAAACGTTTTCTTCTATTTTTTGTTTTCCTTCTCCACTTTCCCACATCTTTTTTCTCCACCCCCTCTCTTCCTGGAATCCCTTTTGCATCTCCGCAACTTGTTGGGCGGAACCCTTCGCGGCTATGAAAGCGGATCATGCGCAAGGCAACCAGGCTGCACTGCTGTTTTAAAGCATGCTTTCTCCCCTTTTGACATTTTCTCCGGAACGGCGAGTACCGGCACCGGCCCCTTTAACTCATAAAGTTTTAAACAGAGCCGAACAAACAACTGCGCACTCCGTTCTAATATGTGCTCGAATATGTGCCTGCACTGCAAGTATAGGAGTGAGCAAATACGATCCAAATAGAGCGAGATGGGAATCCAATTTGATATGACTCCTGGGGGAGCGATATTAATTACATCGCTCGTTTGGAGTCACTTTTGCGACATTTTTGGTTACACAGAAGAAGACTCACATTGAGTCATTTCGCAAAGAGCGATGAAGCCATACGTCGCTCTATTCGGTCAAGAAATAAGCTCTCTCTACGTTTTACAGTGTGCGCTCTGCGGCTGTGTGACGTCGGGAGGATATCGCAAATAAGTTCCAAGCGACAACTGCAGCGTGGGCGGCTAATAAAATAACGGCTGGAGTAAACTATCTCAATATCTCACGAAAAACTTTTACGTGAAACCGTAATAACTCCGAGTGGCTATCTGGGCGGGATGGTTTCCTATTGTAACACCCCCGCCGCCGCCCGCCCCACAAGCGCGCGCTGGTGTTTCCGGAATTCCCGCATTTGTGTAATGAATTAGACCTTCCACTTCTTGTTTATGGATTTTGTTCGCGTTATTCTTCTGTTCTTTTTTTTTT
>NW_026267138.1:1264123-1264910 GCF_000697945.3 Frankliniella occidentalis | reverse complement strand
GGTCCCACTGAATTCACGGAGAATTCCGTAGATCAATGGAAATTTAACAAATGGAAAATGTGATATAATTTTTTCGCAAATTTAAGCGATTTTCCATTACCTTATAGGATGTTTTCCCTTGAGCCAGTAAAATTCCGTCGAGTCAAGAGAAACATTTTATAATATTTTCTTTCCATTGAATCAATTGAACCTTTTTCTTAGTGGGCTACGTGGGGAACACAGAGGACGACGACGTAGTCACATACTTAAGAGCCATCGGCCACAACTTGTCCGGATTCTTTTAATGTAAGTAAATAGCAGTTCACATTCCTTGTAAAAAAACTGATTTTAACTGGGGCGACTTAGCGTTGGGGCGATATGGGTATGGGGCGAAATGGTCATGGGGCGACTTTATACCGGGGCAAGTTAGACTGGGACGAGTTGTCCTAGATCCATTCGTGCGTGATTTGTGTACGAAAATGTGCTTATTTTTGTACTTTGATTAAGATTTCTCTTCCATTTTATTTCTTTTTAATTGTTTATGCCTAGAAAAGTCAACTTTCTGCGACATTTTTGGTGGACTTGCGCTTCGCTTTTACCGAGGCTTTTCCCGTTTTCACTAAAATTTACAAAATATAAAAGGATGAAACATTTTAAGAGAAGTAAAAAAAACTCACTCTGTGGCGCTCTTCTTACTCTCGGCTTGCTGCTCCCCAGCGGCGCTGGATGGCCAGATTTAATTCGTCGTAATTCCGCCGGCAGACGGCAGAAATAATTTTATTATCTCCGCCACTCGCTGTGAGGCTCC
>NW_026267138.1:1262013-1262288 GCF_000697945.3 Frankliniella occidentalis | reverse complement strand
ACACTCGGAAAACTAGAAAAGAGGGAACTGAATTCAAAACTAAAGAAATATTTGCTCTCGAAACGAAGTCTTACACTGAAAAGTCACAGGCGCATAAGAGGCATCATAATCGTAGGCATGGAGCTGGTTGTATTGGCGGGTGCACACTGCGTGGTGCTTGTTCTCACTCTCATTGGCGAATATTCAGGGCCTACGCGACGTCGCGCGACGTGCGTTGGAGGAAGCAGTAGCATATAGCAAGGCTGAATAATGTCTTGCAAAGGCTGCTGCTCGCA
>NW_026267138.1:1259303-1261583 GCF_000697945.3 Frankliniella occidentalis | reverse complement strand
TGGGGTGGGGCAGAACAGCGGCACTCATTACTGTAATTATATTCCTCCGCGACTGGCCACTTGTAGTGCCGCCTATCGTCTCCACTGTAAAGAATGCGTATTTGATAGTGTCGGTCGGGCGCCACCGCCGCACCCCTTTTATTTTCCCACCCTCTGAGGGGGGCTCCTCCCAACCACACATCATTGGAAATTCCCTCTCACTAGCGGGCTATGGAAAGGGTATGGGGGGTGCAACGCTGAGCTGCTGTTGTTGCTGCTTCTGCTGCTGCTCGAATCAGTCGACACTCGCCCCCCGAGGAATCTGTGCACTGTCAACAACCTTCCTTGAAAACGATTGTGGCAGCTTTGACGTTTGCGAAAAAAACCGTGAACTATTTTCTTTTGTGAATGAGCGACGGAAAATGAATCCTTTCGTAGGCTTACTTTCGTACTTTGCGAACAAAATCTTTCGCAATGTTTCATCGTCCGAGTGCACTGGTTCCTCGACCTCATTGTCGGACTGCGACTGGTGCTCCCTGGAAGCGGTCGGCACTACCCGCGCTAGGGCCCGGGTGCGGCTGCGGTGGTCCGGAGGGGAAGGCAAGGGGGGTCCATCCGTGTTTGGGTGCGGCTGTGCCGGGCTCCGCCGCCCCCGCGGTATTGCCGCTGCTCCGCGAACTCAAACGGCCAGATGAAGGCAAACACCTCATAGTGAGGCGGCAGCTCCCAGCCTCCTCGGCCGCACCGAGCCCCCCGGGCATCTCCCCCTCGCCCCTACTCCTTTTACTCTATCTCAATCCCCACCGCTCTCTGTCCCTCTCTCGCTCTCTCGTTCTCTCTCTCTCTCTCTCTCTCTCTCTCTCTCTCTCTCTCTCTCTCTCCTAGCTTCCTTCCCTGCGGCGTGGCACAGGCGAAAACAGGAACAGAAAAGGAGAGATAGAGCGGGGGGACGAGGAGTGCTGGGGGGCTTCGCGAAGGAAAACATTTCTTGCCGCTCGCTGCTGAACGTGCTTGTTTCATCAGTACATCGTGAAAGGGAAACATTCGCCTGGGCCTCTCTCCACCCACTGCAGCAGCTTGGCAGCCGGTCGTCGGGCCTCCGTTAGCCCTCACATCTGTAGGGCATGCTCTGTGACTACGAGGACCACCCTAGTCCCCTAGTCCAGTGAGCGCCACATTGTTGGGGGCAGTGGAGAGCAGAAACGGGGGACGCATGACGCATGGCGTCTCATTGCCTATGGGATCTCACATAGAGTATACGTCCGTTTTTCCTCATATTCATTCGACTATTTGCGGAAGCTCGGCGCCTGCGAACAACAGGGTAGGCCAGCCCGCGGTACACGCATGCATAGCAGGCAAGACGTTCGCCTACCTACCAGGCGCTATGAGGTCGCTACGGCTGAACTTAGCACTTTCGTGATGGTGAACGTCCGAACGTCGGACGTACTTTCTGGTGATGACACCTGGGAGCTGGGAGTTGGAACGGCCTCACTCAATTTTCTTATCATAATTTTCTACATTTTGCCCGATATATTTGTCTTGTGAAATGCCGCAGTACAGCATTGTACTGTATGTTTCATAATTGTGAATAACAAAACTGGCCGTGGTGCTATCCTGCGGGAGGCGGCCTGGTCGGTCCGGCCCGGTGGCCCCTGGCGCCCGCCGGGTAGCCTGTCCCGTGGCGCGCCCGTGCCGGCCGGGCCTGCCTACCCGCGCTCCGCAGGCGCTCCGCTCCGGTCCGCAGCACAGCCGCAGCCGTGTGCGCGTGCGCCGGTGGCAGCTGCAGTGCCGTGCCTTGGTACTAATTGATGCGTCTGTCTGTCTGTCTGTCTGTCTGTCTGTCTGTGTGGGGGGCATCCTGCCTGTCGATATGTGCGTTCTCTAACGTTGACTGTGGCTGTGAATTCGCCTGTCCACCGTTGCGCCTGCTCTGCAGTGGCACATCACCCCCGTCTAACCCACCGCCCCGGCCAGACTATGGCTGGCTGGCTGGCATGCGCTCCTTTGTTCACGGATGCCCAGATGTAACTCATGTTTTTCGTTTGTTTTTGTGTTGCAGACTGAGCTATCGCAGAACCTGCAGCAGCTCTCGGAGAAGGCCAAGAGCACCACCGAGTTCATCCAGAGGCTCAAGGGCATGGCGGACAAAGTGAACGTGAGTGACATGGCGTGGAAGAAATTTTCTTCCAAATAACTTCTTTCATTAATTAATTTTAATAATTTCTTTAAAAACACTCTAATTTGATAACGTGGGTCGATGTGGCGTGAAAGAAAGGCTGCGGGACAACATTGTCGTTAGGG
>NW_026267138.1:1257169-1258701 GCF_000697945.3 Frankliniella occidentalis | reverse complement strand
TTTTTAGCTATGTAGCTATTTTTAGCTATGTAGCTATTTTTAGCTATGTAGCTAACTTTAACTGTGTAGCTAGTTGATAGCTATTTGGCTAATTGTTGAAGCTATTTAGCTAATTTTTCGCTATTTAGCATATGTAGTCAACTTTTAGCTATTTAGCTGATTTTAGCACCTCGGCTAAAAATTTACTGTACAGCTAACCATTTAGCTAACCGATTTCAATGGTGTCGCACAGGTCGGCTCCATGCTCATCACACGGGTGGCCAACGCGGACCTGACCTGGTACAAGGACGTGGCCACGCAGGCCAGGATATCGCCGCACGCCGACCTCACCCTGGACGACCAGTCGGCGCGCCGCGCCATCACGCACCTCAACTTCATCCAGATGAAACGTGAGTCTCGGGGCGGTGCGATTGAGGGTGGCGGAGACAGAACGGCGATGATTGCGTAGCCGTCGTATAGCTGGAGGGAGAAAGGGGATGCCTCTCGAATTATCTGTTCGATAAATGTTACGTGCATTTATTTCCACCGTATTGTTCCCGACTGCTCGTGGGTTCGAGGAGGAGAAAGGGGGGGCAGAGGGGGGGGAGGACGACGGAAGTTGTTGCCAACTCGATGAACACGCTACTTAGTTTGTTTCGTTGTGCTTATTGTGTCTGTCGTTTTGGGAGGCGATTCAAGGCAGGAGACCTCTCCTCCTCCTCCTCTCCTTATTTTCGGGGGCGATACGCGAGGTCTCCCGTTCAACCCCCCGCGCTCTGCTGCTACCCCCTCCACTTTTTCTCTTGTTTGCGTCTCGAATGAGGAGCAACGCACTCCCGGGCCGAGCGGTGCGGAGCGGTGCGGAGCCGAGCTCGGCGCCGAGTTTGCGTGCAGCGCGCCATTACTCCCCGTTACCGGGCCTTTGTTCTGCATTGGTAATACACCGGCGGAATAACCGGCGTATACCCGGCGTACGCTGCTGCGGTTGCGAGTATAAACTTTAACAAAAGGATGAAAAAAAAAATTGAAAATTGTGCGCTGAACTGGGGGTGGGGGTGGGGAAGTGGACTTTCGCTCCCATCGTAAAATATATCGCCCAACAGCGTTTCCCATGTAGCACGGCGATATCGGGCGATGATGAATTGCCTGGAGGTTGGAGCGGCGATGACTTGGCGATATCATTTAAACACTATCGCCTGGCGGAGAGCGAGGCGACATCCTGTCGATGTCTACTTTAATACATACTTTTGTGGATATCTGTTCGATATTCTCTAAATAAAATGTACCAGATGTCGCCATGCTGTCGCTTACGTTTATCGCCTCGACCTACCGATGGTGTTTTCGCCCTGGCGATGGTGACACGATAACAAGTAGATATGGAAGTAGGATCAAATTAATGCTCGCCAAAACTCTATCGCTAGGATATCCGTCATTAGATGACGCTCAGGCGATAATTTTCCGATAACTATGCGCTGTGCAACTTTCCACCAAATTAACTTTTGGTGCCTAGAGTTATCGCCGCGATATGGGATAAAGTATGTCGCTCACCAGAT
>NW_026267138.1:1252846-1256067 GCF_000697945.3 Frankliniella occidentalis | reverse complement strand
CCGATAATGAAAGCTCATGAAGTTTAAATGAGAACATAAAGGTCTCGTTGCCGACGGCCCTTGTTCGCCGATACCCTTTCCTGTACATTATTGACGCCTGGACGACAGACCGCAGTGCCCGCCCCGCCCCCTGCCCCTGCAGAGCCCCTGGTAGTAATCGATTGTTTGTCTCTTTGTGCTGCTAAACCCTCCAGCCGCCAAAGACGGAGAGGAAAGGAGACCGGCAGGTAACTTCCGTCTTTCACATCTCGTCTTTGGTATGCTTTTTAGTTGAGCGTATCGTACATTATTTATTTGTGTGGAATAAGTAGTGAGAGCCCCCTGTTTGCCAGCAGGGCGTCTTCATTTTTTATTGCTATGAATTTTTAATATTTGTTTCACTGTTAAAGTGTTTTTTAAAAGGATGTATTCCATGTATTCATTTTATGATTTTGCTTGCTTGTACATGTGAGCGCGCTGTGGCGGCGTTGTCTGTTGTTGCCCCTCGCTGACCTACCCCCGTCTGTTGCAGCGCCCGGCGCGCCCACCGTCATCCCGGAGGAGTGCTCGGCCGAGAACAACTCGGTGACGGTGGCGTGGCAGCCGCCCGTCACCTCGTGCGTGCAGGGCTACGTCCTGGAGCTGGACGACGGCCACGGCGGCGACTTCAGGGTGAGTTTGGAGCGGCTAGCAGCAGTCGGCTCGGCTGACCACCATCGCCGGGGAGGGAAGCAGGTCAAAGCGATGGCAGGGGAGGGGAAGGGAGGCTCTCTGGGTTGGTTAGAGTTAGAAACGCTCGACTGAGCACGAGCGCTGCGGTAGCGGCCGCCTCTCCAAGCGCTCTCCAGCGCTCTCCAGCCCCCCACGCACCACCACCGCCGCCCGCCGGCCGGCCTTCGGGCCTTCAGGAGTCACAAGCCGGCCGTAATGAAGCGCTCTCGAAGGCCCCGCGAGGATCAGGCTCTCCAGGTCAGGAAGGACGCCGTGCGCCGCCGTCGCCTTGAAGAGGAGGACGCCTTACAGGCCGAGCCTGGCGTCATCCTGAACCTCTGTAAAGGCGTCCGAGGATTAGCCGGGAGCCAAGTCAGCAGCGGCTTACAGGCCGTGGCGGGCGCGTCTTTGTGCGCTTGGTGTACGGTTTCCCGCCGTCATTGGACGCTCTCCAGTCGCGCGCTTTAAAAGCGGACCAAAGATGGCGCCCGCGCCCCTCTCGGCAGCGCCACAGCTTGTGCGCTCGCCCCCTCTCGCAATCGTGTTATGTCGCACTAATCTAAAATGTATCGCTCATTTTACGCTGCCCCTCCCCCCTCTCTCCCTCTCCCTCGTCTTGCTCTCTCTCTCTCCTCACCAGTAATTCTCAAGCAAAGGCCTCTGCTGGTTTGTTGTAGTCATTGGAGCTCTAATGCCCCTTCCCTTTACCCCCTCTCCTCCCCGCTCCCCCCGCAGACCCTTTTCTTCCCATTTGCATTAGGGGGGGTTGGTCCCAGGCCGTGTCGGCAGTGCATCTCTGCGGCAGTTAGGGGCACAAATCACTTGTTGCCAGCGAGTTGCACGAGCTGGGCTGTGCGGGGGATCGCGGCGGTGGAAGTCGGGACTAAAGGGGGTTCCGTTATGGCCCCCAACCCTTCAAAGAAATCTACATAGAAATATACCATCAGGTGCGGCGCTTTTGTAGTTGGACTGTACCGCATGCAGACGTGCGGGCGGGTTGCCTCGTCACTCGGGCCCCGTAAGACGCCGTGGCCAGCGAAGCCCGCCCGCTTGCCTGCATCGGTACACTAAGCTGAATCCACGGCCGCAAAGATTCTTTTTTTTTTTAATAGCGAGAATTTAACCACGTTTGTTTGTTGTTGTTTTTGAAATTGTAGGACGTGTACTGCGGGAAGGAGACCATCTGCACCGTAGACGGGCTCCACTTCAACTCGATGTACAACGCTCGCGTCAAGGCCTTCAACTCCTCGGGCGAGGGCGAGTACAGCGAGGTGATCGGCCTGCAGACGGCTGAGGGTGAGTATTTGATATACCAACTACAGTTAATAATATCACGATGGTGATGGTGTATGAGCGTGTATGAGTGTATTAGAAGAGAAGTCATATTTTTTCTTGCAGATGGTAATGCAAATTTATCAGAACCAATAGAACGGAACGGAATTAATTTTTTCACAGGAAGAAGTAATCGGGCGGTGGGTCAGCAGACGATAGGGTCGCGGTACTGGATGTCTTTTCCATCCATTGACGGGACAATACTCTGTCATCGATATGAGAGTCAAGAGAAAAGTTACATCCGAAAAATCGTGTTTTCCCCCCTCTTTGCTCTTCTTGTTTGTTTAGCACATACATGTAGTATTGCCCTCCCGTTTCCCACCGGCAAAAGTTTTTTCGAGTTGTTAGCCATCCAGGCAGCAGAAAAGCCAGAAAACCTTTCATGCTTTTCATGATTGGCAAACTTTTCCTCCGTCCGTCCGCGCGAGAGCTGCAGAGTGGGATTGATTTGTGAGCGTGTATCTGCGAGGGGCTCTGGATGCTGGATTATTTCGACGAGGGGCGTGGCGTGTCGCGGCCCCCTGCTGAGAGAGAAGAGGGAGAGAGTTGGGCAGTCCGGATGTCGAGAGCAAAGAGTTTTGACGGTTGTCATGTTGGTCCGCTGAAATGTGGCCCACTCCTCGGACCGGCTTCTCCCTTCTCACTCTCTCTCTCCCTCCCTCTCTCCTTTCCCCTTCCTCTTTCCCCCTTCCCTCTCCTTGTGGTTGCTGTGAGTCCGCAGCCCCCCCGCTCCGTCCCACCCCCACCGCTCCTTCCGGGCCTCCGGGCTGAGCGAGTGTTTGTTCGGTCGACTGGGACGCGACGACGGCAACTTGAAGGAACGGGAGCGAACGAGCGGGGGCGGGACGGGGCTGGCGGGGCGGGGAGCGTCGGCCGGGGAGGCGACCCGGCTTCGGAACGAAGAAAAAGCACCTCTCGATAGCCGATTTATTTACTTGATTGCCCTGTGTTTGCTCGACAGATTTTACTCGCAGGGCCCGGCGGCGCCCGGCCGCGCGCTGGCTGCAACGCATCAACCCTTCCGCTGTTGGGGTTGGGGGAGGAGGGGAGGGGAGGGCCTACCCCCATACATACTGTACTCTCTCCCGCTCCCATACTCTCTTGCCGATAATGAAAGCTCATGAAGTTTAAATGAGAACATAAAGGTCTCGTTGCCGACGGCCCTTGTTCGCCGATACCCTTTCCTGTACATTATTGAC
>NW_026267138.1:1246846-1247901 GCF_000697945.3 Frankliniella occidentalis | reverse complement strand
GGAAGGCTCCAGGCGAGGCGGGGCGGGCGAGGCACGAGGACGCCGTGAAGGGTTGTAGCGAGGGGGCGGCCGCTGCCGCCGGCGGGGGCCGCCGCCGCGCGCCGATGTTGTTGGTCAATAGAGGCTGCCCCTCGGGCCGCCAGCGAGCCGAGACCGGAACACCTACCATGCATGCGTGCACTGTTTCATTTTATTGCAAAGAATTTCTTTGCAAGGGCTCAGCAAATTATCTGCGCAGGATAAAGCAGATGCGGTAGACGAAGGAAGCTTTTCTTTGTAATTCTTATTTCTCACTGTCTTCCTCCCTCATGTCCTGCTCTTTCTTTTCTCTCGCTCCTCTCTGTCTGCCCACTCTTCTTCTCTCGCTTTTTCCTCTCCTGTCTCTCCCGACCTCCTCTCTGCTGTCTGTCTCTCTCACTCGCACACACCTAGAAGGCCTTATCTCATAATTAAGATCGGGCTTTACATGACGAAATGATCTAATTCCGCGCGGGTCGGGGTCCTTCTCGCTGTTCGCTCCCCGTAATGAAGAGAGGACCTGCGGAGCGAGGAGGCGAGCAGGACCGCAACCTATTCCCCTCGGCACCCACCGTTCGTGGCACCCTCCCCGTCGCACCCTACCCCGTTCGTACCCATCCCCGTTCACGTTTGACCCACCCTCGTGGCACCCACCACTTTGGTACAATTGGTACCGCTGACGTCAGTATCACTCTCGTTTGGTAACCATCCCCGTTGGTACCCACCCCTGTCCATAACTATACCCGCGACACCCACCATCACCATCGTGGCACCCACCCCCCATAGGCACCCAAACCCGTGGCACCCACCTCGTGGTGCGCTTGGATTTCCTTAATATTTTTCCTTTTGCCGTGCTTGATGATTCCTTCTTGGAGTTGAACGAGGAAAGGGGATGGAGATGGAGAGAAGTCTGTGGGGGAAGAGTAAAGGGAGTGTGGGGGAAGAGTAAAGGTAAAGGCGTCCCGCCGAACATTCGGAAAGGGAATTCCTAACGGGGAAATAATTAACGGCCGGATGGCGGCTGGAGGTGCAGCAGC
>NW_026267138.1:1237363-1246316 GCF_000697945.3 Frankliniella occidentalis | reverse complement strand
GGCGTCCCGCCGAACATTCGGAAAGGGAATTCCTAACGGGGAAATAATTAACGGCCGGATGGCGGCTGGAGGTGCAGCAGCAGCACGACTCCCACCCTCCACGGCGCCCCACGCGCCCCTCGCGGCGACGCGACGTGCTTGAATGGGAATGCGACGCGGAAATGGCGGCGGTGCAAAGTCTTTACGCTGTCCGCAGAATAGCAAAATGCGGCGAAAGCGCTTGCTTGATTGTGTGTGCACGACGCGGGGCACGTCGAGGGAGAGCGAGAGAGAGATGGGGAGAGGACCTGGAGGGGTGGGGTAGAGCGCCCGTTATCTCTTCCTCTCTCTCTCTCTCTCTCCCTCTCCCTCCCTCTCTCACTCTCTCTATCGCTGTCCGGACCACAGCTCCTCCCGCCCCTGCCTCCTTCTCGCCACCGCCGCCGCCTTTGAGATTCAAAACACCACCCGACTCCCGCCTCGCCCGGCTGGGCCCAGCCAGCTTTTGGCGGTGGCCTCTCCTCTACCCGGTTAACGCTCGCATCATGGGCTGCTTGGCGTTCACGGTTCACCCGCGGGTCGGGCGGGACGCGGCGCGCGGCGCGCACGTCCAGCCGAGGCCGCCCCTGTAGGTGTGTGTGGCCACCCGCGCCGCCGCCGTCGGTCGGCACAGTGGAAGTCGGGGGGTGGTAGGGGGCTTTCATCTTAAAGTTGTTGTTAATCTCCCCATCCTCCCCTTCCTTTTCCATCAAAATGCAAATAATTATGAAGATGATCGCGATGGTGATGATGATGGTGCTGGTCATGATGATCATCATGACCACCATCATGTAGATGGACGGTCGGAAGGAGGAGGGGGAGGGTCGGTGTCAAAGAGAACACGAAATTGAAGAACAGAAATGGACACCAGAGAGAGGCAAAGAGGGGAGCAGGCAGGAGGGGAGGTCATCTGGGGCTGGGGTGAATAAATGTGAAATCAGAGCTCGTCGAACACTTTTTTTTTCGTGCGTTAGTGTAGTATGCGTGGGGTATAAATGTAATGCGGGGGAGGTGTATCGTGGGCTCTTGGCGGCAGTGGGGTGGCGGCGGGTAGTTGTAGGCGTTTGGTAAAGTTACACAGCTGCCGTCCTGAGGCTCTCGGGATGCGCACCGAGGAGGAGGCCATGGAGAGCATTCAGCCTTGCCCGCGCGCTGTGCCGTGCGCTGCGTCATTCAGGTCCTCGAGGCCGTCCCCACGCCGCCCCCAGGCCGGTCGTTGCGCGCGCGTTACGGTGCTCCTCGAGGGCCTCGAGGCCGTGAGCTGAGCGCGGCGCAGACCATCCGACCCTCATTAGTCGACACGCGACACGAGAGCGCCGCCGCCGCGCCGCGCAGCGCAGCACAGCGCCACCCCTCCCGAGAGCAGCAGAGAGAGCGAGGGGCCGGAAGCAAAACAAAACAAGAAAAATACAAAAAAATAAAATAAATATATACAAGTATACAGCAAACAAAGCGAGCGTGTTTGAGCGCGGGGGACTCGCGGCTCCGCGGCCGCGCGACATGCCCGGGTTCGAAATATCGCCTCCCTTGCGTGCCGAGCGGCTGTCCCCGCGTGTTTGATGCGTCAATGTGGCTTCTCTCGTAATGAACGGTATTCGGACGCCACTCTGAGCTGGGACCGGGAGGGGGGGGGGTACACAGTGGTCGGGAGACGGGAGGATTCATCGCGTTGGGGGAGGCGAGGACTGGCGCTGCTGCTGGCTCGGCTAGCGTCGTAGGAGGGGCGGCAAGACAAGGGCGAGCCGTACGCCCCTGTCTCTCACACCGAGTGTGCGTGTGTGTGTGTTCGTGTGTGTGTGAAGGAGGATGGGTGCGTGTTAGTGACATTCACCCCTCCCTTCCACCACCACCACCCCTCCCCGGAGCGCAATCAGAATAAATGTTTCCGAGCCGTGAGGGCCGCGCCAGGCTAGGTCCGAAGCTGACCCCGCCCCGCTCCGCCCCGCTCCGCCCCGCCCCGCTCCGCCCCGCCCCGCCTCCGGTCGGAAGGCTCCAGGCGAGGCGGGGCGGGCGAGGCACGAGGACGCCGTGAAGGGTTGTAGCGAGGGGGCGGCCGCTGCCGCCGGCGGGGGCCGCCGCGCGCCGATGTTGTTGGTCAATAGAGGCTGCCCCTCGGGCCGCCAGCGAGGCTCTGGGCCTGGCCTGCTTCCGGGTCTCTGCTCAAAGCCGGAGAAGCTCCCCGCCACCCTGTTCCTGACCGTCCCTCTTCTCATCTCTGTCTGCAGTGGCGTGGTTCACGTTCGACCCCAACCTGTCGCCGGGGCTGCAGTTCTCGGCGGACCACTGCGCGCTGTCCTGCCCCGGCTACGAGCACCGCGTCGCCCTGGGCTCGGTCGGCTTCAGCCGCGGCGTCCACTACTGGGAGTTCAGCGTGGACCGCTACGACTCCGACACGGACCCCAGCTTCGGCGTGGCCAGGATGGACGTCGCCAAGGACCAGATGTTGGGTGAGTCGTCGTCGTCGTCCTGGTTGCAGCAGCTCGCCGTAGTAAGCCAATTCGAGCGACACAAGACTTGAGCATTCTCTTTGCTCTTGCAGGCAAGGACGACAAGGGCTGGGCGATGTACATCGACAGGCAGCGGTCCTGGTTCCTGCACGGCGATGCCCACGCGCAGCGCTGCGAGGGCGGCATCCAGACGGGCACCACGGTGGGGGTGCTGCTCGACCTGGACAGGCACCAGCTCAGCTTCTACGTCAACGAGGAGCCCCAGGTGAGTAGGGCTGCTCTGTCAGCTGGGCAGCTGGTCCTGTTTGTTTGGACCGTGGGGACCAGCGCCGTATCGTCTCTGAGTATACTGTCCTGCAAGGCAGGCGTGCGGGTGGGCTGCCTATTCGCCAGGGGCCATGAGGCACCATGGTTCGAGACCGCAGGCGAACCCGCTCGCACGCCTCCGCGCAGAACTGTGCATCCCAAATTAAAAGACGGCGCTTGTCAGCTGGTAACCCGCCCCGTAATTTTGCCTCCCACACTGGACGAGAGAAGAGAGGTGAGGTGTTTCTAACGGCCGTTTGCCCACAGGGCCCCATCGCCTTCCACGACCTGTACGGCGTGTTCTACCCCGCGGTGAGCGTCAACAGAGGCGTGTCCGTGACGCTGCATACGGCCCTGGACCCTCCCACGGACTCGGACGACACCTGAGGAGGGCTGTGGGGCGGGGGAGCCGTCCCCCGTCCCCGGACCACCTACTGGCCCGCCCCCGCTGCCGCCCCCGGCGCTGCCGACCCCACCCCCGACACCCTCCCGTGGGACCATGCTCAGCAAACACATATCTCTCCTCCCAGGGGGGCCGACGCCTCCAACACGACCCCGACGAACTCGGACCCCGAGCCGGCCGGGCCCCGGCCAAGTGTGTGATGAAGGAAGAGCCAGGGTTTTGGTTTGTACCGACGCGACGGATCTCTACGGTGAGGGGCGTCTGTGTCTCCATCATTGCAAACATCGTTCGCCTGACTGCAGTTGATTTTTCGAGACTGAATCTAATCTCTGAGTTTGATATATGACTCGTTCATGTATTCTACACAGTAACAAACACAAGTTGCTCTTACTCAGCTGAGTGAAGTACTGCGAATGTTTTGTTTCTTAACAGACTGTACTTATATGAGTAAGTTTGCAGAAGGATATTTGTGTTCTAGATCACCATATACATTTTTTTTATAAAATGTTAAAATAATTGATTGGTTTTTGAGGAAGTTTTCTCCTTTTCTATTTCATCAAAAAAGAGCGAGAGAAGGGGGGGGGGGGGCACATATACCTTTAGTAGTAAAGACAGTCTTGGGGACTGTCTAAAAATGATCAGAAACAATAAATTCATTCATACCAAATTGGTATACAAGTGAAGAAGAGGAAACTTCCACAAAAACCCTCAGACCACCCCAAAATGATGGACCTTGATCATTGATTTCATTTCCTGTTGAAATTACACAGGATCTTGTGTAGCCTAGTCATTCAATCAATTCACTATGATGTCAATGTGAATGAGATATTTCTGTTTTAATAGTAATTATTCATTGGATGAAACTCTAAAATATAGAGGCCATAATACGACTGACTGTAAATAGATTGAGTAATTAAGATTGTTTTTATTTCTTACTCTTTGTAAAGATTTTAAGTTATAATATTGTAAACATATATCCACATTTTACATCATGGTTTATTTAATGTGCTTGACAAGATTTTGCACTTTTCATTTGAGTGCATTTGAGACTTCAAAAACACAATCCCATCTTAAAATATGATTTGAAAGATTCAAACAATGATGATGCAGTTACAATAGATCTCACATACTTGCTTCAAGAAAGGAATAATCTTCCTTTGCATTATTTTTATCCTTTACATTATTTTCAACAAAGACAGGTTTAAAAATATTGCTTGCATGTCAGGTGTGATTAACTACCAAGTACTGTACATACTGTTCACTGAGTTTAAACATAGGTAAGAAAAACAGAACTGTCATCTCATTATGCACTAAATGTTGTAATGCAGTACCTTCAAATGTATTTATTTGTACATTATGTGTATGATAGACTTATTATGTGATTTGTTAATATTCGCTTACATTTCAGTATGTATTACCTTTTCATTGCAAATAAAATATTTAATAAACTGACTCCAGCAAAGAAAAAAGATCCGCCTACTTTTTACAAAAATACAAGTGCAATATTTTGTAGACCTAAAATAACAGGTACTAAGAAATAGATTGTGATCACGCCACAATCAACATGTGCAAGTGCAAACAGGTTTCAAAAAAATTATTGTACACTACCAAAAGTCGTCGTCATCATCATCACCACTCTTTCTATCAACTGAACCACCTGAAACTTGCAAATTGCCGTTTTCAATGCTAGATAATGATGTATTTAAAAGCTGACTAGATTGTTCATAGACTTTCACATTTTCTATTGTGGTTGGAATAGCTACTATTGCTGTGTGGGGAATTGCATTACTTTCACTAACTACAATTGCACTAGCTACAGATGAGGAGCAAGTTGAAATTTCATTTAGAGTTGAGTCAATGACATTTAATTTTAAAGGTAATCTTTCAGGACTCTCAACTGCAACAGGCTGCAGAGATTCGGAAGGAGAGATAACTTGGTTGTCGACCAATGGGACTAATTTTTTGTTCAACATAAGAAGATTCTCACCTGCTCTATCAACATTAGACTCCACCGTTTTTTCCTTGAGAGGAGATTGAGGCACGATTTCTAAAGGGTTGTTTTTTGAACTTAGGTTTTCATACTTGTCAGATGTTGCACTTTTGGCTTCTGGACATTTTGTTTCTTCATTGACAACTTCTTTCTCTGGTGCTATTGATGGTCTTAATATGTCATCTGAATCCCTCACATCATTTGAATTATCTGAGACTCACTTTGGTTAATTTTGTCACCTTTCTTCACATCCATTTCCACCTGAGGTGGAGAGTAGCGCCCAGAAGAGAGCACTGACAGGCCTTGCTCACTACCATTTTGTAATGTATTTGTCTTATGTTTTATCAATGAAAAACTCTGGTCTGATGCTGGTACATTTTCTTGGACTCTCAAAATATTCTCAGAGCGTGGGTAGGAATGCCTGGTTCGTTCTGGCAAAGTAAACTGTGTCCGAGGCCTTGCTGGGAAGCGTGAAGATAATCTTGAAGATGATAATCTTGACGAAGTTAATCTTAAAGAAGTAGATGTTGGAAACCCATGCCCTTGAGTAGTTGAAGAAGGAGAAGAAAAACTTCGTGAGTGAAGAAAGGCAGTTGTAATAGGTTGGGACGAGCTCAAAAACAGCCTATCAGAACTGGAGTTGATTGGATGCTATGAAACATAACAAAATAAAATTAATTTAAATTTGAGAGAAAAAATATGAAATAAAACATCACATTGTAAAAAAAAAACTTGTAGGATTTCAAACTCTTACCATGGGTCTATTGATTGATGTTGACTGACTAGAAGCTCCAAGTACAGGTGTGGTTGTGGTAACATCTGCTTGACGTGCCCGAAAGTCTCTATAACTTCGGTCTACTGCTTCACTTTCCTCCTCCAGCTTTTGTAACCGATTTTTGGCTTCTCTAAGAACATCTTCTGTGGGCGAATCATCCGAACTAAAAGAAAAAATGCTACAATTAACAAACAACCAATGAGATATTAATTTGAAGATTAATAAGGATACTGTAACTTACCTTAAGCTTCCAGAGTGGTTTAAATGATACTGTTTTGGATGTCTTCTGCGATAATCTTTTCCTGGAGAGTGTGCTGTATTAGAGAAAGCATCTAAAGGAAACCACGGAGTAGAGCCAGTGTGATGACCATAAGAGGTGTGAAGTGGTGATTGGAATGTTGGATCCAGTGGCTGTTGTTGTGGTAGTTTATCTGAGCAAATACAATCAGGATTGTCAAAACATTTATGTATACAGAGTATTAAAGTACTGTTCGATTTAAAACAGAACAAGAAGGGACTGAAAAATAATTCATAACAATGAAGTGGTATTTTAAAGATGTGTACTTACTCAAGGGTCTTTCTGCTGGCTTTGGAGAGGAAGGTTCCTTTTGTTGGGCAATATGATTTGCTAGTTCAGCTGCTTTAGCTGTCAGTTCCTCTATCCTTTTCCTTTGCTGGGCTGCTATTGCTTTCAGTTCTGAATTTTCTTGCTGTAAGCGATTGAGCACCCTCTTCAGAAGAACCACTTGGTTGTTTCCCTCCTGAAGTAACAAATTGAAGAAAACTAGTAATAATCAAGGTCTTTTATATTTTATTTTCTACACATTGAAAGCTTCTTTCAACCAACTTTTTCATTACTAGAGCTCAGCAAACTCTCAAATGATGCATGTACTTTGTTTTTAGTAACATACTGCTCTTCAAAACCCTTTCCTTGACTATTGGACGAAACGTCCTCAAATTTTTCTGCTGTCTGAGTACCAATATCAGCCTGGAATTCACAGAATAACACACATATTAAACAGTGAAGCCAAACTCTTCTGGGAAGTATTTGGAGTATGTGATGAGGTTGCAGGAAAGCTGGTAGCATACCCGGCTGTAAACAGACGTCTGCAGTTGTTCCTTGGCATCCTTAAGTTCATGCTCAAGCTGTGAGCATCGTTCTTGAAGATGGTTCAGTTCTACAATTGTTTTAGAGTCAGAATGCTCTTGTCTCAGGAAATGAGCAGCCTCTTGTAATTCAATCCGGAGTCCTGCCAAAGTGCGGTGTTCCTCTTCTAGGCTATAGACACGAAGGGGTAAAAATACATCCAAAAAAGAGCAAATTGGGTAAGTAAAATTATTTTGCTCCCCCTACCTTTTCTGTTTTTTTTCTAAAGATTTCTCCTTTTCCATTAGTGCATTTTCTTGTTGTTTGATTTGATCTGCGTGCCTCTAAAATAATAAAACTATGATTGTACTTATAAACTTATTTTAGTATAAATCTAATCTAAAAAGGATAATAATCTCACTCACCTGGACTCTACTCAACCTTTCAAGTACTAGATCATGTTGTTGTCGTAGTTGAAGAGTAACTTGTTCCAGGTGCTTTTGTTTAATCTTGAGATCTTCCTCAGCAGCACTGTGCTGGGCACGAATCTTTTCCTCGTGTACAAGAGCTTCAGCCATTAATTTCTGCTCTCGAATGTGTATTAATTTATTATGTTTTTCATTTTCTAGTTTACGGACACTGTTGGCAGTTTCAGCTTGTAGTCTAAAACGAAAGTGAGATCATGTCAAAAAAATCACAGACACAGTTCTGTGATACATTATTTTTTTGATAAAATATTCATACTTGCGCAGTAATTCTTCAACTTGTTGCAACTGATTAGATGATAGTTTGGCTCAAAGAAGAACAAGTCTTATCTCCTCTATCCAATAAGTTGTGTTGTAAGTTTCTTCCTTCTTTTGAGTTGAATTTTTTCTGGGTGATTTCTCTTCTTTCTGTGTACAATTTTCTACTATTGCTGATAGTGCAGTTAAGGCACAAACCAACAGTGGTTCTCTTGCATTGTTGTTGAAGTAAAGACGAAGAATATGATCCATACCTTCAGAGCCTGCTGATATACCGAATACTTCCATAATATCCTAAATTGTCAACACAATGTTGATTAGTGAAATTTTATAGAGCAGGGCTTTAATGATATGAAAATATTTTTAGCAAACCTGCACATCCTTTTCTGTGTATCTTGGAAACTCAGATCCACTTTTCAATGTGTCATATTGAGGCATGTAAGACACATACCCAGAAAACTTAGGGAATGATGCAATTAAAGGTGCCTCAGCAACAAATATAGACATGGTGTAATGATATTCTTGTTTTACTAAGAACTCAACAATAAGTAAAAGTAGAGCCTAGACAGAAAAATGTTAACTGCATACAATCGCTTTACAAGTTTATAACGGCAATATGTTACATGGTAGAGACATACCTGAAGAGTAGGGGAAACTGATGTATCCGAAGAAAAGCGTAAGCCTGGGCATGGAGCGTCATTACTGTACAGCGCAGAGATCATTCGATGTCGCATGAATGTCCGTAGCTCTGATAGTAAACCACGCTTCTCAAACCTAAGAAATGATGATAGTAAAAGTGAGTGACTTTTAGGCTTCTGAATTGTTAAGTCAAAAAATGAGCAATAAAAAAAAATATGTTCAGTATGTTACCAATCAAACAACTGTCGTTGAAATTCTTTGCTGGAGATGTCAGCAGTGACGTTTCGAGTGTTCGCCATGTTCTGAGTACAAAAAATTTATGAAGTTCTGCAGAAAATTCTAAATTATCTATAAAATGGGTACAAGTATAACCTACAATCTTCTCCAGAAACTTACTGACATCAACGTAACACAAGCAGAGCTTTGTCAAAGAATGTGAAAACTACGTCGAAAGCAGGCAACATCTTCGCAGTAACATTATTTTTGACGAACAAGCCATCACTTGCACAGCAGAAAAAAATATAAACAACATAATGGTGACGTAC
>NW_026267138.1:1231603-1236613 GCF_000697945.3 Frankliniella occidentalis | reverse complement strand
CCTCGTGGCCCCCGCGATTCCCTTGCGCCGTGTTTTGAATCCGACTTTCGTGTATGTTGCCTTTGGTCACTTTTTCACCTCAGATTTGCTGGTCTTCCTCTGGCGCTGGGATGAACAAGTGAGGTCAAAAGGGCGCTTCAACAACCGGTGTTGAACGGAAGTGAAAGTGATCGTGACCCGCACTATGTCACCTGTCACCGTCCCACTCGGCTGCCCGCCCCGCCGTGGCCCCTTCCCCCCCGCGGGTTTTGATTCCGACTTTCGCGTCTGTTCTTTTGCTCACTTTTTCGTCTCAGGTTTGCTGGTTAATCTCCGGTTCTGGGACGAACAAGTGAGGTAAATAAGGCGTTTCAATCTGTGTTGAACGGGAGTGAAGCGATCACCGTGTGGCCGTGTGGCTGATTTGTCGCTGTTCTAGCAGACAGTGCGCCGGCTCGCCCCGCTGCGCGCCCCGCGCCCCGCCTCCGCGGCAGGTGTTATTTTGACCCTTTTGACTGGAGGTAGAAGCCGTTTGATGCCTGGTGCTGCCCGGCTCGCCTGGCGCGGATGCGATATATGGTGAGCGATATAACCGGGCTGCCTGACCCGTCGTCTTCGCCAGGAGGGTGATTCCGTACGGCGTTTTGTTCTCTCCGTCCTTGTTGCACTCCGCTGCCTCCAGGAGGGAGAGGGCACGACTAAACACCGTGCGGGATCGCCCTGAGTTCTGTGGGCCTCGCTTGGCATTCAAACGTCTTCTACTTCGAGCCTATTTGGTCGGCATCGATGTGTCGGTGTCCCTAGCTAGCGCCCACGTCGGCTGCTGTTTGGACGCGCCCGCGTGCGCCCGCGTGCGCCCGCCTAGAGCTCGCGCAGGGAATGACCTCTGTGCCCCGGTGCCCCGCGCAGTCTGATAATGCTACGCCCAAAGCATTCTTTCGCGAAACTCGTGGTCCGCGCCCAGCCCCTTCGGTTTGTGTGTCCCCTCGTGTGCATCGCCAGCAAGAGAAGCCCACGACATGTCCTCCGGCTCGACTTCCACCGCATCCACCTGGGCGAGCGCTGAGGCGGCGGCGTTCGCAGCTGCTGCCGCCAAAGGTAGGCCTCGTCGTTCACCACCAGAGTTTGTGTACAAACGCTTTTTGTTTGGTCGCTCCACTTGTTCAGAGCTCTACCTTACAGCCGAGTATGGCGCCCTCTTACTCAAAGCCTAGTACGGCACCTAATTTCTTTCTATAGTGTTTCAGGTCTACTTAGCGATACTTAACTTTATTAGGGGGCTACACAACTTCCAAAGGGTACTCATCTCCATTCTCCAATACACAACAAAGCTCATTAATGACTGCATTGGCATTGTCGAACAATGCTCTCGAGTCCTTTCGCGCCGTTGTTTTTCTGCAGTCCGCGTTCATTTTCCGCGATCGCTCGTCGATGTTTAACAACTCATTATTTTCGCTCACGTCGCGATCGGAAGTTAAATTCGAATATCGTTAAATTTAAAGATTTTATCAACCGCGATATCCTTTAATTTAAAGATTTTATCAACCGCGATATCATTTGATTTAAAAATTTTACCAACCGCGATATCATTTAAAGTTTTATCAACCGCGATTTATTATATTTTTTAAATTTCATAACTTAACGAAGATTTTGGAGATCATTCTTCACTCTTCAAGGTCAGTCGTGTGTCCCATTAGAGCGTCGTTCTGCTTTGTTTTTAGCCTAATTTCCTGTAATTGTCCCAGCGCTAGCCTGGCCCCCGCTACTGTTTGCCTTCGTCTCGACTCGGACGCAGCCCTTTCTCAAGCTGCGAGCGAGCTGTCTGCCCGAGCCCGCCGCTTTGTGCTGCTGAGCTGTCTCCGCGTCTCGCACGCAGTCACGGGGAAGGACCACCGCTGTCGGCCGCTACGGGGTGCGTGACGCTGCAGCCGCCGCCCTTGCCGCAGTTTGACTTTATGGGACTACCGATCCACTGGTCCAGGTAATTTCACTCGTCTTGTTTTGATTGTTTTGTGACTACACATGAACTAATTCTGTTGTGTTTATGTTCCAGCCGACATCTCAATTTTGCTGTGACGAGCCCCTTCCTGGACTCTGCTGCAGCGCTTTATGGCCGTGGTCAACAGACTGCACAGGTACGTTTCGAAAGCATTTTGTTCCTCATTTGGCCCGCTTGTAGTGGCCCCGGTCAGTTCGTTGATATCGCCCCACTGCTTGCTGGCTGGCGCTCTGCTCCTGGGCTTGCACCCGCCGGACCCCGCGGGTGTCCCCCCTAGGTCCCCTCCCCCCCGCGGGACCGGCGCCGAGTAGCAGCGACCAGGGCAGTGTGTCGGCCGCAGCTAGCTGAGCGGGTGTTTTTATTGCTTTGTGACCGGTGGATCACGAGGGCAGACTGGTCGCTTATTGTAACCGCACGTAGGAACCAGTGTCTAATACCGTCTTCTCTGTTTCACTTCCACGCAGCTGCCCCGCCCGCCGAGACCTCAGCCGCCTGCTCTGCTCTCAACCCTGGGAGAGCCAAGCCTGTACGTCACCACCACCAGATGTGGCCTCGCCGCGGAGGGCCGCTCCCGTGTCTTCATGGTCGTCTACAAGTAAGCGGAAGCTCTTATTTGTTATTGGATATTAATTTGGAATAATGATTCTAATCAAGTTTCGTCCCTGTTGCAGAGTAACCGTGAGGCACGCCTGCACTCGTCAGCTGCAGCAACCGCCGGCCCCACGCCCCCAGCGGGGCCTCCGCGGGACATCCTCTAGCCAACGTTTCAGCTCGCAGTAGAACGTCATTCAATTATTTGGAGATGTGCAGATATGCACTTGCTTCTCCAGTTCCAGTTCCACCCCAGTCAGCAGGAATTCACTGCGGTCGGCGAGGACATTTCGACTCCAGGACACTGTAGAAGTCGACACCCTGACATATAGGGGTCTGCTATCAACTCAGCTTCGCTGTCTACCAGAGTAACCGGGAAAGGTAAGAAACTGTTTCGCCTGGGCTGGGGCTGAGACATCTTCCAAATTTATGATATTGTGCATTTACGACTTACTGTAAAATGTTTTCCCCTGCTCAGGTTGTTTCTTGGTGACGATGCCGGCAGCTTCCACAACTCGAACAGAATTTGGTACCTAATTCTCTGAAACCCGCCACTTAATGGATGCCTTTGACTGCATAAGAGTGTCAGGTAATACCTTCAATATATTCAAATATGAACTTTTCAGTGCACTTTGTGACAGTAATTTCTGACACCCCATAGGACAGAAATTTGTCACTGACATCTATTTGATATCACCAGTTAATCTCCACATGCTTTTCCACAGTTCCAGGCCAGTTCCACCCCCGTCAACATACGTCAACCCTTTTCGGCCAGCTAAGCCATCTCGACTCCAAGCCATGCAGGATCTCCAGGACTCTCAAACCTGATATTAGACTCTGCTTTTAACTGCTTCGCTGTCTCAGAGTAACCAGAAAAGGTAAGCAACTGTTTTTACCAGCCTGAGACATTTTTTATGTCTAATTTGTTTTCAATTAATGATTATTTTTTAAAATGTTCTCCTTGCCATAACATCTACCTATTCCCTCAGGTTCTTTCTTCAGTTCCACCCCCTTGTCAACAGGAATTCACGGTGGACAGCGAAGACGTCTCAACCCTGATACTTGCAAGACCTCCAGGACTCCTACACCCCAACAAATTGCTTCCTGCTTCTACCTCTGCTTCACTGTATCCAAGAATAACCAGAATAGGTAAGCAACTGTCTTCTCTAGGCTTAGATATCTTCCATATTTTTAATTTTATTTGAATTTATTATTTGCATGTTAATGTTTTACTGAAAGTAACATTTATCTATCCCTTCAGGTTACTTCAATGCTCTGCTCTGCCGCTGAATGGAATCCTTCCAGCTCCAAATTTCAAGACACGCAATTTATTGTTCACCTTATATTACTTCACAAACATTAAGCATTTAAGAATAGTCAAAGTGTTTGCATATCAATCTGTCCTTTGAGTGTAGCCTAAAGGTGTTAATTTATTTTGTGAAATACGTTTGTCGCATATCAATCTCTCTCGACTTTCGGACTTGCCCTTCTTGACTGACTCCCCTTCTTTGTACATCTTTGAGCATGATCACCTGATTTGTTGGTTGTGGTTTTTGAATTTGTTTTTTAGTTTGTTGCATGTTAGTTGTTGTGAATGTGGGGTCTAGTGTAAATTCCATATTGCTTACCTCTCCTCTATGGCATAACAAACTTAACAGTTCCTCTTCTTTCTTCTGCACATTTAAATAATATGCACAAACGTATTTCATCCAATTTAAATTAAGCTATACACTTTTCTAGAATTTAATTATGTATTACTTTCTATTTAGTACTGTGTTACTACTTCAAAGGCAATTTTATATAGTTTTGTTTCTTTGTCTTGTGATGTGGATTTTTAGCCAGTTGGGCTCAAACTTAATGTGAAGGCCTAATCCTTAGTTATTACCATTTCGCCAATTGCGCTCTGCCCTTATACTTGATTTAGGTAGGCTTGTTATTGTCAATCTAATAACCCGTTGTTAGCCGTTCTAGTAATGTCAATATCAAAGGCCAAAGTTAGACTTTATTGCCTTGTTAATTAAATTGCTTCATTTTACGGGATTCCTAAACTTCTAGCAATGTTAAGCCGTTTTCTAGGCAAAAGGCCGCAATCCATAGGGTTGCTTATTTAACAATTTTGTATTGACTTTGCTATCTTTTTCTTCAAAAAGGAAAGATGTGTCCTACTTTGCTAGTTCTATCCCCGGCAGAGAACGCCCCACAGCAGTCAGCTCTTTTCCTGTTTGTTGCCCTCACTTGAACTTGGCACTTCTGATTTGGCTTTGAAGCATTAAACTTGTTCTCTAAAGCGGTCTCTTGTCCTTTTCCCTCGCCCACCCACACATACTGCTATATCTATTTGTATGTATAATATATATTGTTCTACCCTCTGCCAAGTTTTGCTAGGATTTGCAGTTAGCATTTTAGTCGTCGCAGGAATGACTTGTCCGTGCAACCCAGTG
>NW_026267138.1:1221854-1223778 GCF_000697945.3 Frankliniella occidentalis | reverse complement strand
CCCTCCCTCTCTCCCTCCCTCTCTCCCTCACTCTCCCGCGCGCGCGTGCCTCCATATTCATTTTACCCTAAATATGAGAAATTCATGAGGGCGTCCGCGCGCCGGCGTCAGCACTTTTCCAGTGGATCATATTTTATTTTTCGTCACCCCAAAATTTATTCAGTTAATTTTGGAGTTAGGTCGAGGGGGTTATAATGTTCTCTGCACTCCAAACGACAAATGACATTCCTGTTAACGGCACCAGGATAACAGAAATTTTTGTCTCAAGAGTATCATAGTGAGTTCGCAATGTTAAAATTTGGTAATGTGGAGTGTGGAGGGCTTGTGCTTAATTGTTGGTATAGTTGGCAGACTTGTGTTCTTTTCTTGGCAAAAAATGTAGCTGTAGCAAATTAGTAGAAGAAGATTCTGTGAAAAAAGAGACAATTTTATATCTATTTACTGGGCAAAATAAAAATGTATTTGCATCTTGCAAGATGCACTCACAGTTCACTAAAAACTGTGTAATGACGCATGTTATCACTGATGATAACGCAGTGCACATTTCAGTTTTTGTGGAATATTTTCTAAACGAGCGCTGAAATTTAATTTTTGAAAGCACCATTGAATTTCCCGTGAAATTTCCGATTAAACAAGCATACATGTGATAGGGTTCTGAACAAAGGTTCTCTAAGAACACGTCTTATTCCGCATTATTATTTGAACTCCGAACCCTATAACATGTAGGCTCGTTTGATCGGAAATTTCACGGGAAATCCGATGGTGCGTTCGGAAATTAAATCTCAGAGCTCGTTTAGAAAATATTTCACAAAAACTGAAATGTGCACCGCGTTATCATCTAGTGATAACATGCGTTATTACGCTGTTTTCAGTGTTGCGTTGAGCTGTACGAACAAAAATGGTTCCTTGTCATGTGATGCCTTCCCTCCACAAGAAAGCCAAAGCGGGGAAAAGTGGAAGGGGGTAGTTTGTGGAAATGATTCCTAATTAGCAGACGGTCCCTCCGGAGCCCCTAATTAACATTACAGGGGCATCAATGGCGATTCATTGGGCAGGGGGGAGGGGAGGGGGCTAATAATTAGAATGATAATACAAGTAAAAGAATAGAGGAGGGAAAAAAAACAAAAACGAAAACAAACGGGGAAATGTAAGGACACGCACCGCACAAAGGGATGAAGGGAAATTAGAACAACGGGAAGCAAATAAACCGTGAAGCGAGCGGAGCGAGCAGCGCGCGCGGAGAGAGGACAGGAAGCCAGAAAAGTAGCAGGAAGGGGGGAGAGGGGTATGCCTCCCCCGTGTGGTGCACAGGGCCGCAAATGTAGCGCGTATTTCCATAGTCACTTTCGAACATGGCAAATAGTGCAACGACAATCTGCATGGAGTATGTATGTACGTAGAAATCAGAGAAGCGAGCGCACTTTTCGGTGAATGAGGAGGAGTGTTAGAGTGGTGACTAGAATCTCCCGCTGGCGGTCCTAACACCCCTTTGCCGGCGCGGTAGCAGATTTCACCCATTTGGTGGGCGGTGGGCTTGGCGTACCCTTTCCGCTAATTGTTGGGCCCCTGGGGAGGGCGACCCGGGGGGAGGTGCGAAGCATGCCCTGGCGCAGGCGTGCGAGGAGAGAAGTCATTTCGCCGCATAGCGATTTGACCATCATTTCGAAATCATGGAAAACCGCGCCACCCCCTCCTCTGGAGCAGGGAAGCGGTTCGGCGGCGGCGGTGGCAGGGCGGAGCGCCAAACGCGTTGGGAAAGGTGCATGGAGGGGGTGGCGTCGGGGATGGGGTTGTGGGGCCGGGCCCGGCTGCCGCACGCGTCGCCACGAGGAGGGTCGCGCTCCACCCGCGCCGCTATCTGTCGACTCTTTGCATTAGTTCCTCTTCACGGCCGAGCTGGGCTAGGATAGCCTCCCAGTGCGCT
>NW_026267138.1:1218250-1221804 GCF_000697945.3 Frankliniella occidentalis | reverse complement strand
CTGCCAAGTATTGCTAGGATTTGCAGTTGGCATTTTAGTAGTTGCAGGAATGACCTGTTCGTGCAACCCAGTGTGGGCTAAGCCCCCTGCAAATCAAAGGGCAGAATTATGAACTATCTCTAAAATTACAGTTTAAAAGATAAATCAGAATTGTGAGACTAGTATTTACGAAAGTTTGATTTTAGTTCGAGAGGAAGTTCAATGCACTTACTTACACCAGGGGCAAGTGTCTGCTGGTTAAGGGTAAATTTTATTTTTGCTCGAAGACACAATGACCAAACTTAGAAGTGAAATTTTACAAATTTCTCCACACAAGATAAAGGCATACTGTTCGAGCAAACGATTAAAAGGTAAATGTCAAAGTAACGAGTCCGAAAAGTGGGGTATGGTCAGTGTTGGTTGCCTACCTCCCGGGGTTGATGGCACACATTGCCTATACTCACGGCGCTCGTCCACCGCGCCGCCACTACTCCAGCCTCCAGAGACCCCAAGCGTCCGTCCTTGCGTGTCGCCGATACTCTTCGACTCGACAAGCTGCTACGCGTGGAGTACCTGCAATGCATTGCAGAATTCCGAAAGATTTTGATTCTTTGTGAAGCATCGCGCGGGGGAACGGGGGGGGGGCTGGCTGGCTGGCTGCACATCGTCTCTAGATTTTTGTCTTCATTTTCCGCCCTTAGAGAGACAGCGCTAGTGGCTGGTTCCTAGTTCCTAGTAGGTCGCTGGTTCGGACATATCATAACATAACATTACATTATTTGGTGTCCGGTGGGTGGTCCCCCGTAAGATGAAAGCTACACTGCATGTCGGGTTAGTTAGCCGGGCCCCAAGCAGGAGCAGGGGTGCGCAACTCAATAAAATAAATGGCTGGATTTTAATTTGTCGCCACGCACGTAAGTACCGGGGATCGTGTCGTGGGCCGCTTGCTGTACGTGGGACGGACCGCGCGGCTTTGGGGAGGCCCAGGGAAGAAAAGGGCCAAAGAAGGTCAGAGCAATAAGTGCCCTTGTCCAGCCCGCTCCAGCAATCTCGTCCAGAGCTCCAGTCGGCGCTGCTGCTCCTCCTGCCCTCCACTCCGCCCCTCCATCGGCGCGGATGATGACTCCCCCGTTCCATCTGCCTCCGCCTCGGCCTCCTCCCTTGTCGCGCGGGCGCCGCGCTCCAGAATGGACCCGGAGGAGAGGCGACACGACACGACACGCCCCAATCAATGACCGGCACTTAATCTGCGCCATCGCCGCAGTTAATGAAGGGATCAGCGCACGGCGAGGAAGGGAGGGGGGGGGGTGAACTGGAGACAACGAAGGTGAACACGGTGAGGGGGGGGTGGGGGGGTGGTGAAGAGGGCCAGCGACGCGACTGCAAACTACACTACAAATAAGTGGTCCCGGAAGCGGTAAAGGGGAAATAACTTGAACTGCGAAATCATCATTTTTCGGGAGAAAAATACAACTGTTTCATGCAGCTACTACATCGGAAACCCAAGTATGTAACTGTTACACAATAGTAGGTTGTTGAACCCTTTTCGTACACATAAGAGCATAAGTGTGTGAATTTTTGAAGGAAAATTCGACCCCGTTATTCCCACGGGTGGGCTTTCACACACTCACAAGTGGATGACATTTAACACACTTGCGTTTACAGTGTAATTTAGGAAAGTTTTGTCGGTCGTTCTTGATTTTAAAGTGGGTCTACTTATTCAAGTAAAGTATAGAGGTAAAAGGGCTGAAGCTGCTTGTTTATTGCTATGCAGATTTACTGTGAAAAATACCGTCGTAAATTTACAAAAAATTTGTAAACTCCAATTATAATTTAAGCTGTAAATTTACGACAGCACATTTTTTACTCGCCAAGGGATTTGAAGTCGATACATACCGCATGTATTTTGACGATCACAAGTTCTAATTTTACAACTTGCGTCAAGGAAACTTTTCCTGTAAACCTACCTACTCCTTTTCACAGTGTTATGTGGGACACTTACCACCTCCGTTTGAAAATTAGTCAACTTTTTCTTCACAGACCGGAGAGTTTGAAGGCCTGCTCAGCAGCAGCAGCAGTGTATCCATCTCCTCTATCGGTCTGACTCTGACTACCCATCATACTTAGCGGCCCTCACTGTCTCTCTCCTGTCCCCCCCTTCCCTGTCCCACTTACCAGGCAAAATATTCAATATAAAAGTGTACCCTCCTTGCAACTGTGTGGCGCTGCCCCTCTCCCACTGGCCCGGGCTCAGCCCAGGATGACGATCATGTTGATGTTGATGACAATGACTGCTATTATTGCGATACTGGTGACGTCATGAATCAGTCGGTCACATCTAATCCTACGGCCCGCTTTAATCCGCTTTGCGCCGCATTGTGTCTACTCTGCGGGGAGCTACACTCCCAGAAAATAAAAACTAAAACAAAAATTTAAAAAATTGCTTGAAACAAAGGTAAAACGTTTGCCTCTGGAGAAGGGGTCGTGCGAGTGAGTGTCAGTTGAGAGTCAGGCCTCGAGTTAAGTACACACAAACCAGTGAGATCAAAATCACTTGAAACTTAAAACCACTGTAATTTGTAACAACAAAACTTACTCGAAATGGAAATTACATATTGGGCCCAGCCCGCAAAAAAAACGTTGACGGTGGGATGGGGAGAGTTGCTGCGGAGATTGCAGACAAGAAGAGTGTGGCGAACTGGATAATAAAGCGGCGGGGGACAAATTGGATATAAAATAAAAGTTCCACCCAGCGGCTCGGCTCGGCGCGGGCCGCCCGGCCGCCCCCGATCTGGATACAAAGTGTGATATGTGAGATCGGGGCTGCGGCTGCGGGTGGCGTGGATGGGAGGGGGGAGGGGAGGGTCGCAGAGGGGCGCGAGCGTGTTCTGTGATACGCGTAGAGAGAGGGGGCAGCGGCGGCGTCCGAGTCCTCAGATGGCACCGTCAGATATCATCGTGATTTCATTTATTTCGTGCGCGTGAAGGGTGTCTCTCTGTGTGGTGCGGGAGGGAAGAAGGGGGGAGAAGGCGAGGGACCACCCCGCAACGCGTTAATAAGCCTCGCAACTCCGTCCCCCCCTTCCACACTGACAGAACTCTTGACTGCGCGTTTACTGGCGACTACTACCGACACTGAAATCCAAGTTGATGTCGCACAGTTGTAGGTGGGTAAATTTCCATTCGTGCATTCTTCAGGACAAAATGTACGAATTTTACTGGAATTTCACACATTTTACCCTTTACTGGTCGAAGTGCGCGAATGGAAATTACTGAGAGTAGACAAAAGTCCGCTCGGGGCCGTAAATGCTCAAGCCAAACTCCCCCAGCGGTGCAGCAAGATTGTCCGGCCTAGTTTTCTCCGACCTGGTAATTTTTCCAAAACCCACCAAAGTGCTGTTCGACCTACTTTTCTCCGACCTCGTCGATATGCTAAAACTTGGGAAGAAAGTACTTCAAAGAGGAACAGGCTTCATAAATAGAAAGCTACGTCGAGGGACGTATCGTGAAAGCAGATGACACAAATTTAAGGAAATATGTCTGTGTCCTAATTTTCTCTCGTATTTTGCTGTAAT
>NW_026267138.1:1217519-1218200 GCF_000697945.3 Frankliniella occidentalis | reverse complement strand
ATATTTGTTTGTGGACATACACGCCCTTCGGGCAGGGGCGGCGGTCACGTGACGTGCCCGTGCTCGCGCGTGTGTTAATTTCAAGTAATTTCATATCCATAATTATCGGTATCGATGTGCTCCCCGAGCGGTGCGACAGCGCGAAAGGGCGGGGGAGGGAGGCAAGGGGTGGTCTGCGACAACAAACGCCCTGTATATGGCACTGCTAATGAATCACTCACACACATTCACACACACAAACACACACTCAAACACTAACACACAGTCAGAATCACTCGCACACGGGCGCTGGTGCATCTTCTCTCTCCGAGGCCGACCGCGGCCGACCGGCCGGCGGCCACATGCTGTATAAATTGTGTCCTTTTTCAATTTTGACTAATTCGCTCTGCAAACCGCCGGGCGGGACATGTATGTGCAAGGACGGTGTGTTGGTAAAAGTGGTTACGAAAAAATTGCGGCAAATTCGAAGTGTCGTTGCTTTTCTCAAAAGCTAAAACTTTAACCGTGGATGGTTTGGTTATGTTCTAATTTTTTAAGCCGAGTTTTCCCGGTTGTGGTTTATACGGAGAAATGTACTATATGATACCGCTGCAGCAGAAAGAGAGAGAGTGAGTCAGTCAGATATGGTTTCTTATTAGAAATGAAGTGAAGAGGAAGAGAGGCAAGTGAGGGGCGAGGGGG
>NW_026267138.1:1212459-1217469 GCF_000697945.3 Frankliniella occidentalis | reverse complement strand
TCGCTTGTTTTACGGACGACCCCTGTGAACCGCTGCTGCGTACGTTGCGTAGGCGGGTCGAGAACTGGCGGGCTGCCTCCCGCGACCCAGGAGAATGAGAGTGCAGAGAGTGAGAGAAAGACAGGGGAGGGGGAGAGAGACAGAGAGAGACAGAGAGAGACAGAGAGAGAGCAAGAAGTCGGTGCGGTTCGCCGGGCGCCATCATAATTTGCATGATCCGATTTTGAGTACAAGCGAGCCGTGTGCTCGCATGTCATGCTCTGGCCTCCCCCACCCCTATCTCTAACCCCACTAACCCGCCTCGGGATCAAGTCAAGTAGGGCTGCGCTGCGCTGGCAACAAGAGACAGCGCGCAGCGGGCCATACGTCTCATTATCTGCTGCGGGTCAATGTTTCCAACAAACGAAACATAAAAATGAATGGAACATTTTGGGGCTCTAAGCGATTTATGGATCATCATCCAAACCTGCAGTCCCCTGCAACCTCGCGTGCAACCCCTCCACAGACTGTCACCAGAAACCCTCGTTGTTTCATCATACGGAACGGATCTCATGTGACTACAGTACTTTGTCGAGGTTTTACATTTCCAGGAGGAGAGAGAGAGAGAGGGGGGACGGAGAGGGGCGAGTAAAAAGGCTCCCCTTTCGTTACGGAGCGACAAGGACGGATGCAGGCGGCTCGGCGCGGCCCGTGTGGCCCGCGGGCTGAATCGGGACGGGTGGGGCGGGTCGGGGAGGAGCGGCGGCGTACATTGAGGCTAATTCGGCGGGAGTCGGCCTGATCGCTTTGACTCGGCGTGTCTGGATTTCGTTAATAGGCAGGCAATGGGAAGAGCGCTGCAGGGGACAGAGAGGGAGGGAGGGGGGAGGAAGCTGCTGCTGCTGGCTGCTGTCGCCCGCGGCGTCACGCGGTGGCCCCGCCAACGCGTCTCTGACCGCCAGTGGTAACATTTTTTGAATGGCCCCGCGCGCTATACGCAAAGGGCCCTCCGGTGCGTCCCGCATCGCGCCTCGCCCGAAGCTATGGCGGGGGGGTCGTCGACTATCCACATCCACGCGGCGCTGCCGAAAGAGAAGCGGGGTATACTTGAAAAAAGCAGAAAAAGAAAGGTTCGGCAGATACCCCAGAGCGCTTGCAATAGCATTTGAAAAGTGAAATATTGAGTCAAACGTTTGGAATCAAACTACACCATGAAATTAAGTGAGCATTTTCTTAGAAAGAACGAAAATTTGTTAGTCAATATTTGTTTCAGGATTTCCGCTTGGTAGACGGGGACGCTTGATTTGGACGTTGCTTCAGTTCCGCAACACGGCGCCCCTACCCCGTTCGCCGCCGCCGTGTGCGTCGGACGACTTGCTGCTTGTTCGAGGCCCGTTCGGGCAGTATTCTAGAAAAGAGCACGGGGGGAAGAGGAGAAGAATAAGGAGTTAAGGCCCCTGGAAGAGGGCTGGCCGAGGGGGCGTAACGGAGATGGGGTCCTCCCGGGTGGAGAGTACGGTCCGGAAGCGGCGGGGGCGGCGGCGGGAGCGCGGGCGGGGGCAGGCCGGGGGTTGTAACGTTTCATTTCACTATTATGGCCACCGCTCCCCTTTCACACAAGCACCTGGCGCGCTCTACCGGCCGAGGGGGCAGAATGGGCGGGAGGGCCCGAGGGGGGAGGGCGAGAGGATCCCGACGACGGAACGGCGGCGGGGCGAGGGGGCAGCGGCCCGCTGGCCGGGAGCATCAGCATCCGGGAGGCTCTGTGTGACGGCTGAGGCCCGCCTGCTGCTGCTGGTGCTGGTGCTGGTGCTGCTACTGCTGCTACAGCGCGACCAGTGTGGCGGTCATGCTGGTGGTGACGCTGGAGGCCGGAGGTGTCACACGCAGCAGCGACCCCACGCGACGCGACGCGAATGATATGGTAATTAGACTGATTGTATTCGAGAATGGGTGGCAGAGATACGGCGCGCCTAGAACTCTGTACATCTCGTTCGTAGTAAACGTTGCTTAAAAAAATCAACATGACTTTGTCAGAACCCTACTGGAAAAAGAAAAACGATATGATTCGCGGTGTTTCTGACCTTACCGTATACTCTGGAAAATCAAAGGTGGGACTTATGCCCTTGTAAAAGTGTCCAAAGGCATGAAAATTAGCACTTTCGGACAGTTAAATGCCTTTTTGTGGGTGCCAAATTGTAAAAGGCATTACACAGTAAAAGTGACAGATTGGTTCCCAGGCAGTCACTTTTAGCGTGTAAAACCGTTTCAGCACTTTGAGTTCTACCTTAGTTTTTGTGTACAGAGGCACTACAAAATAAGCTTCCCTGGATGCAGAGGCACTGAAGTTCCCTGCGGATGATAAATTTTAGTGCTTCGTTGGGTTACTACCTTACAATAGGCACCGATTATCCCAGGTCAGGTGTGATTAACCCCGCTCACCTCTGTACTTATGCTGTACCGCACGCACGAGTGCGGGTGGGTTGCCTACTCGCTCGGCCAATAAGGTGCTGTGGACAGGGGCGATCAGCCAGCACTCCCTAGGACGTTTGAAAGGTGCCGATAGTGTTTTTCCAGTTCAGAGGCGTCAAGTCTTAAGCACATACCTTAATATCCTTCATAATGTGCTAACTTGCACCAGAGAGACAGAGAGAGACACTTAAGCACATACCTTAATATCCTTCATAATGTGCTAACTTGCACCTGTCTGCTTTACTACTACTGAATTGATTTTTATTTTAGTGTTAGTTGGAAAATCTGTGAGGGATGATGTCATGTTCCGATGTTTGCTGAAAGCTGACTCACAGCACCACCAAGTTCCATTCCTTTCTTGTTCTGATTTTCAGACTTTTTTTGCCGTTGCCTGTTGACAGAGTAAGAGTAGCCGGTGGCACAGCGGCGGTAATCCGACCCAGATTATGTCCGGTAATCCGGTGATCCCCTATTAGACCTCGCACAGCCATAAATATTTGGTGGAGAGCAGGCTGGCTGCTTTGCGCGGCGCAGGTACAAGACGCGGCACAAAGACGCCGCCCGGGAGGAAAAGGAGAGTGAAGTGTGCTTTTGGGAGCGGAGGGAGGTAAGGGGCGGGGTCCACCCTCTGCCACCTCTCTAGCCCGGAGCGCAGCAGCAGCGCGCGGCGGCGGCGTTCTACAAAGGTTTTTGTAGCGGTGTGGCGTGGCTCGGCGTGGCGCGGATCTGACCCGACCCGTGTGGTGGTGTTGGTGTGGAGGTGGCGCGCGGAGGGAGATTCGCCGCCACAGCAGCAGCAGCAGCAGCATCAGCATCAGCAACAACAAGTTAATTTGTGTTTACTTACCTTGTCGCGGTGCGCGCAGCGCGCAGCCCCGGTCCACTCCGGACCAGGGACACAGATGGGCGTCGGATACCCGCGGAGCAGCCTGCTGCTACACCTCTGGCGCTCACTGCGAAAGGGTCCGAGACTCCCAGTCCCAGTGCCAATAAACGTTGGGCGGCAAAGGGACTCTCTGCCCCCCCCCTCTCTCCCTCTCACTCTCTCCCTCTCCCTCTCTCTCCCTCTCTCTCTCCCTCTCTCCCTCTCTCCCCGTCTCTCTCGCTCGCTCTCTCCCTCTGTCCCTCTAACTCTCCCTCTCTCCCTCTCCCTCGCCCTCTCTCCGAAGCACATTCACATTGCGGTTCGAGGGGCGTTCGCCGAGACATTCCACTCTGTGCCGGGGCCCGTCCAGCACCACTCGGCCTGCCTCTCGGCCACCTCGGCCAGGTACAGGTGTGAGCGTGGTCATGTCTCGCCGCGGTGCGTCTTCGCCGCCGCCGAGGGCCCGGGGGCGGGTGGGGGTGGGGTGAGGAGTCCCCCCGCCTCGGCTCTGACCATCGCCCCGTCTCTCTCGCTCACCTCGCTCTCGGGGCGAGTTCGGTCCGGCTCCGACCCCGGCTCGGCTCGGCGCGCCCGGCCCGGCTGCGCTCGGTCGCGCTTCGGCTCGGCTCGGCTCGCGGTGGAGTCCTTTGGAAGTCTCCCGCTCGCGCCGGGCCGGCGGGTCGGCTCGGCTCAGCCAGTCCGCCGCTCGCCGCCGCTCCGGTCGCATCGCGCAGCGCCCCACGCCAGGCCGCCACCCCCGCACCGCGCAGCTCCGCGCTCCCGTACGCCGGCCGAGTGCGATTTCCGATACGAGTCTGGAAGAGCTCGAGCCAGCGGGCGCTAGTGATTGCCGAGTGCGACGAGTGCTCTGTGCGAGTGACAAGTGATAGTGAGTGCTGCCCACTTGGATTTAGGCCCCGGAGTTACTCTGCCCTCTCAAGACCCCCGGCTGCTGTCACCAGGTAGGACGCGCTCGGGTGCACGATAACAGGAGGAACTGGTCGCCCTGCCCCGTGTCGTCCTGCAGGTCTTGTTGTAGTGCTCGGCGGCGTACGCGCTCCCGAGCCCCGGCCCCGGCCCTGGCCGCACATATCTCCGCAGCCATTCCGGTTTTTAGTGTGACGACGGGAGGCGACTCGGACAAGGAACAAGAGGAGCAAGAAAAGAAAAATACGTTTACTTTTTATTTCTCGTAAGAAAATGAAATGTCAACGTATACGCGGAGGTTTTTGAAGAAGCCGACCGGTGCGTTCTGCTGCCGCGGGGTCACTCTCATTGTGAGGAGGATGCAGGGTGGCGGCGGCGGCACCGCTATATGGGTGTCGCTTCCTTCGCCATCGCGGCCGGTGAGAGGTCCACGGGAGAGGCGGGGCGGGGCGCGGCGGGGTGTTCGCACGCCCGCGATGTGCCGTGCCCCGCCCCGCCCCGCCCCGCCTGCGGTCTGCAGGTCCTGCAGGTCTCCTGCGGCCCCAGGAGGGACCCAGGCCGCCGCCCGGCCCGGCCGCCGTGAGCCAGAGAGGAGGGCGTCCATAAAACAAAGGTGCATCTGACTGAGCGGCGGCGGCGAGGAGCAGCGGAGCAGAGCGGCGGAGCGGCCGATACCTCGATATCATCTCTCGATTTGAAGGCGGCATCTCGAACTAATGGGCCATTGGGCGTTCATTACGGGGCATCCATGGACCCGCCGCCGCCGC
>NW_026267138.1:1211608-1212409 GCF_000697945.3 Frankliniella occidentalis | reverse complement strand
AGTAGGACAAAACCGAGGTGGGACAGCACTTTTGGGGATTTTGGGACAATTACCAGGTCGGAGAAAAGTAGGCCGGACAATCTAACTACACCCCTCCCCCAGCCAGCCAAAAAAGTAAGAATGGTGGAGTGGGAGTACGCCCCTCACCCCGCAGTCGGCGGCAACTTCGGTACGCGGGTATCGAACCCACAACCCCGAGTGCCGAATCCAATCGTCAGTTACAGCCACCCTGCCACCAAAGCTACCAAGCCAACGGAGGAGAGCCGTGTTCCGATTCTTCTTGAACTTCATGTCGGCCCTGAGGCTGTACACCAACGCCTCATGGAAAAGCGAAAAATCTTGCCGAGCCTAGAGTCGAACCGCCGACCTCCCACGCTCTGGGTAGGGCTGATGCTCTACCGACAGAGCCATAGAGGCGAGATGCTATCGGGGTCGCTCCAGGTAACCAGCCATTCTACGCAGTCGCCGATGGCTAAAAAAAAAGCCTAGCTGTGTAGGAAATTTTTTGTTCGCACAACATGTACTAATTTGTGCGTTTTCAAGTGCGGGGAACAACATGTCAAAAGATAGCGACAACTTTTTTGAGGTTTATTTGGTGAGAGGCCAGCCAATCACTAATTCTAGAAATAGGACAGTTCGAATTCGAAAGCACTCTAATTGATCATTAAAAGATGAGAGGTAGCACTAATTATCATCGGCTATGGGCGGTGCCAACTTCACGGAGGTGTATTCTGTTCGAACACTAACGGTATGAACATATGGTTTGAATATCTCAATCTCAGCTGTCGTTTTCGGATACAT
>NW_026267138.1:1201125-1202064 GCF_000697945.3 Frankliniella occidentalis | reverse complement strand
CTCTCTCCCTCTCCTCTCTCTCTCTCTCTCTCTCGCACACACACGAAACGGACACTTTCTTCCCTCCTCTTCCCCCTTCCCTAACAGTTCCCCCTTCTCCCCTTCCCATCCAGGTTCTTTCTCTTATGTACGTCCTTCTCTCTAATATCCCGCTCCCCCACCCTCACCTCCAATCCCAGCTCACCGTCAAATTAGCTTCAAATTTATTGATTGGGTGAACTAAACGCAGGAGGCCCAAGTGCGCCCTCTTGCCCCCCGACCTCCGGCTCGAGCGGCGGGCGGCGGCTGCCCAGCGGCCCGACCGCTCCTCGTCCCAGCCTCGTCCTCTCCGAAAGGAGGATCATCGCCGGGCTTGGCTCCTTGCGCTTTCGAGCATAAAGAGCATCGCACGTCGACCGGCTGAAGTCTTGACCACCTTCCTTCGGCGGGGACCTTAACAAAACCCCTGACCGGGTATGCAGTTTGTGCTGCTCAAAGTGCCTGTATGAAAAGGGGGTACAGGGTGGGTGATCCGCGCCGTCTTTTTATAATGCTTATACTGTACCGGATTCACGCGTGCGGGCGGACTTGACTACCGTCGCTCGCCAGGGCGCCTTACGGCGCCGTGCGAGTATGCAACCCGTCCGCACGGGGGGGTATCCACTCAGGTAATAGTCGGGTCGCCCGTCCGGTAATAGTTTGGTAATAGAGGTAATAGTCAGGTAATAGACGTAATAGAAAGATAATAGAGGTAATAGAGACGTAATAAATGGTAATAGTTGCCTATGAAGGGGGATTTTACCCCCCAAAATGCATTTTTGGTACATTTGTCAATAAAATAGTTTCTGCGCCACTGTAGGGATGGAACCTGAGGGTATATTTCTCATCACAAGGGATGGTTCAACACATTAACAATATTCGAATGAAATGAACTTAACTTTGAAGTGGTCCAAAGTGTGT
>NW_026267138.1:1194635-1196065 GCF_000697945.3 Frankliniella occidentalis | reverse complement strand
CCCACCCCGCCCCGCCCCGCTTGTACAACACGCTGCTGACTGCTGCACCAATGACTGATGGGCCCAGCTCTGCGGCCGCTGAGTCGAGGGGTCGGCTCGTTGTTGTTGTTGTTGAGCCTGGCCGGCCTGGCCTGCACGGCGTCGTTCGCGCCATAATTCGAAAATCGGACCTTAACTCGAGTCAAACTTACGAGAGCACTTTGGGAGGGCGGTGCGGGCCCCTTCGGCGGCGCGAGGCTGGCCTCGCTCGCGAGCCGCTAAAGCAGTTGTCGTGTCGGGCGCACGCCCCGCCACGGGCGCCGGGCCAGCGCGACGCACGCACAATAGAGAAAAAAAGAAATGCGTTGTCCACTGTCCACGACCCCCTCGTCCTCTAGGAAGAGGGCCACCCCGCGCCCCGTGGGGAAATCAAGGCCGCTGACCGGTCTTCGGATCGCGGGCTTTTGTTCTTACCTGGGCAGGCGTGCGGGGACATGTCTTACCCCCTTGGCCTAACCCCTTTAACATTGAAGGTCCAACTGTTCTATACTTTATTCATTTTTTCATTTTATCCACTTGATGAGATGGTGAATCAGCCATGCACAGCTTCGTCACAATAAACCAGTGCTTTGTGTCCGCCTGCCATGGCAATAAGAGCTCTAGCTCTACGAAAGTGTTTGCTTCGTAAATTTCAAAGCAGAATCCTTCGTAGTTTCTGAAGGACCGTTGCGAGGCTTATTACCCAGAAACCAAATGTGACGAAGTGTAACGACTTCGTATATTAATTGTTACTCCAAGTGGACAAGGCAAGCTGGTATGTGCGTTTGTGTTACACACTTCTGGCGAGGTTTAATTCGCCTATCTGTATCATCCGCGCGCGCCCGCGACTCTGCGGTCCTGGGCCTGGGCTCATTGAGAGTGTCCCATTATCAGCCTGGGCTGAAGTGACAGCAGTTCTGCCCGCCCTGCTCGGTCCAGGACACTGCGGCTCTCCGCCCGCCGCCACCGCTACGCACCGCTACGCCACTGCGTGTGTCGCATTGTGCCGAAGCGCTGCTGATTCAGCCCCATCAAAAGCGCCCGTCTGCGTGTCCTGCTGCCTGTTTGCGCTGACCCTTTATCCTGTGCGATAGTTGCGGACGGGCAAACGGATGGTCATGGATGGATGGATGGATGGTGGGTCGATGGATGGATGGATGGATTGGATGGATGGATGGATGGATGGATGGATGGAATGGATGGATGGATGGATGGATGGATGGGATGGATGGATGGATGGATGGATGGAATGGATGGATGGATGGGATGGATGGATGAGTGGATGGTGGATGGATGGGTGGATGAGTGGATGGTGGGTCGATGGATGGATGGATGTCACTCACCTGCAGGTGTGTGAAATTCGTACACTTGGATTTATTCAGTGTTAATATGTAGTTCACATGTGCGCAAGA
>NW_026267138.1:1191937-1193088 GCF_000697945.3 Frankliniella occidentalis | reverse complement strand
CTCTCCCTCTCTCTCCCTCTCTCCCTCTCTCCCTCTCTCCCTCTCCCCTCTCTCCTCTCTCCCACACCACGAGTGCCCCGCGCGACGCCCTGCCCAATCACAAGTGATGCGGAAGAAAAACAGTCGGAGGTAAACACACGGGGCCTTTTCATGGGCCGCGCTCGAAGCCAGCCGCGCCGCCGCGCCGCCCGAGCCGGTCTGCCGCGCTCGGCGCAACGCTTTGGCTCTGCGGCGGGGCGGGGCGGGGCGGGGTGACCGTCTTTGACGTGCACATCCTGCGCGCCCGGCACCGCGCGGCGACGCCGCGGCCGCCGCGGCGGAAAAATAATTAGAAGTCTTTTCCTCTGAGCGGCGCGCGGCGCGCTTCACATCAACATCAAACTCTCCGCCGCTCTGGTCCAAAAAAGAGTGCCGCCTGTCCGGGTATTTTAGGGTGCGCCAGGTGTGTGTGGGTGCGCACACGCGCGTGTGTTGTTTCGTCTGTGATGGGTGGAGGGTGGGAAGGGTGTTCCCTCAGGGTGAGGCCCCGACGCGTTGTCGGCCGGCCCGCAGTCTGGTCCAGGACTGGCCGCGCGAGAGACGCGCGAATGCGCTGTTCTACACCATTCTACTCTTGTCTCTGCGGGCGTACCGGCCGGGCGCACCCGCTCTCCACCCCGCCCCAGCAGAGCTGCATAGCGTTAGAGCAACTTGGAGTAAGTTTGGCGGGGCGGGGCGAGGCGGGGCGAGGCAAAGCGAGCCTGACATTCCTGGAGGCTCCAGCGGCGGTAGCGGGGCACCAGCCTGTGCTCGGCGCTATAAAGTGCTACCGAACCCTTCCCCGCCGCCCCGCCTTGGCCTCGCCTCGCGCAGGCCGGTAGCAGGGTGGTAGGGTTGCAGACCTGCTGGGCCCCCTTTGGCTGAGCTCAGAGCCGGGGCGAGAGGCGAGGCGGGGCCGGGCGCGGCCGCCGGAGCTGACGGACTTTGTTCAGAGTAAGCAGCGGGCGGTGCGGCATCTGTGCCGAATGACAGGAATGCCCCCCGAGACGGAAGGGAAGGCCGCGCGCCGCCGCGCAACGTCGCAAACTTAGCCGGCTCCGACAACTTGGTCCAGCAAAGTGACTGGTTGGCTCTCTGCATTATTCGGGCGGACCCCCCTCACTCTCACTCTC
>NW_026267138.1:1189637-1191617 GCF_000697945.3 Frankliniella occidentalis | reverse complement strand
CGTTTGTGTAGGTGTCTGTGTGTGTGTATGTGTGTGTGTGTTTCGTGTCAAAGAGAGACCATGCGTGTGTGTGTGAGAGAGAGAGAGGGATCGAGAGAGACCACGATTGGATTTACACACGTTTTTGGGATAATACTATTTTGCGGTGAGCGTTTGCGTTTGTGCTGCGCTTAAATGCCACTACGTTTTTACGACAGCCTTTTGCGATATGGCCTCTGCAGCAGTTTTTGGAAGCAGCTGTGTTTTTACGGATCGTGACTGATCGGCGGCGCGGACGCATCACGAGTGTCTTCTGCGTGCGCGCGCGTGCGACCGCACGGAGCTCTCTGCTCGCACGTGTTCGGGGGCTGCACTGTTCGGCTCTGATACGAGTATACATCCGTAGAGTAAATGCCATACTGCTGCGGTTGGAAGCCGCACAGAATCGTCTGCTGAATGGAAGCGGCTGCAGCAGCGCGGTATGTCGCATCGTTTTAACAAAACGAAAAAAAAATGGAAAATAAAATTAAAATCACAGGCCAGCGGGTTGTGGGTCCAGATGTGAGTTGCCCGGGGTATGAGAGTTACGTACCTTCCGCGCCTAAGCGAAACGCGTTCCCGCGGTTGTGTTCCGAGTGGAATCGGGACGAAATTCGCCGCTTTGGGACGCAAATGGAAGTTTGTGGGGCACTCCGGCGCTTGTGGTCGCCCCGCCCTCGGCCCCTCCGCACCGCAGCACACCGACCAGGCCATCCCGGCTAAGGACGTAAATGAGAGAATTCGCCCCCCTTTTTTCCCCTGATGCTTTTAATTCGTTTTATGCATGGCGCGGTCTGAAATCGAGCGCAGAGGCCCCGGCCAGACCAGAGCAGAGATCCGGCGGTCTGTGGGCGGAAAAGCTGGGAGAGAAAGAGAAAGAAGAAGAGAGAGTCGAGAGGGGGGGGGGAGAGGACAAGGAGGACCCACAAAAACGTCAGTCCATTTTTGCTACAATAACTTAACCACTGACTTCAGGGAACACATTGAGAATCAGCAAATATACTAGGATCGCAAATTTAAATGTTTCTCAAATCGTCACTTGAGGCTGAACGGCAATCATGTTTTTGTCCGAGGCTTTTCAAAACTGCAACAATCGATTGCCGTCCCAGTTTCTCATTTCGGTAAAGATGTGCGATTTGACCGTTTCTCTCTGGAGTCTCACATTTTTGCTGTACCATATACTGTCCAACATTTTTTGGTGTGATGCACCTGTGCCCTATCCACCTTTTGGCGTGCGACAATAGTACCCAACGCCAAAAGGAGTAGGACACAAGTGCCCTACTCGCGAGACTGTCTTGAAACTGTACGGGAGAGTGTTTCTTTTCAATCCTCCGAGATTGGAAATCTCTCGCTGGCAGCAGGCCGGGCATGCACGCACGGGACGCGGGACGCGGACGGAAAAGGTCGAGGATATGACACTTTCTTTCTCACACAGAGCTGCTTGCCGTGTAGCGTTGGGGTCGGGGTGGAGTGCTCCTCGAGTCGAGCTGACCAATCCCCCCTCCCCTCTCTTCCCGGCTCGGCCACCGAGGGTTTCCTTGACTCAAAGTAGCCTTTAGAGGCTTAGGGCCGGTGGGCCGGTGGGACTATGCACTCGGCTTTGGCCCCACGCCGCCCACACCTGGGAGCAGGCCCGGCCGCGCGCCCCCTACGAAAGTGGGCGCTACACACTCAGATGGGGAAACAGGAGGGCGGGAACGCATAGTGCCTTTTTATTATTAAAAGTGGCGCTTAACTCGCATTTGCAAAAAGCGGACTGTAAGACATGGAAGAAAAGAAACACTCGGTACATCCGGGCGTCAACAGTGTATACTGGTCCCGCTCCTTGTATATGAGGAAACACAATGGAAATGTCACTATTACTCTCAATGCAGACAGCCAATTTGAGAGGCGGTTGCCGCGGTGATCCTCGCTCTCCCGGAGCTGTGCGGCCGAATGGAGTGTCAACGCATTATCATTGGG
>NW_026267138.1:1187445-1189242 GCF_000697945.3 Frankliniella occidentalis | reverse complement strand
GGGGGGGGGACCCGCTCCGCTGCCCGCTGTCATGCTATCCTAAACGACGTGTTAATACCGCTCACGTCTTTATAAGTGGCCAGGGCCCCGCGGTGTGCCGATAGGGTATCGGGTGTCGCGTCGGGCCCGGTCGGGCCACACAGCGGTCGCGCGGGCCGGTGGTGACGCAGCGGTGTGCGGTGAGGTGAGATGCTTGCTCACCAAGTGGGAAACGACAATTTCGTGTCCTGCGGTGTCTTTTACGATTTAAATGTGAAGCGAAATTGGGACAAATTTTAGACTTTCTTGTTGTTGTAAAAATGTGTGTAGTTTTGAAATGGAAAATTTTAAAATAACAGTGGTTTTGTCACGGCTAGTCATGTATATTTTTTTCTGGAGGGGGGGATAAAATGTCCCGTATTATTGAGAGTGTGAGAAAGCACCTCGCAGGTAATCACACGAGCCCCGTGGGGGCTGCTGCGACTGGGCTGGGACCTCGGCCGGGGCGCGAGGCGCGGGGCGCGGCATGCGAAAACAGCCGAATCTATCCGTCCCTCTGTGACGGTATTTTCATTCAATTCCAGCCGAACCCGGGCTGCTGCTGCTGCTGCATCACACCGGGCGAGAGCGGTTGGCGGCGGGGGCGGGTCGGGCCTGCTGCACCGTGATGTGTCCAATCGCTGTGTTGCATTCTCGGGAATAGGACGTGAATGTGTGTGTAGCTTTTATGCCAAAAGTCTCTCCCCCTCCCCCTCCTCCCCCTCCCCGCCCACCTCTCACTGGACCTTTACCTTTACCTCCTCCTCTCCATCCTCCATCTCGGGGTGCTTTCGCGTGTTTTCCAGCTTTTTCTTTATTTTTTTACCCCCCCCCCTTGCCCCCTGCTAACATCCACTTTCATTTTGTTTTTGCTGCTCGATTTTATTTTGTCGTCTCCCTTTTATGCTTGTAACGCTGCGCCCTGCTCGCCTGTGTGTTGCGGTCCTGATCCGGAGGGCGAGGTGGTCGCAAGTGCTCTGATAATTCCCCTCTCTCTCCTTCTCTCTCTCTCTCTCTCTCTCTCTCCCTCCCTCCCTCTCTCTCCACCTCTCGCCATCCCCCCTCCCCCCCCTTTCTCGCGCACTCGCCCCATTTCTCTCTTTTTCGCGCATGCACTGCTATATTTTGTGGTCCTCCGTGCAGTTTTGCTGCATCGGAACGTAGTAGAGTGCACGGCTGCAGCTGAGTGCAGCAGCGGGAGGAGTACTAGGGGAGAGAGAATGCCGCAGGAGAGTCGGGAGAGTCTCGTTGTGGAGACCTGGTCGTGCGTGCGCCTTAGCCTGTCGGCACACCACACAGCGGTGTTCTTTGTGTTGGAGTGGGGCGTGGCGGGGCGTGGCAGGCTCCACCTCCGGGCCACTCTGATTCGCGGTCCGGCCCGGTCCGGCCCGCCTGCGCCGCCGCCTCATCCCGCGGGCCGGGGCCCCCCTCAGGAGAAGAGCGAGGTTTGCGGCCGACGAGTCTGGCGTGAAAAATGTGGTGTAATTTAGACAAGACTGTCATATTAAAAATCTTTTCAGAAACGTCTGGTTGTGGAGTATTGGTTTTCTAGTCAAAATGTATCTGCTGCAAAATGACTGACTTCTCGTGATGTGTTCATGTTTTAAACGCAACTACTACCGAGTCACACGCTTGAGTCGCGTCACATCCGGTGGCGCGGGGATACAATATTGTGCTCGGCAAACTCTCCAGTCCGGCGCGGTGTGGAGTTGACAATACCTGCACTTGGCTCACCGCGTTCCGCAATGGAGTGGTTTGCGTCGATTGTGTGTGTGTGTG
>NW_026267138.1:1180060-1187123 GCF_000697945.3 Frankliniella occidentalis | reverse complement strand
GCAAAGCCTCACCGTGTGAGTTATGAACCTTGGAGCGTGCCTAATGAGGAGTAGAGGCAGGGCCGCCGTCGCTGCAGTAGCGGCCCGTACAGTCCCTTCCTCATAACCGCACCAAATTATTGAATTCCCCCCCATCGCGCGCACAGTCGAGTCGAGGGTTCGATTCACGGAGTGTTCACGGGGGCCATACGCACGCACTACGCCTTATGCTTCACCGCCATACACTTTCGTGGTGGTGCTTGGAAATCCAGCAGCTCCTCGAATTCAATCAGTTTTGATTACGTGCTGGACAATGTATCCCAAGCAGATTCTTACATTTCAAGCAGTTCAAGCAGTCTGGTTGGTCTGGAAACTGAGCTTTTCTTTGGGACTAGATGCCCAAGAGATTGCTGTGAATGCACACGCCTTGTAGCAATTTACCTTGCAAATCAAGCTGGAGTTCGTAGAGAACTTCAGAAGTTTAGCTTGGAAACTAAGCAGTTTTTGTTGCTTATGGGATCTCAAACATAACGACAGGCTGCATGTGGTTGGAAACAAAACTTTCTTCACCTCTAAAAATGCACGATATCCAATACAGCAAGCTTTGACGTTTATCGTGTGGACTAGGCTCACCTGGACCTCGGAACCCCTCGACCACGATGCCGTCGAAGATGTTTCTCAGCTTGCTCGTCGACTCGTGTGTGTCGGAAGCAAAGTCAGGCCCCCAAGACACCCGGACACGCTCATTCATTGTAACAAATTCGACTCGAAGCGGTGTGGCCACCGGCGCGCCTCTTCCCTGAAATGCTGCTCCTCGGCTTGGCTCGCTGCTGCGATGCGACCGCTTCGGAGATTTCGTAATGCGTGTCGCACTGCAACGAAAAGTGTGAGACTGAATGAGACTGGAATGTGCCGGAGGGACACGCTCGAGAAACGGAGAGGAGGAGGAGGAGGAGGAGGATGGGATCAGAACAAATTATCATTTGATGAAGCCAGCGGCGCCTTTGGGCGGCTCTCGTCAGTGCTTTGTCAGGCTGCGCGGGCGGCGGGGCGGGGGCCGGAGGACCGGGGCACCCGGGCGCCGCCGCCATTGTGCAGTTAATCTTTTTTGTGCAGGCATGGGTGCAGCGTTTGGGCGCGGCGGGGGTGTTTGTTGTGTTTGGACAACCAGCGGCGCCCGCGGCCGTGAAATCGCGAATTTGTGCGGGATTTCTCGTGACGGTGTCCCAGCTTCTGGGAATAAGCGCCAGCACCATACCTGCGGGGCTAGGCTGGGGCCTGTGTGACCTGACTAACCATAGCTGGCAGGCGGGCACTGCATGGGCAGGTTTCGTTTTTGGCTCACCTTTCGGCTCCAATTTACGGGGAGCGGATTGAACACGGAGTGACTGAGCCACGAGGCCCAGTCAGCGGGCGCCAGTCCGTGCCAATAACGGAACAAGTACAGGAGGAATTCCGTGAGCAGGAGGCCTTATTCGAGTTGATTCAGGGATGTTTTGCAGTTTCGTCGTTAATGATACACCAGAACTACTGCGCTTTTCGAAGGAACTTTTGAAAGGCTTAAAGTCGTCTTTTTCTTCCAGTGAAGCGAAGACACCAAACGACAGTTCATAGAGGGGCCCGTCGGACAAACCGTCAGCTGAATTACTTTCAGTTGTGTAATAATGTGGACAACGGCTAACGCCCTTATCGCCTTCCGGCCGGGCTACATACAAGTTTATGCTTTTAACAGACCATGAGAGCAGCGCACATGTCCAGCGGAGGGAACGAGGAGAAAAAGGAGGAAACACCACCAGGGCCGGTACCCCTGCCTGCTGCACACAGTGTCGAGCGGGTACTCCGTTACCCTTCCGAAAAAAAAAGGAAGCTGATAAATTACAGTTATCTTCACCGTTGTTTATGACAATTTCCGTCTTCTACATCACAGCACGCTCTTCCATACCCACTCTGCTAATTAAATTGTTTGACTAACTGACGGACTGAATCTTAAACTTGAAATCCATTCTCGGAGAGCATGCACTGAACCGTTGTGTGCAGCTGCGAAGCCTATCCCATGGAGATCAGTAGGGGGTCTCGATAGAAACCATTCAGTGGGTAGGTCACCCCCAATCTTACAAGAAAGCATGGTGATTTCTACCTTCGACTGGCATTGTAACAGCGCAATGCGAGTGCGTTTTCATATAGGTCCCTTATATTAATGTACGTGCACTGCTTCTTGCGAAAACCGCGAGGAGGGGAAGGAAGGGGGTGGGTCGGAGAATCCGGAACAAATCACGTCCCTTTTTTATTACAAGGGGAGTAACAATGGGACAAAAACTGCTACTACTACTATACCTCCCGGTGGCGATCGGAGGAGGGAGGATAGATAACGCGAGAATTTAGTACAGCAAAGGCGGCCGCACAAAGACCGTAAATACGCTCTGTTGTGCGCATCCCCGCGGGCAGCCCGGCGTGGTAGGTGGTCTTCGTGGGCCCGGCCGTGCGCACGCACGAGCTGCCCAGCGTTTAGGGGCAAATAGCTTGTCCGCAAACACACAAGAGGGCGGCTTTTGTTTTGAGTGTCGCTGGCACGTCCTGATGAGGAGGTGGGATGGGATGCTATAAGCCGTCGCAGTGTCAGGGTGAGGTGGCAAAATGGGCTCCCTTCGCACCGGGCCAGGACAGGAGTGGTCCAGGCCAGGCTGCTGCATCTGCCGTTTGTTATGTCCTCGAGGTAGATCTTCTTGTAGGCAGCCAGTGTGCATTGTGCGGTTCTGCAGGGGCGCGCAACACTCCCGAGCATGGCGAGTGCCTCACTTGTGTAATGGAGGGAGAGAGAGAGAGAGAGAGAGAGAGAGAGAGAGAGAGAGAGAGAGAGAGAGAGAGCATTATTGACGCGCTGTGGCCAGCGGCTGCTCCGCCATTGTCACTTTAGGCGCCCTCTGCTCTTATTATTATGCGCCTCCAGTAGCCAGGGCGCCCATTTCATACCTGACGTATAGAAAAGAAACATGTTATTCTGGAGTGTTGTGGCTGCTCTTGTTGTAAGATACCCTCTTTAAAAAGATGATTGTGATGAGAGTGGTTTTTTCTTCAATGCAGTGCCACTGTGTGATATTTCTATTAAACCTTTTGAATTGAAGGCCACTGCAGCCAGTACAATCTCTTTGGAACCGTTTCACTGGAATTGGGTCCGAATGAAAACTCTTTCTGTTGCTCATCGCGGTATTGCCCAGTGTTTGTTTATGTTCCTGCCAGGCCAGCTGTGCGCACACGCCCCTCTCTCTCTCTCTTTGCCTGTCTCTGTCTCTCGCTCACACAGACTATTCCTTTTCTCTTGCACTCACATGGAACATAGTGTGAGAAGACCGACTGACCCAGACCATCAAGTGACATACTAAAAATGACACACGCACCCACACACACGCGCACTTCACACAGACACACGGCCAAAAGGGGTGGGCCATGAAGCGCGCGTTTATCTAAAAGAAGATCTTTTGTCGGCGCGTTGTCCTGTTTGTCCGAGATTACGTGCCGTCGGTAAGCTCGCCGCCGTTGTTTGGACAGCGCTATGGTTTTAGCACTTCCCTCCGCACCCACCTTTGCTTTGGAGAGGAGCCGCCCCGCTGGGCCAACCGGAGCCAGCAGCGTCCAGCGGCAGCGCCAGCAGCAGCGCCAGCAACACAGGATCAGCAGCACCAGCAGCACAAGCGGCAGGAACCGCAACGGGGGTTGGACAAACAGCACCCAGCTTCAGCGCGTCAGCACTAGCGCCAGCAGCACTAGCGCCAGAAGCACTAACGCCAGAAGCACGACCGCACCCGCACCAGCTGCCTACGAAGAGCATCACGACCTACGACCTGAAATACCCTGAACACCTGGCAAGGGTATCACACGGTATTACGCACAATGTAATAACCAAACCAGAAACACATTACATAGAAAAACACTACAATTTTAAAGCATATTTTGATAATTTTCGGTTATTACATTATACCGTGTGATACCGTGTGACACCGTGTGATACCCTTGCCAGGCGTACAGGGTATTACGCAAGCTAAAACCCCCTCGGGAACAACAGCACCAGCCTTAGCACTAGAGCCAGTAGCACGACCGAAACAGCTGACTACGAAGAGCATCACGACCTCCGACCTGGCCATCAGCAGGACAAGCAGAAGAACCAGAAACACATAGGCAGTGGAAGGACCAACAGCCCTAGCCCTAGCACTGGCACCAGCAGCACGATCGCACCAGCAGCACCAGGACCAATCACCAGCAGCAGTGGAACCAGTCAGCATCAGCAGACAGCACTACAGCGCCGCCTCCAGCAGAACCACAAGCACCAGCAGCAGCAGCTCTGCGGGACCCCTGGGGATCTCTTCTGACAGGCTGGACCATCAGGTCTGGTCCTGGTCTGCCCACTCGCCTTGCCCACAACAAGTGCATGGTCGCGTCCAACGGCGGACGCGCCTCACACCACTAGGAAAAGGGCCCGGAGGAACGCTCGACAGTATGGGGAAAGTGGAACGGCTACTGTGGACTGATCAAAAACGAGAAAAAATAGGGAGAGGAAGATGAGGGATATGGATATGAAAGGAAATGGGGGAAACGAGGAGAGGCGGAGGCTGCAGCGGCGGTGGCGGAGCAGGCAGGCGACAGCCGGAAGGGGACATCATAAAGAAGATGGAAGAAACAGATGGCGGATTGAAACTGACCCCTGTGGAGCAGGCGGGTAATATCGCGAGCACTCGTGCCGAATCGATACGGCGTGGCCTGGCGTGGCGGGCGCCGGGGACAGAGGAGGGCGTTGTGCGTTGCCCTCGCCGTAGCGTCAATCAAGCCGCCGAGGAATAGACGAAGCAGTTCCCACGGCAACGATATGGCTTCGCTCGCAGCGTGTCGAGGTACCAGAGCGACACGAAAGTTTGGGCGGCATGGGCGCGAAGGTATACGCCTAGACTGTGATGCGGATGTGACTTGGCCAAATATTTGCAGTTTCGCCTCTCTACTCGGACTTGGATGCCAAAAAAGTTGCCTATGAAAGGAGCCACGTGAGCCAGGTGGTCACGATTTGTCACGATCTCATCAGTATTTTTGTGATTAAATCCTCATAAAGAGGCCTATCTACGAACAAGTTGAAAGGTAAAAGTAGAGTCATTGAGTTCAACCAAACAATGTTTTGCAGATAACGTACAGATTTTAGAGGCTGTCAAATGAGATTCTAACAAAAAGTAAATTGATGATAAAAACGCACTTTGTTAAAGGGACCTCGTAGTGGGAGGCGTCTAAATGTTGGCGCTCTTTTTCAACCGAAGCCGACAAAAATCGTGCAATTCGAAAAGAATATCGAAGTATTGGTATCTCAGGTAAGCAGTACAATGTTTATGTTTTGCTGTCTGCCTCTTAACTGCCAAGAGTGCATTCTTTTCAGTGATATTCGAATCACGAGAGGAGGCTGGCTGTTTGCCGATACTGCGCACTCCTCTCAATCCCATTCGCAGAAAGGCTTGACGTGGAAGCCCGGCTCGTGTGTGTGTGGTTGGTGTACTGTACGTCGCCATGTGCAACATTGGTGGGAAGCGGTCTTGTGGGGGTGGGAGGCGAAGGGGCCTGTCCTGCCCTCGCAGCCAGCCTGTCCGCAGAAACGATCTCAAGAGAGAGGCTCTTCTGCTTCCCCCTTCACCCTCTCTCGCTCTCTCTCCCTCTCCCTCTCGACGTGCCACGTCTCAAGGGTTGCGTGTGTGTGCCCGGGCGCCCCGGCTAGAGGAGAGGATTATTAACCGTAGGAGAGAGAGTGAGAGAGAGAGGGAGAGAGAGAGAGACGGATCGTATCACGCCGCTGGGCGCCCGGCCTTTGTTTTTCGGGGAGGAAGCTCCCTCGCTGGTGGGCCCCTCTGGCTGGGCCCCTCCGGGGTCATCACACCTCCAATAACAACAGCAGAGCCCCGAGGGCCGATGAGGCGGGACGGGCGGCGCCGGAATTAACTGCGGTCCAAGTGCCTTTGTTGCGCCCCTAAAGCGCCGTTGGCACGATATCTTTTCACTCTAGCGTACACTTCCTGTAAGAGGAAGAAAACTGTGTGCGTAGTTTGCAGGCGCCGCGGCCGCTGGACGGCGGTCCTCCCCGCGCAGAGCCCCGCCGCGGCGGCCGAAGGCCTTTTCGCCACCCTGTCGACATCCTGGCGCGCTATCTAGTCCCCGAAGGCCATCTAAATCCATCCGGCTGAGGGGGGAGACGCGGGAGAGAGGGCCGGGTGAGGGGGCGGGAGAGTGCGTCCAAGTATGAAATGTGTTCTATGGTCGCCGACCGTATACCCGATTCGTGAATAGCAGGGGGAGAGAGTGGGGGGTGGTTTCTGCATGCGTGGTAGTATTGTAGTCTGCGGCCGACATGGAGAAGACAACACAACACGCCGACTCTCCACCACCCCACTCCACCCTGCTGCTCCCCCTACCAAAAAGGCCACAGAGTTTCGTGTGTCGTTGGCCACGATACGCTCACAGCCTAAAACGCGTTATCGCATCACGGATTGCATCGCCCGCCCCGCTGTTGCCGCCGCTGCTGCCGCCGCCCCCCTCGCTGATGAGACGGGGGTTGGATGGACAGAGTGATGAAAACTATCGACTTTCGAAGGCGGGCGGGCCGCCGCCGCTGTGCCGCGAACAATGAGCCCTGCAACATTGAAAGTTATCTGGCGATCTCCCCCCCCCCTCTCTCCCCCTCCGCTCCCCGCCCAACCCCAGCCGCGATTCTATCACGCCCCAAACTGCACCCCCTCCAGCCTGGCCCTCGGCCTACCCCCGCGGCCCAGGAGCAAGGGCAGGGGTCTTGTGCACCCTCTCTCCTCCACGGCCTCAGATTCACAAGAACAAACGCACAACACACATGATGCTTTGATTTAAGGCCAGATAGATGGGTGGATGGGGAACAAAAAGTGAGAGACGCAAATTGGAGAGGAAGAGAGAGGAGGGAAAAGGGGGGGACCCAGCGTGCCGGAGACGCCAGCCATGGCTAATCGTGTGCATTTCCATAAGATTCATCACATCCACTTCCCCGTCTCGCCCGCCCAAGACCCCGCCCTCGCCCGGCCCCGCCTGCCCCCCT
>NW_026267138.1:1175742-1179499 GCF_000697945.3 Frankliniella occidentalis | reverse complement strand
CAGCAGCAGTGTTGCACATACCTCCTGGACTTGGTTTTACAGCGCGGGCCGCGCCAGTGACAAGCCGCCGCCCCGTAAGGCACCCTCCCCTCGTAATGCCCCCGGCGTTAAGCCCTGACAGACTAACCCAAGTGAGTCTGAGGGCGTAAAATCAAACGACGTTAAAAAGGTGGAAAAAGGGGGGGGGGGGAGAAGAGCGATTTGCCCGGCAACCGCTGCTGGCAACTAAAAGCAGGAGTTCTTCCGAGCCCCTCTCCCCTCCCCGCCTTCCTTCTCTAAAATAGCGGGCGTTTCCAATTTACGTGGAACACGTCCGCAGAGACATAAGGAGCTCTGGGTGTTCGTAAAAGACAGGAGGTGGGGGGAGGAGAGGGGGGCAAGAGTGAGAGGGAGAGAGTGACGCGTGCGAGGGAGAAGGACACGACAGGAGAGCAGTGTCGGGCGAGAGGTGAAGGGGAGAGAGAAACAAGGAAGATTCACTAAGTTGTAAATGACAGCGATAAATTATACACACCCTCTGCGAAAACCCTGAGGCCGAGTCTTTTGCGAAATGTGACTGGGCGGCCGGGGGACGACTTTTCTATTTCGTCTCCCAATAGTGCTCCGCTCCGCCCCACGAGGTGGGCGCTCGCGCGCGCTCACACAACGACGACGGCCGTCCCGGGCCACCCTCGTCCCGCCTCGGAGCAGCGAGCATTCAAAGCAGACAAACAGACAGACAGATGAGCTGGCAGGCGGCCTGCCCCTGGCCTGGCCTGCAGGACGAGGATGGAGGCGAGGACGTGCAGGGCGGGGACGAGACGCCCCCCGGCGGACGCCGCGCTGTCTTCTTGTCACACAATACAAATTACGCTAGTTTGGTCGTGATGTGATGCCTTATCTCGCCCTCTCTTCTTCCCCCCACCCCTTTCTCCCCCGCTTTCACTCTCTCTCTCTCTTAGTCTCTCTCTCCCTCGCTCCCTCTCTTCACCACCCCATCATCATACACAACTGGCGAGAGTTCCCGGCAATGCTTTTTTGCCTATACTTTACGTCGGACTGTAGCAGGAATTGCCTGCCCATAGGTGGAGGAGCGGGGGGGGGGGGCATGGCCTTTCTTCGCCCCACAGACACAACAACAAATGTGTTGCATCGCACTGAAAGCTGTAGTCGTGGATGCATTTAGCAAGTACGGTGGAAATTTAAAATTTTTATATTACACATCCTGAAAAGAAAGTCAGCACTGTCGACTGAACTACGGAAACGACCTTTTCAAGCGCCCAACTATAAACTCCACTCTTCCTCGTATCCTGCTGTGGCGGCACGGCGCGGTGACAACAAACTCTGCTCCAACTAAAACTGCCCCTTTCCTCTTCCGGTTCCTCTCTCTTCCTTTGCCTGGGGCGGTAAGGGCGCCTCCAGGAAGGCGGGCTGCAGGTACGACGACAGCGGTGTGCCAGACAAATCTCCAGGCCCCACGCCGCTGCCGCTGCCGGCTGCGCCGGGGGTGCGCGTGCGCCCTTAGCTGGGGGGCCTGAGCCTCAAGGTGCAGCCTCGGCGGCAGCTCAGGGTGGTCGGCGGCCGCCTTTGAGCCGGGCTGGCGCACAACTCGTTAGGCCTGCGGACCCTGCGGACCCTGCAGTGCGCTGTGCGTGTCCAATGCATCGGCAGCTCTGGGTGGCGGGGCGGGGGGCGGGGCAGGGCGCGTGGCGAATGCAGGCCATTCCGTCGCATAACAGCACTGACCGAGGGTCCAGGTGAAGGCCGGCATATGCTGCGGGGACCACCGCGGCAGTGCTGCTGCTGGCTTCCGGTCCACGTTATTAGCCTCTGACCGACCAGGTCGAGGGCCAGGGCGACGCGCAGGGTGGCCCACAGACCCCGGAGTATACTTGGTTGAACTGTGAGTTCCAAAACGACGCCTTGTAACTCCTTGAGAGTAGGCAACGCGTCCACACAACACAGTGACGAATTTTATTCCCTTGCTGCAGATGATTTATTATTAGCAAAACTTGTCCCATACAGGACGCACAAAATCATATGAAGGAAGAATGTTGCATTCCAGTCTTGTTGTCCGCTTGTCTGACTCGAGCCTTGTCTGTTGCAGCGAGCGATGGCGCTGGACGTGCTGGGCTAGAGGCCGCTGCCCGCCCCGCTGCGGTGATGCCGGCCTGAGCCCCGCGGACCCTCGGCCATGGGGCTGCCCTGCGGCCTGCCCGGCGGGCTGGCCCTGCCCCTGCCGCTGCTCCTGCTGTCGCTGCTGCTCCGCGCGCCGCCCGCCAGCGCCGCCAACGCCAACTGGATGTGAGTACACACGGCGACGCGCACACATTCGAAATGGAGGGAAACAATTTTGATCTTTAAATGGGAACGCCTATCTGTGCCCATCTAGACCAGATGCAAATTTGTTCCTAACACCAGACAAACGGTTTTACTGAGAATCAAGAGAAGATCAAGAACAAGAATACGTCTTAGCTCTTGAGACATTAGTTTCATTTCATTCGGCCCAAAATGAACCTCAGTTGTTTCAGTCGAATTTTAAGATTCAGTAAGTTTTCGTAAGTGTATTCAATAAAGATGGTCATGCGATTGCACTAGTTATTGTAGGTGTGGTAGTCCCTATCCGTCCCCGTACACCCCCTCCTCCCGGAGAGGATGGCCCGCCGGTGGTGGCCGCTCCTCTCGACGGCGCGGCTTTATGACGCGAGAAAGAGAGCGGCGGGGTCGCTTTTTCGTTGTTATTAAGAGGCGAAAGAAAGAGGCTTGCTCTTTTCTTTTTACCGGCTTTTGGTCGTCGCCGTTGTCTTTTCGTCTCGAGGACGGATAACGCCCGACGGATTAAAGTCACCTTTGCAGCCCGCCGCGGAGCGCGCCGGCTATTGTGGAACCAGAGCGACGAGGACGAGGCCGGGCCCCGCGCCGCGCCCGGGCCGCGGTATAAGGTGCCGGGATGGGAGGAAGTTAAGGTGAGGGAATAGCAGCCTTTTAAGAGGAGCTCCAAGCTGATAACGTTAATAGAGGGCGTAATAAAAGCTTACCTCGGGCCAGCGAGCGGGCGTGCCGTGCCCCACCCCGGCCTGCCCCGGCCCGGACCGACCAGCACTGCCGAAAATGTTTAATAGCGCCATATCGCAGGGGCGATGACGACTGTGTCCGGAAATTTCGTCGTCATCCTGTCGCGTGATGAAACCCGCAGCAGAGAGAAACACTGTAAGAACAACTTTGTAATCTCCCGCGTGCATGGGCGGTTGTTGAACGGAATTTTTCTAGACCAAGGAGAAAGTGATCGACTGTTTTTTTATTACAGTGTGACCACACCTGACGCCGTGGCTGAGAGGGGGAAGGAACGGGTAACGATTAAAGCTTAGGAGCCGCCTCACTGTTGTGTGCCGCCCGGACTGCTGTGCCGGCCGAGGGGGGATCTTCTCCCCTCCCTTCTCCTCCCCTTCTCCTCCCCGTCTCCCCTCTCTTGTCCCCTCTCTCTCCCCTTCTCTCCTGCTCCTCACATGTCCAAGCCCGCCCGTCCCGTCCTTCCCCCGCGCGGTGGAATGTGACTCACCTGTTGGGCCAGGAAGCGTACGTTATCATCCGCACCTCCTCTCGGCGCAAAACTTCTCCCGGCAGTTGGGTGATAGCTTCACTCGCTCCGGAAGCAACCTCCCCTTTACCCCTTCCCCCTTAACTCCCATACTACTTCACAAAACCGACACGTCTTCCTCTTACCATTTAGTCTGTCATTGTATTGGTTTGTTTGAAAAATATTTGTGTCGATCGGTGG